>NW_026611990.1:303148-606297 GCF_023638135.1 Falco biarmicus | reverse complement strand
CGTGGCGGGCTGGGACGGGCCGTGGCGGGCTGGGACGGGTCGTGGTGGGCTGGGACGGGCTGTGGTGGGCTGGGGATGGGCTCTGATAAGCTGTAATCGGCTGTGGTGGTCTGGTACGGGTTGTGGTGAGGCTGAGATTGGCTGTGGTGGGCTTTGGTGGGCTGGGGGTGGGCTCGGACGGGCCGTGGGGGGCTGGGCCGGGCTGTGGTGGGCTGGGCCGGTCTGTGGTGGGCGGGGACGGGCTGTGGTGGGCGGGGACGGGCTTTGGTGGGCGGGGGATGGGCTGGGACGAGCTGGGACGGGCTGTGGTGGATTGCGGTAGGCTGTGGTGCTCTGTAGTGGTCTGTGGTGTTCTGTAGTGGTCTGTGGTGGGCTGGGATGGGCTGTCGTGGGCTGGGAAGGGCTGTCGTGGGCTGTGGGGGCCTGGGACATGCTGGGGTGGGCTGTGGTGGGCTGGAACGTGCTGTGACGAGCTGGGACGAGCTGTGACGGGGCTGGTGGTGTGTTGTAGTGGCCTGTGGTATGCTGTAGTGGCGTGTGGTGGGGCTGGGACGGGCTGGTGGTGGGCTGGGACAGGCTGGGTGTGGGCTGGAACGGGCTGTGGTGGGCTGGGACAGGCTGTGGTGGGATGGGGACGGGCTGTGGTTGGTTGTGGTGGGCTGGGACGGGCTGTGGTGGGCTAGGACGGGCTGTGGTGGGTTAGGACGAGCTGTGATGAGCTGAGACGGGCTGTGATGGGCCGGGGGTGGGCTGGGACAGGCTCTGATGGGCTGGGACGGACTTGGACGCACTGTGGTGGGCTGGGACGGGCTGGGTCGGCCTGTGTAGGGCTGGGAGGGGCTGTGGTGGGCAGTGGGGGGCTGGGAAGGGCTGTGGTGGGCTGGGACGGGCTAGAACAGCTATGGTGGGCTGGGACGGGCTGTGGTGGGCTTGGATGGGCTGTGCTGTGCTGGAACGGTCTGGGACCGATTGTGGTGAGTGTGGTGGGCTGGGACGGGCTGGGACGGACTGTGTTTAGCTGGGACGGGCTGTGGGTGGGCCGTGGTGGGGCTGGGACAGGCTGTGGTGAGCTGAGACGGGCTGTGGTGGGCTGTGTCGGGCTGGGACGAGCTGTGACGGGGTGGGACGGGCTGTGGTGGTCTGCGCTAGGCTGTGGTGTGCTGTAGTGGCCTGTGATGGGCTGGGTGGGGCTGTGGTGGGCTGGGACGGGCTGTGGTGGGCTGGGACGGGCTGTGGTGGGCTGGGATAAGCTGTGTTGGGCTGGGACGGGCTGTGTTAGGCTGGGACAGGCTGTGGAGGATTGGGACGGGGCTATGGAGAGCTGTGGAGGAGCTGGGACGGTCTGTGGTGGGCTGGCACAGGCTGTGGTGGGCTTGGACCTGCTGTGGGTGGTTTGGGGACGGGTTGTGGTAGGTCCGGGACAGGCTGTCGTGGTCCGGGAACGGGCTGTGGTGGGCTGGGGAAGGCCTGGGACGGGGCTGGGACGAGCTGGGACGGGCTGTGTGGTGGGCGGGGACGGGCTTTGGTGGGCGGGGATGGGCTGGGACGAGCTGGGACGGGCTGTGGTGGATTGCGGTAGGCTGTGGTGCTCTGTAGTGGTCTGTGGTGTTCTGTAGTGGTCTGTGGTGGGCTGGGACGGGCTGTGGTGGGCTGGGATGGGCTGTCGTGGGCTGGGAAGGGCTGTCGTGGGCTGTGGGGGCCTGGGACATGCTGGGGTGGGCTGTGGTGGGCTGGGACGTGCTGTGACGAGCTGGGACGAGCTGTGACGGGCTGTGGTGTGTATGTAGTGGCCTGTGGTATGCTGTAGTGGCCTGTGGTGGGCTGGGACGGGCTGTGGTGGGCTGGGACAAACTGTGGTGGGGCTGTGGTGGGCTGGGATGAGCTGGGACAGGCTGGGACGGGCTGAGACGGGCTGTGGTGGGCTGGGACGGGCTGTGGTGGGCTGGGACGGGCTGCGATGGGCTGTGGTGGGTTGTGGAGAGCTGGGACGGGCTGTAGTGTGCCGTGGTGGGCTGGGACGGGCCGGGTGGGCTGGGATGGGCTGGGACGGACTGTGGTGGGCTGGGGCGGGCTGTGGTGGGCTGGGGACGGGCTGTGGTGGGCTGGGACGGGCTGGGACGGGCCGTGGTGCTCTGGGACGGGCTGTGGTGGGCTGGGACGGGCTCTGGTGGGCTTGGACAGGCTGTGGTGGGGCTGGGACGAGCCGTTGTAAGCTGGGACGGGCCGTGATGGGCTGCGACGGGCCGTGGTGGGTTGTTATGGGCCGTGGTGGGGCTGGGACGGGCTGTGGTGGGCTGTGGTGGACCGTGGTGGGCTGTGATGGGCTGTGGTAAGCTGGGACGGGATGTGGTAAGCTGGGACGGTTTTTCATGGACTGGGACGGGTTGTCGTGGGCTGGGACGAGCTGTGGTGAGCTGGGGACGGGCCGTGGTGGGCCGGGACGGGCTGTGGTGGGCCGGGACGGGCCGTGGCGGGCTGGGACGAACTGTGGTGGGCTGGGATGAACTGTGGTGGGCTGTGGTGGGCTGGGATGGGCTGTGGTGGGCTGGGACGGGCTGTGGTAGGCTGGGACAAACTGTGGCGGGCTGTGGTGGGCCGTGGTGGGCCGGGGCCGGGCCGTGGTGGGCCGGGGAAAGGCTGGTGTTTGGCTGGGACACGGCTGTGTTTGGCTGGGACAGGGCTGTGGTGGGCTGGGACGGGCCGTGGTGGGCCGGGACGGGCCGTGGCGGGCTGGGACGGGTTGTGGAGGACTGGGACGAACTGTGGTGGTCTTGTGGTGGGCTGTGGTGGACCGTGGGTGGGCTGTGATTGGGCTGTGGTAAGCTGGGACGGGATGTGGTAAGCTGGGACGGGCTTTCGTGGGCTGGGACGGGTTGTCGTGGGCTGGGACGGGCTGGGGACGGGCCGTGGTGAGCTGGGACGGGCCGTGGTCGGCTGGGAAGGGCTGTGGTGGGGCTGGGACGGGCTGTGGCTTGGGCCGGGACGGGCCGTGGTGGGCTGGGACGGGCCGTGGTGGGCCGGGACGGGCCGTGGCGGGCTGGGACAAACTGTGGTGGGCTGGGATGAACTGTGGTGGTCTGTGGTGGGCTGGGACTGGCTGTGGTGATCTGGGACGGGCTGTGGTAGGCTGGGACAAACTGTGGCGGGCTGGGACGGGGCCGTGGCGGGCTGGGACGGGCCGTGGCGGGTTGGGACGGGCCGTGGCGGGTTGGGACGGGGCCGTGGCGGGCTGGGACGGGTTGTGGTGGGCTGGGACGGGCCGTGGTGGGCTGGGGACGGGCTGTGGTGGGCTGGGCTGGGCCGTGGCAAAGCCGTGGTGGGCCGTGGTAAGGCCTGTGATGGGCCGTGGTGGGCTGGGTCGGCACTGTGGTGTGATGGGACGGGCTGTGGTGGGCTGGGACGGGCTGTGGTGGGCTGGGACGGGCTGTGGTGGGCTGGGACAGGCTGGGGTGGGCCGGGACGAGCCGTGGTGGGCCGGGACGGGCCGTGGCGGGACGGGACGGGCCGTGGTGGGCTGGGACGGGCCCATGGTGGGCTGGGACAGGCTGTGGTGGGCTGTGGTGGAACGTGGTGGGCTGTGATGGGCTGTGGTAAGCTGGGACGGGATGTGGTAACCTGGGACGGGGCTTTCATGAGCTGGGACGGGCTGTTGTGGGCTGGGACGGGCTGGGACGAGCTGTGACGGGCTGGGACGGGGCTTGCGGTGGGCTGGGAAGGCCTGGGACGGGACGGGACGAGCTGGGACGGGACGCGACAGGCTGGGACGGGCTGTTCTGGGACAGGACGGGACGGGCTGGGACGGGATGGGACAGGCTGGGATGGGCCGGGACTGGCTCTGGTGGGCCGTGATGGGGCCGGGACGGGCCGTGGTGGTTGTGGTGCGCTGGGAAGAGCTGTGGTGAGCTGAGACGGGCTGTGGTGGGCTGCGATGGAAAAGATGGTGGCAGACCTGGTAAGGAGGTCTGCCTGCTCTTCCCTTCTACGTGCCTGGATAACCCTGGGGCAAAGCAGAGCTCTAGTGGCTTGGGGTAGAGCTAAAACACCTCAAGAGGAGGGAGCTGTCGGCGCTGTTTTGGCTGAATGGAGGCAGGGGGGTAGTACCTGTTATGGTAAGGCTATAGGGGAACGTCCTTGCCTTTGTTTAGTCTTACAAAAGTCCCTCGTATAGAGAACTTCCTTGAGTCTGTTTTCAAAAGCTCGTTTATCAGAGCTCCCGAAGTCGGGCCTCCCTTGCCACGACAGTGTAATCTTCAGTTCTCCCTTCCTTTCTCCCTTAGGTTGAAAACAGCTTTTCTATTTCTGTCCCCATCTGCAAACAGATGTTCCACAAGAACATCGTAGGGAAAGGCGGTGCCAACATGAAGAAGGTGAGATATTCTTCCTAACACAGGTGGGCCGGGACGGGCTGTGCTGGGCCGGGCCGGGCCCTGGTGGGCCGCGTTGGTCCGGGACGGGCCGCGGTGGTCCGGGACGGGCTGTCGTGGTCCGGGACGGGCCCGCGGTGGTCCGGGACGGGCCGCGGTGGTCCGGGACGGGCAGTGGTGTGCTGGGACGGGCTGTGGTGGGCTGGGACATTCTGTGACGGGCTGTGGTGGGCCGGGACATTCTGTGACGGGCTGTGGTGGGCCGGGACGGGCTGTGGTGGGCCGGGACAGGCTGTGGTGGGCCGGGGCGGGCTGTGACATTCTGTGGTGGGCCTGTGGTGGGCTGGGACGGGCTGTGGTGGGCTGGGACGGGCTGTGTTGTGCAGGGACGGGCTGTTGCTGGCGGTGACGGGCTGTGGTGGGCTGGGACAGGCTGGGAAGGGCTGTGGTGTGCGGTGATGGTCTGTAGTGAGCTGGGACAGGCTGGGAAGGGCTGTGGTGGGCTGTGGTGGGCTGGAACGGTTTGTGGTGATCTGGAACGGGCTGTGATGGACTGGGACGGGCTGGGACATGCTGGGACGGTCTGTGGTGGACTGGGACAGTCTGTGGTTTGGTGGGACGGGCTGGGACGGGCTGGGACGGGCTGGGACGGGCTGGGACGGGCTGTGGTGTGCTGGGACGGGCTGTGGTGGGCTGTGGTGGTCTGGGACGGGCTGGGACGGGCTGTGGTGGGCTGTGGTGGGTTCTGCTGAGCTTGAGACGGGCTGTGGTGGGCTGGGACGGGCTGTGGTGGTCTGGAACGGTCTGTGGTGGGCTGGGACGGTCTGTGGTGGGCTGGGACGGGCTGCGACGGGCTGTGGTGTGCTGGGACGGGCTGTGCTGGTCTGTGGTGGGCTGGGACGGGCGGGGACGGGCTGTGGTGGGCTGGGACGGGCTGGCACGGGCTGGGACAGGCTGTGTTGGGCTAGGGACGGGCTGTGGTGTGCTGGGACGGGCTGTGGTTCGCTGGGACGGGCTATGGTAATCCGGGACGGGCTCTGGTAGGCCAGGACGGGCTGTGGTGGGCTGTGGTGAGTTGGGACGGGCTGTGGTCGACTGTGGTGGGCTGGGATGGGCTGCGGTGGGCTGGGACGGGATGTGGTGGACAGGGACGGGCTGTGGTGGGTGGGGACGTGCTGTGGTGGGCTTGGACGGGCTGGGACGGTCTGTAGTGGGCTGTGGTGGGCTGGCAAGGTCTGGGACGGGATGTGGTGAGCTGGGACGGGCTGTGGGCTGGGACGGGCCGGGACGGGCCGTGGTGGGCCGGGACGGGCTGTGGTAAGCCGGGATGGGCTCTGGTGGGCCGGGACGGGCTGTGGTGGGCTGTGGTGGGTTGGGACTGGCTGTGGTGGGCTGTGGTGGGCTGGGACCGTCTGCGGTGGGCTGTGGTGGGCTAGAATGGGCTGGGACGGGCTGCGGTGGGTGTGGTGGCCTGGGACGCGCTGTGGTGAGCTGAGACGGGCTGTGGTGGGCTGGGATTTGCTGGGACGGCTGGAAGGGGCTGTGGTGGGCTGGGACGGTCTGCGGTGGGCTGGGACGGGCTGGGACGGGCTGGGATTGGCTGCGGTGGGCTGGGACGAGCTGCGGTGGGCTGGGACGAGCTGCGGTGGGCTGGGACGGGCCGTGGTGTGCCGGGACGGGCCGTGGTGGGCCGGGACGGGCCGTGGTGGGCCGGGACGGGCCTTGGTGGGCCGGGACAGGCCGTGGTGGGCCGGGACGGGCTGTGGTGGGCCGGGACGGGCCGTGGTGGGACGGGCCGGGCCGTGGTGGGCCAGGACGGGCCGTGGTGGGCTGGAACGGGCCATGGCGGGCTGGGACGGGTTGTGGAGGACTGGGACGAACTGTGGTGGTCTGTGGTGGGCTGGGACGGGCCATGGTGGGCTGGGACGGGCTGGGACGAGCTGTGCCGGGCTGGGACTGGCTGTGGTGGGCTGCGGTAGGCTGTGGTGTGCTGTAGTGGTCTGTGATGGGCTGGGACGGGCTGTGGTGGGCTGGGACGGGCTGTCGTGGGCTGGGACGGGCTGTCGTGGGCTGTGGGGGCCTTGGACATGCTGTGGTGGGCTGGGAAGGGCTGGGACAAGCTGTGACGGGCTGGGACGAGCTGTGACGGGCTGTGGTGTGCTGTAGTGGCCTGTGGTGTGCTGTAGTGGCCTGTTGTGGGCTGGGACAAACTGTGGTGGGCTATGGTGGGCTGGGATGAGCTGGGACAGGCTGGGACGGGTTGTGGTGGGCTGTGGTGGGCTGGGACGTGCTGTGGTGCGCTGGGATGGGCTGTAGTGGGCTGTGGTGTGCTGTGGAGGGCTGGGACGGGCTGTGATGTGCCGTGGTGGGCTGGGACGGGCCGTGGTGGGCTGGGATGGGCTAGGACGGGCTGTGGTGGGCTGGGACGGGCTGGGACTGGCTGTGGTTGGCTGTGGTGGGCTGGGACGCGCTGTGGTGGGCTGCGACAAGCTGGGACGGGCCGTGGTGGGCTGGGACGGGCTGTGGTGGGCTGGGACGGGCTGTGGCGGGCTGGAGCGGGCTGTGGTGGGTTGTGGTGAGCTGGGACGGGCTGACACGGGCTGTGGTGGGCTGTGGTAAGGTGGGACGGGTTGTGGTGGGCTGGGATGGGCTGGGACTTTCTGTGGTGAGTTGCGACGGTCTGTGGTGGGCTGGAACGGGCTGTGGTGGGCTGGGAAAGGCTGTGGTGGGCCGGGACGGGGCGTAGTGGACCGGGACGGGCCGTGGTGGGCTGGGACGGGCCATGGTGGGCTGGGACGGGCCGTGGCGGTTTGGGACGGGTTGTGGCGGGCTGGGACGAACTGTGGTGGTCTGTTGTGGGCTGGGACGGGCCGTGGTGGGCTGGGACGGGCTGGGACGAGCTGTGACGGGCTGGGACGAGCTGTGACGGGCTGGGACGGGCTGTGGTGGGCTGCGGTAGGCTGTGGTGTGCTGTAGTGGTCTGTGGTGGGCTGGGACAGGCTGTCGTGGGATGGGACGGGCTGTCGTGGGCTGGGACGGGCTGGGACGAGCTGTGACGGCCTGGGACGAGCTGTGGTGGGCTGGGAAGGGCTGGGACGAACTGTGACGGGCTGGGGCGAGCTGTGATGGGCTGGGACGGGCTGCGGTGGGCTGGGACATGCTGGGACGGGCTGTGGTAGGCTGAGACAGGCTGGTACGTGCTGTGGTGAGCGGAGACGGGCTGTGGTGGGCTTGGACGGGCCGTGGTGGGCTAGGACGGACTGGTACTTGATGTGGTGGGCTGGTACGGGCTGTGGTGGGCTGGGACGGGCTGTGGTGGTCTGGGACAAGCTGGGACTGGCTGTTGTGGGCTGGGACGGGCTGTGACGGGCTGTCGTGGGCTGGGATGGGCTGGGATGGTCTGGGACGGGCTGTAGTGGGCTGTGGTGGTTTGTGGTGAGCTGTGGTGGGCTGGGATTGGCTTTGAGGGGCGGGGAGAGATTTTGCTGGGCGGGGACAGGCTGTGGTGGGCGAGGACAGGTTGTGGTGGGCGGAGACGGGCTGTGGTGGGCTGTGGAGGGCTGGGACGGGCTGTGGTGGGCTGTGGTGGGCTGGGACGGGCTGTGGTGGGCTAGGACGGGCTGTGGTGGGTAGGCACGGGCTGTGGTGGGCTAGGACGGGCTGGGACGGGTTGGCACGGGCTGGGACGGGCTGTGGTGGGCTGGGACGGGCTGTGGTGGGCTAGGACGGGCTGTGGTGTGCTGGGACAAGTTGTGGTGGGTTGTGGTGCGCCGTGGTGAGCCGGACAGGGCTGTGGTGGGCCGGGACGGGCTGTGGTGGGCTGGGAAGGCCTGGGACAGGCTGGGACGAGCTGTGCTGGGCGGGGACGGGCTCTTCTGGGCGGGGACGGGCTCTGCTGGGCGGGGACGGGCTGTGGTGGGCTGGGACGGGCTGTGGTGGGCTGGGACGGGCTGGGACTGGCTGTTGTGGGCTGGGACGGGCTGCGGTGGGCTGTGACGGGCTGTGACGGGCTGTCGTGGGCTGGGATGGGCTGGGATGGTCTGGGACGGGCTGTGGTGGGCTGTGGTGGTTTGTGGTGAGCTGTGGTGGGCTGGGATGGGCTGTGGTGGGCGGGGAGAGATTTTGCTGGGCGGGGACAGGCTGTGGTGGGCGAGGACAGTTTGTGGTGGGCTGGGACGGGCTGTGGTGGGCTGTGGTGGGCTGGGACGGGCTGTGGTGTGCTGGGACGAGCTGTGGTGTGCTGGCACGGGCTGTGGTGGGCTGGCACGGGCTGCGCTGGGCTGGGACGGGCTGTGGTGGGCTGGGACGGGCTGTGGTGGGCTGGGACGGGCTGTGGTGGGCTGGGACGGGCTGCGGTGGGCGGGGACAGGCTGTGGTAGGCTGAGACAGGCTGGTACGTGCTGTGGTGAGTGGAGACAGGCCGTGGTGCGCTGGGACGGGCCGTGGTGGTCTGGGACGGGCCGTGGTGCGATGCGACGGACTGGTACTTGATGTGGTGGGCTGGTACGGGCTGTGGTGGGCTGTGGTGGGCTGTGGTGGTCTGGGACAAGCTGGGACTGGCTGTGGTGGGCTGTGACGGGCTGTCGTGGGCTGGGATGGGCTGGGACAGGCTGTGGTGGGCTGTGGTGGGCTGGGACAAGCTGTGACTGGCTGCGGTGGGCTGGGACGGGCTGTGGTAGGCTGGGATGGGTTGTGGTGGGCTGGGACGGGCTGTGGTGGGTTGTGGTGGTCTGGGACGGGTTGTGGTGGGCTGGGACGGGCTGTGGTGGGCTGGGACGGGTTGTGGTGGGCTGGGATGGGCTGTGATAAGCTGTAACCGGCTGTGGTGGTCTGTGGTGGTCTGGGACGGGCCGTGGTGGGCTGGGACGGGCTGTGGTGGGCTGGGACGGGCTGTGGTGGGCTGGGACGGGCTGTCGTGGGCTGGGACGGGCTGTGGTGGGCTGGGACGGGCTGTGGTGGGCTGTGGGGGCCTGGGACATGCTGTGGTGGGCTGTGGTGGGCTGGGAAAAGCTGTGACGGGCTGGGACGAGCTGTGACGGGCTGTGGTGTGCTGTAGTGGCCTGTGGTGTGCTGTAGTGGCCTGTGGTGGGCTGGGACGGGCTGTGGTGGGCTGGGACAAACTGTGGTGGGCTATGGTGGGCTGGGATGAGCTGGGACAGGCTGGGACGGGCTGAGACGGGCTGTGGTGGGCTGGGACGGGCTGTGGTGCGCTGGGATGGGCTGTAGTGGGCTGTGGTGTGCTGTGGAGGGCTGGGACGGGCTGTGATGTGCCGTGGTGGGCTGGGACGGGCCGTGGTGGGCTGGGATGGGCTAGGATGGGCTGTGGTGGGCTGGGACGGGCTGGGACTGGCTGTGGTTGGCTGTGGTGGGCTGGGACGCGCTGTGGTGGGCTGCGACAAGCTGGGACGGGCCGTGGTGGGATGGCACGGGCTGTGGTGGGCTGGGACGGGCTGTGGTGGGCTGGTACGGGCTGTGGCGGGCTGGAGCGGGCTGTGGTGGGTTGTGGTGAGCTGGGACGGGCTGACACGGGCTGTGGTGGGCTGTGGTAAGCTGGGACGGGTTGTGGTGGGCTGGGATGGCCTGGGACTTTCTGTGGTGAGCTGCGACGGTCTGTGGTGGGCTGTGGTGGGCCGGGACGGGCCGTGGTGGGCCGGGACATTACGTGGTGGGCCGGGACGGGGCGTAGTGGGCCGGGACGGGCCGTGGTGGGCCGGGACGGGCCATGGTGGGCTGGGATGGGCCGTGGTGGTTTGGGACGGGTTGTGGCAGGCTGGGACGAACTGTGGTGGTCTGTTGTGGGCTGGGACGGGCCGTGGTGGGCTGGGACGGGCTGGGACGAGCTGTGACGGGCTGGGACGAGCTGTGACGGGCTGGGACGGGCTGTGGTGGGCTGCGATAGGCTGTGGTGTGCTGTAGTGGTCTGTGGTGGGCTGGGACGGGCTGTCGTGGGATGGGACGGGCTGTCGTGGGCTGGGACGGGCTGTCGTGGGCTGTGGGGGCCTGGGACATGCTGTGGTGGGCTGGGAAGGGCTGGGACGAGCTGTGATGGGCTGGGACGGGCTGTGGTGTGTTGTAGTGGCCTGTGGTATGCTGTCGTGGCCTGTGGTGGGCTGGGACGGGCTGTGGAGGGCTGGGACAAACTGTGGTGGGCTGTGGTGGGCTGGGATGAGCTGGGACATGCTGGGACGGGCTGTGGTAGGCTGAGACAGGCTGGTACGTGCTGTGGTGAGCGGAGACGGGCTGTGGTGGGCTTGGACGGGCCGTGGTGGGCTGAGACGGGCTGTAGTGGTCTGGGACAAGCTGGGACTGGCTGTTGTGGGCTGGGGCGGGCTGTGACGGGCTGTCGTGGGCTGGGATGGGCTGGGATGGTCTGGGACGGGCTGTGGTGGTTTGTGGTGAGCTGTGGTGGGCTGGGATTGGCTTTGGTGGGCGGGGAGAGATTTTGCTGGGCGGGGACAGGCTGTGGTGGGCGAGGACAGGTTGTGGTGGGCAGAGACGGGCTGTGGTGGGCTGTGGTGGGCTGTGGTGGGCTGGGACGACCTGTGGTGGGCTGGGACGGGCTGTGGTGGGCTGGGACGGGCTGTGGTGGGTAGGCACGGGCTGTGGTGGGCTGGGACGGGCTGGGACGGGTTGGCACGGGCTGGGACGGGCTGGGACGGGCTGTGGTGGGCTGGGACGGGCTGTGGTGGGCTAGGACGGGCTGTGGTGTGCTGGGACAAGTTGTGGTGGGTTGTGGTGCGCCGTGGTGAGCCGGACAGGGCTGTGGTGGGCCGGGACGGGCTGTGGTGGGCTGGGAAGGCCTGGGACAGGCTGGGACGAGCTGTGCTGGGCGGGGACGGGCTCTGCTGGGCGGGGACGGGCTGTGGTGGGTTGTGGTGAGCTGGGACGGTCTGGGACGGGCTGACACAGGCTGTGGTGGGCTGGGATGGACAGGTACGACCTGTGGTGGGCTTGGACGTGTTGTGGTTGGCTGGGACTGGCTCTGGTTGGCTGGGACGGGCTGTGGTGGGCTGGGATGGATAGGTACGACCTGTGGTGGGCTTGGACGGGTTGTGGTGGGCTGGGACTGATTCTGGTTGGCTGGGACGGGCTGTGGTGGGCTGTGGTGGGCTGGGATGGACAGGCACGAGCTGTGGTGGGCTTGGACGGGCTGTGGTGGGCTGGGACTGGCTATGGTGGGCTGTGGTGGGCTGGGACGGGCTGTGGTTCGCTGGGACAGGCCGTGGTGGGCTGGGACGGGCCGTGGTGAATTGGGACGGGCTGTGGTGGGCTGGGACGGGCTGTGGTGGGCTGGGACGGGCTGTGGTGGGCTGGGACGGGCTGTGGTGTGCTGGGAAGGGCCGTGGTGGGCTGAGGTGGGCCATGGTGGGCTGCGACGGACCGTGGTTGGCCGGGACGGACCGCTGTGGGCCGTGGTGGGCCGCGACGGGCTGTGGTGGGCCGCTACGAGCCGTGGTGGGCTTGTTCGGGCCGTGGTGGGCTTGTTCGGGCCGTGGTGGGCTGGGACGGGCCGTGGTGGGCTGTTTCGGGCCGTGGTGGGCTGGGACGGGCCGTTGTGGGCTGAGACGGGCCGTGGTGGGCTGGGACGGGCTGTGGTCGACGGGGACTGGCTGTGGTGGGCTGGGACGAGCTGGGACGGGCTGTGGTGGGCTGGGACGAGCTGGGACGGGCTGTGGTGGGCTGGGACGAGCTGGGACGGGCTGTGGTGGGCTGGGACGAGCTGGGACGGGCTGGCACGGGCTGTGGTGGGCTGGTACGGTCTGACACTGGCTGGGACGGGCTGTGGTGGGCTGGGACGGGCTGTGGTGGCCTGGGAAGAGCTGTTTTGGGTTGAGTCGGGTTCTGGTGGGCTGGGACAGGCTGTGGTGGGCTGTGGTGGGCCGTGGTGGTCTGGGACGGGCTGTGGTGGGCTGTGGTAGGTTCTGGTGAGCTTGAGACGGGCTGTGGTGGTCTGGGACGGGCTGGGATGGTCTGTAATGGGCGGGGACGGCCTGTGGTGGGCTGGGACGGGCTGTGGTGGGCTGGGACGGGCTGGGACGGGCTGTGGTGGGCTGGGACGGGCTAGTGGTGGGCTGGGACGGGCCGTGGTGGGCTGAGACGGGCCGTGGTGGGCTGGGACGGGCTGTGGTGGGCTGGGACGGGCTGTGGTGGGCGGGGATGGGCTGTGGTGGGCTGGGATGGGCCGTGGTGGGCTGGGACGGGCCGTGGTGGGCTGGGACGGGCTGTGGTGCTCAGGGACGGGCTGTGGTGGGCTGGGATGGGCTGTGGTGGGCTGTGGTGGGCTGGGACGAGTTGTACTGGGCTGGGACAGACTGTGGTGGGCTGTGGTGGGCTGGGAAGGGCTGTCGTGGGATGGGACGGGCTGTCGTGGGCTGGGACGGGCTGTCGTGGGCTGTGGGGGCCTGGGACATGCTGTGGTGGGCTGGGAAGGCCTGGGACGAGCTGTGATGGGCTGGGACGGGCTGCGGTGGGCTGGGACATGCTGGGACGGGCTGTGGTAGGCTGAGACAGGCTGGTACGTGCTGTGGTGAGCGGAGACGGGCTGTGGTGGGCTTGGACAGGCCGTGGTGGGCTGGGACGGGCTGTAGTGGTCTGGGACAAGCTGGGACTGGCTGTTGTGGGCTGGGGCGGGCTGTGACGGACTGTCGTGGGCTGGGATGGGCTGGGATGGTCTGGGATGGGCTGTGGTGGTTTGTGGTGAGCTGTGGTGGGCTGGGATTGGCTTTGGTGGGCGGGGAGAGATTTTGCTGGGCGGGGACAGGCTGTGGTGGGCGAGGACAGGTTGTGGTGGGCGGAGACGGGATGTGGTGGGCTGTGGTGGGCTGTGGTGGGCTGGGACGACCTGTGGTGGGCTGGGACGGGCTGTGGTGGGCTAGGACGGGCTGTGGTGGGTAGGCACGGGCTGTGGTGGGCTGGGACGGGCTGGGACGGGTTGGCACGGGCTGGGACGGCCTGTGACGGGCTGTGGTGGGCTGGGACGGGCTGTGGTGGGCTAGGACGGGCTGTGGTGTGCTGGGACAAGTTGTGGTGGGTTGTGGTGCGCCGTGGTGAGCCGGACAGGGCTGTGGTGGGCCGGGACGGGCTGTGGTGGGCTGGGAAGGCCTGGGACAGGCTGGGACGAGCTGTGCTGGGCGGGGACGGGCTCTGCTGGGCGGGGACGGGCTGTGGTGGGTTGTGGTGAGCTGGGACGGTCTGGGACGGGCTGACACAGGCTGTGGTGGGCTGGGATGGACAGGTACGACCTGTGGTGGGCTTGGACGTGTTGTGGTTGGCTGGGACTGGCTCTGGTTGGCTGGGACGGGCTGTGGTGGGCTGGGATGGACAGGCACGAGCTGTGGTGGGCTTGGACGGGCTGTGGTGGGCTGGGACGGGCTGTGGTTCGCTGGGACAGGCCGTGGTGGGCTGGGACGGGCCGTGGTGAATTGGGACGGGCTGTGGTAGGCTGGGACGGGCTGTGGTGGGCTGTGGTGTGCTGGGACGGGCCGTGGTGTGCTGGGACGGGCCGTGGTGGGCTGGGACGGGCCGTGGTGGGCTGGGACAGGCTGTGGTGGGCCGTAATGGGCTGTGGTCGGCCGTGTTGGGACGGGACGAGCTGTGGTGAGCCGGGACGGGCTGTGGTGGGCTGGGACGGGCTGGGACGGGATGCGGTGGGCTGGGACGGGCTGCGCTGGGCTGGGACGGGCTGCGCTGGGCTGGGACGGGCTGCGTTGGGCTGGGACGAGCTGGGACGGGCTGGCACGGGCTGTGGTGGGCTGATATGGTCTGACACTGGCTGGGACGGGCTGTGGTGGGCTTGGACGGGCTGTGGTGGGCTTGGACGGGCTGTGGTGGCCTGGGAAGAGCTGTTTTGGGTTGAGGCGGGTTCTGGTGGGCTGGGATAGGCTGTGGTGGGTTGTCGTGGGCTGGGACGGGCTGTGGTGGGCTGGGACGGGCTGTGGTGGGCTGGGACGGGCTGTGGTGGGCTGGGAAGGGCCGTGGTGGGCTGTGGTGGGCCATGGTGGGCTGCGACGGACCGTGGTTGGCCGGGACGGACCGCTGTGGGCCGTGGTGGGCCGCGACGGGCTGTGGTGGGCCGCTACGAGCCGTGGTGGGCTTGTTCGTGCCGTGCTGGGCTTGTTCGGGCCGTGCTGGGCTGTTTCGGGCCGTGGTGGGCTGGGACGGGCCGTGGTGGGCTGTGGTGGGCCGTGGTGGTCTGGGACGGGCTGTGGTGGGCTGTGGTAGGTTCTGGTGAGCTTGAGACGGGCTGTGGTGGTCTGGGACGGGCTGGGATGGTCTGTAATGGGCGGGGACGGCCTGTGGTGGGCTGGGACGGGCTGTGGTGGGCTGGGACGGGCTGGGACGGGCTGTGGTGGGCTGGGACGGGCTAGTGGTGGGCTGGGACGGGCCGTGGTGGGCTGAGACGGGCCGTGGTGGGCTGGGACGGGCCGTGGTGGGCTGGGACGGGCTGTGGTGGGCGGGGATGGGCTGTGGTGGGCTGGGATGGGCCGTGGTGGGCTGGGACGGGCCGTGGTGGGCTGGGACGGGCTGTGGTGCTCAGGGACGGGCTGTGGTGGGCTGGGATGGGCTGTGGTGGGCTGTGGTGGGCTGGGACGAGTTGTACTGGGCTGGGACAGACTGTGGTGGGCTGTGGTGGGCTGGGAAGGGCTGTGGTGGTTTGGGACGGGCTGTGGTGGTCTGTGGTGGGCTGGGACGGGCTGTGGTGGCCTGGGACGGGCCGTGGTGGGCTGGGACGGCCTGTGGTCACTTGTCGTGGGCTGGGACGGGCCGTGGTGGCTTGGGACGGACTCTGGTGGGCCGGGACAAGCTCTGGTGGCCTCTGACGGGCTGGGACGGGCTGTGGTGTGCTGTATTGGGCTGTGGTGGGCTGGGACGGCCTCTGGTGGGCTGGGAAGGGCTGGGTGGGCTGTGGTGGCCTGTGGTGGGCTGGGACGAGTTGTAGTGGGCTGGGACGGGCTGTGGTGGGCTGAGACGGGCTGTGGTGGGCTGTGGTAAGCTGGGACGGGCTCTGGTGGGCTGGGACGGGCTGTGGTGTGCTGTGGTGGGCTGAGACAGGCTGTGGTGGGCTGAGACGGGCTGCGGTGGGCTGTGGTGGGCTGGGACGAGCTGGGACGGGCTGTGGTGGGCTGGGACGGGCTGTGGTGGGCTGGGACGAGCTGGGACGGGCTGGCATGGGCTGTGGTGGGCTGGTACGGTCTGACACTGGTTGGGACGGGCTGTGGTGGGCTTGGACGGGCTGTGGTGGCTTGGGAAGAGCTGTTTTGGGTTGAGGTGGGTTCTGGTGGGCTGGGACAGGCTGTGGTGGGTTGTGGTGGGCTGGGACAAGCTGTGGTAGGCTGGGACGGGCTGTGGTGGGCTGGGACGGGCTGTGGTGGGCTGGGACGGGCTGTGGTGTGCTGGGAAGGGCCGTGGTGGGCTGAGGTGGGCCATGGTGGGCTGCGACGGACCGTGGTTGGCCGGGACGGACCGCTGTGGGCCGTGGTGGGCTGCGACGGGCTGTGGTGGGCCGCTACAAGCCGTGGTGGGCTTGTTCGGGAATGTGCTGGGCTTGTTCGGGCCGTGCTGGGCTTGTTCGGGCCGTGCTGGGCTTGTTCGGGCCGTGGTGGGCTGTTTCGGGCCGTGGTGGGCTGTTTCGGGCCGTGGTGGGCTGGGACGGGCCGTTGTGGGCTGAGACGGGCCGTGGTGGGCTGGGACGGGCTGTGGTCGACGGGGACTGGCTGTGGTGGGCTGGGACGAGCTGGGACGGGCTGTGGTGGGCTGGGACGAGCTGGGACGGGCTGTGGTGGGCTGGGACGAGCTGGGACGGGCTGTGGTGGGCTGGCACGGGCTGTGGTGGGCTGGGACGGTCTGACACTGGCTGGGACGGGCTGTGGTGGGCTGGGACGGGCTGTGGTGGGCTTGGACGGGCTGTGGCGGCCTGGGAAGAGCTGTTTTGGGTTGAGGCGGGTTCTGGTGGGCTGGGACAGGCTGTGGTGGGCTGTGGTGGGCTGCGGTGGGCTGTGGTGGGCTGGGACGGGCTGTGGTTGGCTGGGACGGGCTGTGGTGAGCTGGGAAGGGCCGTGGTGGGCTGAGGTGGGCCATGGTGGGCTGCGACGGACCGTGGTTGGCCGGGACGGACCGCTGTGGGCCGTGGTGGGCCGCGACGGGCTGTGGTGGGCTGTGGTGGGTTATGGTGAGCTTAGACGGGCTGTGGTGGGTTGGGACGGTCTGTGGTGGGTTGTGGTGGGCTGGGACGGGCTGTTGTGGTCAGGGACGGGCTGTGGTGGACCGGGACGGGCTGTGGTGGGCTGTGACAGGCTGTGGTGGGCTGGGTCGGGCTGTGGCAGGCTGGGATGGGCTTTGGCGGGCCGGGACAATCTGTGGCGGGCTGTGGCGGGCCGTCGTTGGCCGTGGTGGGCTGTAGTGGGCCGTGGTGAGCCGTGGTGGGCTGTGGTAGGCTGGGACGGGCTGTGGTGACATGGGACGGGCTGTGGTGGGCTGTGGAGGGCTGGGACGGGCTGTGGTGGGCTCGACGGGCTGTGGTTGGCTGGGACCGTCTGTTTTGGGCTGGGATGGCCTGCGGTGGCCTGTGGTGGGCTGTGGTGGGCTGGGACGGGCTGTGGTGGGTTGGGACGGGCTGGGACGGGCTGGGACGGGCAGTGGCGGGTTGGGACGGGCAGTGGTGGGCTGGGACGGGCTGTGGTGGGCTGGGACGGTCTGACACTGGCTGGGACGGGCTGTGGTGGGCTGGGACGGGCTGTGGTGGGCTGGGACGGGCTGTGGTGGGCTTGGACGGGCTGTGGTGGCCTGGGAAGAGCTGTTTTGGGTTGAGGCGGGTTCTGGTGGGCTGGGATAGGCTGTGGTGGGTTGTGGTGGGCTGGGACAGGCTGTGGTGGGTTGTGGTGGGCTGGGACGGGCTGTGGTGGGCTGGGACGGGCTGTGGTGGGCTGGGACGGGCTGTGGTGTGCTGCCAAGGGCCGTGGTGGGCTGAGGTGGGCCATGGTGGGCTGCGACGGACCGTGGTTGGCCGGGACGGACCGCTGTGGGCCGTGGTGGGCCGCGACGGGCTGTGGTGGGCCGCTACGAGCCGTGGTGGGCTTGTTCGGGCCGTGGTGGGCTTGTTCGGGCCGTGGTGGGCTTGGTCGGGCCGTGGTGGGCTGGGACGGGCCGTGGTGGGCTGTGGTGGGCCGTGATGGTCTGGGACGGGCTGTGGTGGGCTGTGGTAGGTTCTGGTGAGCTTGAGACGGGCTGTGGTGGTCTGGGACGGGCTGGGATGGTCTGTAATGGGCGGGGACGGCCTGTGGTGGGCTGGGACGGGCTGTGGTGGGCTGGGACGGGCTGGGACGGGCTGTGGTGGGCTGGGACGGGCTAGTGGTGGGCTGGGACGGGCCGTGGTGGGCTGAGACGGGCCGTGGTGGGCTGGGACGGGCCGTGGTGGGCTGGGACGGGCTGTGGTGGGCGGGGATGGGCCGTGGTGGGCTGGGACTGGTTATGGTGGGCTGTGGTGGGCTGGGACGGGCTGTGGTGCTCAGGGACGGGCTGTGGTGGGCTGGGATGGGCTGTGGTGGGCTGTGGTGGGCTGGGACGAGTTGTACTGGGCTGGGACAGACTGTGGTGGGCTGTGGTGGGCTGGGAAGGGCTGTGGTGGTTTGGGACGGGCTGTGGTGGTCTGTGGTGGGCTGGGACGGGCTGTGGTGGCCTGGGACGGGCCGTGGTGGGCTGGGACGGCCTGTGGTCAGTTGTCGTGGGCTGGGACGGGCCGTGGTGGCTTGGGACGGACTCTGGTGGGCCGGGACAAGCTCTGGTGGCCTCTGACAGGCTGGGACGGGCTGTGGTGTGCTGTATTGGGCTGTGGTGGGCTGGGACGGCCTCTGGTGGGCTGGGAAGGGCTGGGTGGGCTGTGGTGGCCTGTGGTGGGCTGGGACGAGTTGTAGTGGGCTGGGACGGGCTGTGGTGGGCTGAGACGGGCTGTGGTGGGCTGTGGTAAGCTAGGACGGGCTCTGGTGGTCTGGGACGGGCTGTGGTGTGCTGTGGTGGGCTGAGACGGGCTGCGGTGGGCTGTGGTGGGCTGGGACGAGCTGGGACGGGCTGTGGTGGGCTGGGACAGGCTGTGGTGGGCTGGGACGAGCTGGGACGGGCTGGCACGGGCTGTGGTGGGCTGGTACGGTCTGACACTGGCTGGGACGGGCTGTGGTGGGCTTGGACGGGCTGTGGTGGCTTGGGAAGAGCTGTTTTGGGTTGAGGCGGATTCTGGTGGGCTGGGATAGGCTGTGGTGGGTTGTGGTGGGCTGGGACGGGCTGTGGTGTGCTGGGAAGGGCCGTGGTGGGCTGAGGTGGGCCATGGTGGGCTGCGACGGACCGTGGTTGGCCGGGACGGACCGCTGTGGGCCGTGGTGGGCTGCGACGGGCTGTGGTGGGCCGCTACGAGCCGTGGTGGGCTTGTTCGGGCCGTGCTGGGCTTGTTCGGGCCGTGCTGGGCTTGTTCGGGCCGTGGTGGGCTGTTTCGGGCCGTGGTGGGCTGGGACGGGCCGTGGTGGGCTGGGACGGGCCGTTGTGGGCTGAGACGGGCCGTGGTGGGCTGGGACGGGCTGTGGTCGACGGGGACTGGCTGTGGTGGGCTGGGACGAGCTGGGACGGGCTGTGGTGGGCTGGGACGAGCTGGGACGGGCTGTGGTGAGCTGGGACGAGCTGGGAAGGGCTGTGGTGGGCTGGGACGAGCTGGGACGGGCTGTGGTGGGCTGGGACGAGCTGGGACGGGCTGGCACGGGCTGTGGTGGGCTGGTACGGTCTGACACTGGCTGGGACGGGCTGTGGTGGGCTGGGACGGGCTGTGGTGGGCTTGGACGGGCTGTGGTTGCCTGGGAAGAGCTGTTTTGGGTTGAGGCGGGTTCTGGTGGGCTGGGACAGGCTGTGGTGGGCTGTGGTGGGCTGCGGTGGGCTGTGGTGGGCTGGGACGGGCTGTGGTGGGTTGGGACGGTCTGTGGTGGGTTGTGGTGGGCTGGGACGGGCTGTTGTGGTAAGGGACGGGCTGTGGTGGACCGGGACGGGCTGTGGTGGGCTGTGACAGGCTGTGGTGGGCTGGGTCGGGCTGTGGCAGGCTGGGATGGGCTTTGGCGGGCCGGGACAGTCTGTGGCGGGCTGTGGCGGGCCGTCGTTGGCCGTGGTGGGCTGTAGTGGGCCGTGGTGAGCCGTGGTGGGCTGTGGTAGGCTGGGACGGGCTGTGGTGACATGGGACGGGCTGTGGTGGGCTGTGGAGGGCTGGGACGGGCTGTGGTGGGCTCGACGGGCTGTGGTTGGCTGGGACCGTCTGTTTTGGGCTGGGATGGCCTGCGGTGGCCTGTGGTGGGCTGTGGTGGGCTGGGACGGGCTGTGGTGGGTTGGGACGGGCTGGGACGGGCTGGGACGGGCAGTGGCGGGTTGGGACGGGCAGTGGTGGGCTGGGACGGTCTGTGGTGGGCTGTGGTAAGCTGGGACAGGCTGTGGTGGGCTGTGGTGTGCTGGGACGGGCTGTGGTGGGCCGGGACGGGCCGTGGTGGGCTGTGGTGCGCCGTGTTTATCTGGGACGAGCTGTGGTGGGCCATGGCGGGCCGTGGTGGGCTGGGACGGGCCGTGGTTTGCCGTGGTGGGCTGAAACAGGCTGTGGTGACCGGTGGTGGGCTGTGGTGACCGGTGGTGGGCTGTGGTGACCTGTGGTGGGCTGTGGTGGGCTGGGACGGGTTGCGGTGGGCTGGGACGGGTTTCGGTGGGCTAGGACGGGCTGCGGTGGGCTGGGATAAGCTGTGTTGGGCTGCGACGGGCTGTGGTAGGCTGGGATGAGCTGTGGAGGGTTGGGACGGGCTGTGGAGGGTTGTGGAGGGCTGTGCTGGGCTTGGACAGGCTGTGGTGGGCTGAGATGGGCTGTGGTGGTCCGTGGTGGGCTGGGACGGGCCGTGCTGGGCTAGGACGGGCTGTGGTGAACTGCGGTGGGCTGTGATGGGCCGTGGTGGGCTGGGACGGGCCGTGGTGGGCTCGACGAGCTGTGGTTGGCTGGGACCGTCTGTTTTGGGCTGGGATGGCCTGCGGTGGCCTGTGGTGGGCTGTGGTGGGCTGGGACGGGCTGTGGTGGGTTGGGACAGGCTGGGACGGGCTGGGACGGGCAGTGGTGGGTTGGGACGGGCAGTGGTGGGCTGGGACGGGCTGTGGTGGGCTGTGATGGGCTGTGGTGGGCTGTGGTGTGCTGGGATGGGCTGTGGTGGGCCGGGACGGGCCGTTGTCGGCTGTGGTGTGCCGTGTTTATCTGGGACGTGCTGTGGTGGGCCATGGCGGGCGGTGGTGGGCTGGGACGGGCCGTGGTTTGCCGTGGTGGGCTGAAACAGGCTGTGGTGACCTGTGGTGACCGGTGGTGGGCTGTGGTGACCTGTGGTGGGCTGTGGTGTGCTGGGACGGGTTGCGGTGGGCTGGGACGGGTTGCGGTGGGCTAGGACGGGCTGCGGTGGGCTGGGACGGGCTGCGGTGGGCTAGGATAAGCTGTGTTGGGCTGCGACGGGCTGTGGTAGGCTGGGATGAGCTGTGGAGGGTTGGGACGGGCTGTGGAGGGTTGTGGAGGGCTGTGCTGGGCTTGGACAGGCTGTGGTGGGCTGAGATGGGCTGTGGTGGTCCGTGGTGGGCTGGGACGGGCCGTGCTGGGCTAGGACGGGCTGTGGTGAACTGTGGTGGGCTGTGATGGGCCGTGGTGGGCTGGGACGGGCCGTGGTGGGCTGGGACGGGCCGTGGTGGGCTGGGACAGGCTGTGGTGGGCTGTGGTGGACTGGGAAGGGCCGTGGTGGGCCGTGGTGTGCTCGGGTGGGCCATGGTGGACCGTGGTTAGCCGTGGTGGGCCGGGACAGGCCGTGGTTAGCCGTGGTGGGCTGAAACAGGCTGGGACAGGCTCTGGTGGGCTGGGACGGGCTCTGGTGGGCTGGGACGGGCTGTGGTGGGCTGGGACGGGCTGTGGTGGGCTGGGACGGGCTGTGGTGGTCTGGGACGGGTTGTGGTGAGCTGAGACGGGCCGTGGTGGGCTGGGACGGGCTGGTACTTGCTGTGGTGGGCTGTTACGGGCTGTGGTGTGCTGTGAGAGGCTGTGGTGGTCTGGGACGAGCTGGGACGGGCTGTGGTGGGCTGGGACGGGCTGTGGTGGGCCGTAGTGGGCTGTGGTGGGCTGGGACGGGCTGTAGTGGTCTGTGACAAGCTTTTGTGGGCTGTGGTGGGCTGGGACGAGCTGTGGTGGGCTCTGGTGGGCTCTGGTGGGCTGACACGGGCTGGGAGGGGCTGGGACGGGCTGTGGTGGGCCGGGACGGGCTGTGGTGGGCTGTGGTGGGCTGGGACGAGTTGTAGTGGGCCGGGACGGGCTGTGGTGGGCTGTGGTAAGCTGGGACGGGCTGTGGTGTGCTGGGATTGTCTGTGGGGGGCTGGGAGGGGCTGTGGTGGGCTGGGACGGGCTGTGGTGGGCTGGGACGGGCTGGGACGGGCTGGGACGTGCTGTGACGGGCTGTGGTGAGCTGGGACGGGCTGTGGTGGGCTGTGGTGAGCTGGGACCGGCTGTGGTGGGCGGGGACGGGCTGTGGTGGGCGGGGACGGGCTGTGGTGGGCGGGGACGGGCTGTGGTTGGCGGGGACGGGCTGTGGTGGGCTAGGCCTTGCTGGGACGGGCTGGGACGGGCTATGGTGGGTTGTGGTGAGCTGGGACGGGCTATGGTGGGCTGGGACAAGCTGTGGTGGGCTGGGACGAGCTGGGACGTGCTGTGATGGCTGGGACAGGCTGGGATGCACTGTGGTGGGCTGTGGTGGGCTGTGGTCGGCGGGGACCTGCTGTGGTGGGCAGGGACGTGCTGTGGTGGGCTTGGACGGGCTGTGGTGGGCTGGGACGGGCTGTGGTCAGCCGTGGTGGGCTGGGACGGGCCGTTGTGGCTCCGGACGGGCTCTGGTGTGTTGGGACAGTCTGTGGTGGGCTGTGCCGGGCTGTGGTGGGCTAGGACGGGCTGGGAAGGGCTGGGACAGGCTGGGACGGTCTGTGGTGGGCCTTGCCGGGCTGTGGTGGGCTGTGCCGGGCTGTGGTGGACTGGGACGAGCTGGGACGGGCTGTGGTGGGCTGGGACGGGCTTTGGTGGGCTGGGACGGGCTGTGGTGGGCTGGGACGGGCTGTAGTGGTCTGTGACAAGCTCTTGTGGGCTGTGGTGGGCTGGGACGAGCTGTGGTGGGCTCTGGTGGGCTCTGGTGGGCTGGGACGGGGCTGTCGTGGGCTGGGACGGGCTGGGACGGGCCGTGGTGGGCTGGGACGGGCCGTGGTGGGCTGGGACGGGTTGGGATAGGCTGCGGTGGGCCGTGGTGTGCTGTGGTGGGCCGTGGTGGGCTGGGATAGCCTCTGGTGAGCTGACACGGGCTCTGGAGGTCTGTGGTGGGCTAGGACGGCTTGTGGTGGGCTGGGACGGGCTGTGGTGGGCTGTGGTGGGCTTTCGTGGGCCGTGGTGGGCTGGGACGGGCTGTGGTGGGCTGGGACGGGCTCTGGGGGTTGTGGAGAGCTGGGACGGGCTGTGTCGGGCTGTGGTGGGCTGCGACGGGCTCTGGGGGTCTGGGACAGGCTTGGACGAGCTGGGACAGGCTGGGACAGGCTGTGGTGGGCTGACACGGGCTGGGAGGGGCTGGGACGGGCTGTGGTGGGCTGGGACGGTCTGTGGTGGGCTGTGGTAAGATGAGACGGGCCGTGGTGGGCTGGGACGGGCTGGTACTTGCTGTGGTGGGCTGTTGCGGGCTGTGGTGGGCTGTGGTGGGCTGTGGTGGTCTGGGACGAGCTGGGACGGGCTGTTGTGGGCTGGGACGGGCTGTGGTGGGCTGGGACGGGCTGTGGTGGGCTGGGACGGGCTGTGGTGGACTGGGACGGGCTGTGGTGGGCCGTAGTGGGCTGTGGTGGGCTGGGACGGGCTGTGGTGGTCTGTGACAAGCTCTTGTGGGCTGTGGTGGGCTGGGACGAGCTGTGGTGGGCTCTGGTGGGCTCTGGTGGGCTGCGACGGGCTGTCGTGGGCTGGGACGGGCTGTCGTGGGCTGGGACGGGCTGGGACGGGCCGTGGTGGGCTGGGACGGGCCGTGGTGGGCTGGGACGGGTTGGGATAGGCTGCGGTGGGCCGTGGTGTGCTGTGGTGGGCCGTGGTGGGCTGGGATAGGCTCTGGTGAGCTGAGACGGGCTCTGGAGGTCTGTGATGGGCTAGGATGGCTTGTGGTGGGCTGGGACGGGCTGTGGTGGGCTGTGGTGGGCTTTCGTGGGCCGTGGTGGGCTGGGACAGGCTGTGGTGGGCTGTGGTGGGCTGCGACGGGCTCTGGGGGTCTGGGACAGGCTTGGACGAGCTGGGACAGGCTGGGACAGGCTGTGGTGGGCTGAGACGGGCTGGGAGGTGCTGGGACGGGCTGTGGTGGGCTGGGACGGTCTGTGGTGGGCTGTGGTAAGCTGGGACGGGCTGTGGTGGGCTGTGATGGGCTGTGGTGGGCTGTGGTAAGCTGGGACGGGCTGTGGTGGGCCGGGCCGGGCCGTGGTTTGCCGTGGTGGGCTGAAACAGGCTGTGGTGACCGGTGGTGGGCTGTGGTGACCTGTGGTGGGCTGTGGTGGGCTGGGACGGGTTGCGGTGGGCTGGGACGGGTTGCGGTGGGCTGGGACGGGTTTTGGTGGGCTGGGATAAGCTATGTTGGGCTGCGACGGGCTGTGGTAGGCTGGGATGAGCTGTGGAGGGTTGGGACGGGCTGTGGAGGGTTGTGGAGGGCTGTGCTGGGCTTGGACAGGCTGTGGTGGGCTGAGATGGGCCGTGGTGGTCCGTGGTGGGCTGGGACGGGCCGTGCTGGGCTAGGACGGGCTGTGGTGAACTGTGGTGGGCTGTGATGGGCCGTCGTGGGCTGGGACGGGCCGTGGTGGGCTGGGGTGGGCCGTGGTGGGCTGGGACGGGCCGTGGTGGGCTGGGACAGGCCGTGGTGGGCTGTGGTGGACTGGGAAGGGCCGTGGTGGGCCGTGGTGTGCTCTGGTGGGCCATGGTAGACCGTGGTGGGCTGGGACAGGCCGTGGTTAGCCGTGGTGGGCTGAAACAGGCTGGGACTGGCTCTGGTGGGCTGGGACGGGCTGTGGTGGGCTGGGACGGGCTGTGGTCGTCTGGGACGGGTTGTGGTGAGCTGAGACGGGCCGTGGTGGGCTGAGACGGGCCGTGGTGGGCTGGGACGGGCTGGTACTTGCTGTGGTGGGCTGTTACGGGCTGTGGTGTGCTGTGAGAGGCTGTGGTGGTCTGAGACGAGCTGGGACGGGCTGTGGTGGGCTGGGACGGGCTGTGGTGGGCTGGGACGGGCCGTGGTAGGCTGGGACGGGCCGTGGTGGGCTGCGACGGGCCGTGGTGGGCTGGGACGGGCCGTGGTGGGCTGGGACGGGCTGTGGTCGTCTGGGACGGGTTGTGGTGAGCTGAGACGGGCCGTGGTGGGCTGAGACGGGCCGTGGTGGGCTGGGACGGGCTGGTACTTGCTGTGGTGGGCTGTTACGGGCTGTGGTGTGCTGTGAGAGGCTGTGGTGGTCTGAGACGAGCTGGGACGGGCTGTGGTGGGCTGGGACGGGCTGTGGTGGGCTGGGACGGGCCGTGGTAGGCTGGGACGGGCCGTGGTGGGCTGCGACGGGCCGTGGTGGGCTGGGACGGGCCGTGGTGGGCTGGGACGGGCCGTGGTGGGCTGGGACAGGTTGGGATAGGCTGCGGTGGGCCGTGGTGGGCTGGGATAGGCTGTGGTGAGCTGACACGGGCTCTGGAGGTCTGTGGTGGGCTAGGACGGCTTGTGGTGGGCTGGGACGGGCTGTGGTGGGCCGTGGTGGGCTGTGGTGGGCTTTCGTGGGCCGTGGTGGGCTGGGACGGGCTGTGGTGGGCTGGGACGGGCTGCGGTGGGTTGTGGAGAGCTGGGACGGGCTGTGACGGGCTGTGGTGGGCTGCGACGGGCTCTGGGGGTCTGGGACAGGCTTGGACGAGCTGGGACAGGTTGGGACAGGCTGTGGTGGGCTGAGACGGACTGGGATGGGCTGGGACGGGCTGTGGTGGGCTGGGACGGTCTGTGGTGGGCTGTGGTAAGCTGGGACGGGCTGTGGTGGGCTGTGATGTGCTGTGGTGGGCTGTGGTGTGCTGGGACGGGCTGTGGTGAGCTGGGACAGGCTGTGGTGGGCTGTGGTGTGCTGGGATGGGCTGTGGTGGGCCGGGACGGGCCGTGGTGGGCTGTGGTGTGCCGTGTTTATCTGGGACGAGCTGTGGTGGGCCATGGCGGGCCGTTGTGGGCTGGGACGGGCCGTGGTTTGCCGTGGTGGGCTGAAACAGGCTGTGGTGACCTGTGGTGAGCTGTGGTGATCGGTGGTGGGCTGTGGTGACCGGTGGTGGGCTTTGGTGACCTGTGGTGGGCTGTGGTGGGCTGGGACGGGTTGCGGTGGGCTGGGACGGGTTGCGGTGGGCTAGGACGGGCTGCGGTGGGCTGGGACGGGCTGCGATGGGCTGGGATAAGCTGTGTTGGGCTGCGACGGGCTGTGGTAGGCTGGGATGAGCTGTGGAGGGTTGGGACGGGCTGTGGAGGGTTGTGGAGGGCTGTGCTGGGCTTGGACAGGCTGTGGTGGGCTGAGATGGGCTGTGGTGGTCCGTGGTGGGCTGGGACGGGCCGTGCTGGGCTAGGACGGGCTGTGGTGAACTGTGGTGGGCTGTGATGGGCCGTGGTGGGCTGCGACGGGCCGTGGTGGGCTCGACGAGCTGTGGTTGGCTGGGACCGTCTGTTTTGGGCTGGGATGGCCTGCGGTGGCCTGTGGTGGGCTGTGGTGGGCTGGGACGGGCTGTGGTGGGTTGGGACAGGCTGGGACGGGCTGGGACGGGCAGTGGTGGGTTGGGACGGGCAGTGGTGGGCTGGGACGGGCTGTGGTGGGCTGTGATGGGCTGTGGTGGGCTGTGGTGTGCTGGGATGGGCTGTGGTGGGCCGGGACGGGCCGTTGTCGGCTGTGGTGTGCCGTGTTTATCTGGGACGTGCTGTGGTGGGCCATGGCGGGCGGTGGTGGGCTGGGACGAGCTGGGACGTGCTGTGATGGGCTGGGACAGGCTGGGATGCACTGTGGTGGGCTGTGGTGGGCTGTGGTCGGCGGGGACCTGCTGTGGTGGGCAGGGACGTGCTGTGGTGGGCTTGGACGGGCTGTGGTGGGCTGGGACGGGCTGTGGTCAGCCGTGGTGGGCTGGGACGGGCCGTTGTGGCTCCGGACGGGCTCTGGTGTGTTGGGACGGTCTGTGGTGGGCTGTGCCGGGCTGTGGTGGGCTAGGACGGGCTGGGAAGGGCTGGGACAGGCTGGGACGGTCTGTGGTGGGCCTTGCCGGGCTGTGGTGGGCTGTGCCGGGCTGTGGTGGACTGGGACGAGCTGGGACGGGCTGTGGTGGGCTGGGACGGGCTGTGGTGGGATGGGACATGCTATGGTGTGCTGGGACGAGCTGTCGTGGGCTGGGACGGGCTAGGACGGGCTGGGACGAGTTGTAGTGTGCTGGGACGGCCTGGGGAGGGCGGGGGACGTGCTGTGGTGTGCTGGGACGGGCTGTGGTGTGCTGGGACGGGCTGTGGTGTGCTGGGACGGGCTGTGGTGTGCTGGGACGGGCTGTGGTGGGCGGGGACGGGCTGTGGTGGGCTGGGACGGGCCGTGGTGGGCTATGGTGGGCCGTGGTGGGCTGGGATGGGTCCTGATGGACTGGGACGGGCCGTAGTGGGCTGGGACGGGCCGTGGTGGGCTGGGACGAGCCGTAGTGGACTGGGACGGGCTGTGGTGGTCTGGGACGGGCTCTGGTGGGCTGTGGTGTGATGGGATGGGCTTTGGTGAGCTGGGACGGGCTGTGGTGAACCATGGTGGGGTGTGCTGGGCCGTGGTGGGCTGGGACGGGCTGTGGTGAACTGTGGTGGGCTGTGGTGGGCCGTGGTGTGCTGGGACGGGCCGTTGTGGGCTGTGGTGGGCCGTGGTGGTCTGGGACGGGCTGTGGTAAACTGGGACGGGCTGGGACTGGCTGTGGTGGGCTGGGAAGGGCTGGGACGGGCTGTGGTGGGCTGGGACTGGCTGTGGTGGGCTGGGACGGGCTGTGCTGAGCTGGGACTGGCTGGGACGGGCTGGGATGGGCTGGGACGGGCTGTGGTGGGCCGTGGTGGGCGGGGACGGGCTGTGGTGAACCGTGGTTGGCCGTGGTGGGCTGTGGTGGGCCGTGGTGGGCTGTGGTGGGCCGTGGTGGGCTGTGGTGGGCCGTGGTGGGCAGGGACGGGCCGTGGTGGGCTGTGGTGGGCCGTGGTGGGCTTGGTCGGGCCGTGGTTGCCTGGGACGGGCTGTGGTGGCCTGGGATGGGCTGTGGTGGGCTGGGACGGTATGTGGTGGGCCGTGGTGGGCTGTGGCGGGCCGTGGTGGGCTAGGACGGGACGTGGTGGGCTGTGGTGGGCCGTGGTGGTCTGGAACGGGCTGTGGTGGGCTGTGGTGGGTTCTGGTGAGCTTGAGACGGGCTGTGGTGGTCTGGGACGGGCTGTGGTGGGCTGTAATGGGCAGGGACGGCCTGTGGTGGGCTGGGACGGGCTGTGGTGGGCTGGGACGGGCTGTGGTGGGCTGAGACGGGCCGTGGTGGGCTGGGATGGGCCGTGGTGAACTGTGGTGGGCTGTGGTGGGCAGTGGTGGGCTGGGACGGGCTGTGGTGGGATGTGGTGGGTTTTGGTGAGCTTGAGTCGGGCTGTGGTGGGCTGGGACGGGCTGTTGTGGCCTGGGACGGGCTGGGACGGGCTGTGGTGGGCTCTGGTGGCCTGGAACGAGCTGTGATGGGCTGCAATGGGCTCTGGTGGGCTGGCACGGTCTCTGGTGGGCTGTGGTGGGCTGGGACGGGCTGTGGTGGGCTGGGACGGGCTGTGGTGGGCGGGGACGGGCTGTGGTGGGCTGTGACGGGCTGGGATGGGCTGTGGCAAGCTGGGATGGGCTGTGGAGGACTGGGACGGGCTGTGGTCGACAGGGACGGGCGGGGACGGGCTGTGGTGGGCTGGGACGGGCTGTGGTGTGCTGGGACGGGCTGTGGTGAGCTTTGCTGGGCCGTGGTTCGCTGTGGTCGGCCGTGGTGGGCTGGGACGGGCCATGGTGGGCTGTGGTGGGCCGTGGTGGGCTGGGACAGGCTGTGGTGGGCTGTGGTGGGTTCTGGTGAGCTAGAGACGGGCTGTGGTGGGCTGGGACGGGCTGGGATGGGCTCTGGTGGTCTGGAACAGGCTGGGACGGGCTGTGGTGGGCTGGGATGGGCTGGCACGGGCTGTGGTGGGCTGGCACGGGCTGTGGTGGGCTGGCACGGGCTGTGGTGGGCTGGGACGGGCTGTGGTGGGCTGGGACGGGCTGTGGTGGGCTGGGACGGGCTGGGATGGGCGGGGACGGGCTGGGACGGGCTGGGACGGGCTGTGGTGGGCTGGGACGGGCTGGGACGTGCTGTGGTGTGCTCGGACGGGCTGTGGTGTGCTGGGACGGGCTGTGGTGGGCTGTGGTGGTCTGGGACGGGCCATGGTGGGCTGTGGTGGTTTCTGCTGAGCTTGAGACGGGCTGTGGTGGGCTGGGACGGGCTGAGACGAGTTCTGGTTGTCTGGAACAAGCTGGGACGGGCCGTGGTGGGCGGGGACGGGCTGTGGTGGGCTGGGACGGGATGTGGTGGTCTGGAATGGTCTGTGGTGGGCTGGGACGGGCTGTGGTGGGCTGGGACGGGCTGCGGCAGGCTGCGACGGGCTGAGACGGGCTATGCTGGTCTGTGGTGGGCTGTAGTGGGCGGGGACGGGCTGTGGTGGGCGGGGACGGGCTGTGGTGGGCTGGGACGGGCTGTGGTGGGCTAGGGACGGGCTGTGGTGTGCTGGGACGGGCTGTGGTGGGCTGGGACGGGCTGTGGTGGTCTGGAACAGGCTGTGATGGGTTGGGACAGGCTGGGACATGCTGGGACGGTGTGTGGTGGACTGGGATGGTCTGTGGTGGGGCGTGGTGGGCTGGGACGGGCCGTGGTGAACCGTGGTGGGCTGTGGTGGGCCGTGGTGGGCCGTTTTGAGCCGGTATGGGAAGGGATGGGCTGTGGTGGGCCGTGGTGGGCTGGGACAGGTCATGGTGGTCTGAGATGGCCCGTGGTGAACTGTGGTGGGCTGTGGTGGGCCGTGGTGGGCTGGGATGGGCCGTGGTGGGCCGTGGTGGTCTGCGACAGGCTGTGGTGGGCTGTGGTGGGTTCTGGTGAGCTTGAGACGGGCTGTGGTGGGCTAGGACGGGCTCTGGTGGGCTGGGACGGGCTGTGGTGGGCTGGGACGGGCTCTGGTGGGCTGGGACGGGCTGTGGTGTCCTGGGACGGGCTGTGGTGGGCTGGGACGGGCTGTGGTGGGCTGGGACGGGACGGGATGGGACGGGCTGGGACGGGACGGGACAGGCTGTGACGGGCTGTGCTGGGACAGGCTGGGACGGGCTGTGGTGGTCTGGGACGGGCTGGGACGGGCTGTGGTGAGCTGGGAAAGGCTCTGGTGGGTTGGGACAGGGCGTGGTGGGCGGTGGTGTGCTGGGACGGGCTGTGGTGTGCTGGGACGGGCTGTGGTGTGCTGGGACGGGCTGTGGTGTGCTGGGACGGGCTGTGGTGTTGGGGGACGGGCTGTGGTGTTGGGGGACGGGCTGGGATGGGCTGTGGTGGGCGGGGACGGGCTGTGGTGGGCTGGGACAGGCTGTGGTGGGCTGTGGTGGGCTGTGGTGGGGCGTGGTGGGCTGGGACGGGCCGTGGTGGGCTGTGGTGGGCCGTCGTGGGCGGTTTTGGGCCGGTATGGGAAGGGATGGTCTGTGTTGGGCCGTGGTGGGCTGGGACAGGTCATGGTGGGCTGAGACGGCCCGTGGTGAACTGTGGTAGGCTGTGGTGGGCCGTGGTTGGCTGGGACGGGCCGTGGTGGGCTGTGGTGGGCCGTGGTGGTCTGGGACAGGCTGTGGTGGGCTGTGGTGGGTTCTTGTGAGCTTGAGATGGGCTGTGGTGGGCTGGGACGGGCTGGGACGGGCTGTGGTGGGCTGGGACGGGCTGGGACGGGCTGTGGTGGGCTGTGATGGGCTGTGGTGTGCTGGGACGGGCTGTGGTGGGCTGGGACTGGCTGTGGTGGGCTGGGACGGGCTGTGGTGGGCCGTGGTGGGCGGGGACGGGCCGTGGTGAACCGCGGTGGGCCGGGATGGGAAGGGGTGGGCTGTGGTGGGCTGGGACAGGTCGTGGTGAGCTGGGACGGGCCGTGGTGGGCTGTGGTGGGCCGTGGTCGTCTTGGACAGGCTGTGGTGGGCTTTGGTGGGTTCTTGTGAGCTTGAGATGGGCTGGGACGGGCTGGGACGGGATCTGATGATCTGGAACGAGCTGTGATGTGCTGCAATGGGCTGTGGTGGGCTGGGACGGGCTGTGGTGGGCTGTGGTGGGCTGGGACGGGCTGTGGTGGGATGGGACATGCTATGGTGTGCTGGGACGAGCTGTCGTGGGCTGGGACAGGCTGGGACGGGCTGGGACGAGTTGTAGTGTGCTGGGACGGCCTGGGGAGGGCGGGGACGTGCTGTGGTGTGCTGGGACGGGCTGTGGTGTGCTGGGACGGGCTGTGGTGGGCGGGGACGGGCTGTGGTGGGCTGGGACGGGCCGTGGTGGGCTATGGTGGGCCGTGGTGGGCTGGGATGGGTCCTGATGGACTGGGACGGGCCGTAGTGGGCTGGGACGGGCCGTGGTGGGCTGGGACGGGCCGTAATGGACTGGGACGGGCTGTGGTGGGCTGGGACGGGCTCTGGTGGGCTGTGGTGTGATGGGATGGGCTTTGGTGAGCTGGGACGGGCTGTGGTGAACCATGGTGGGGTGTGCTGGGCCGTGGTGGGCTGGGACGGGCTGTGGTGAACTGTGGTGGGCTGTGGTGGGCCGTGGTGTGCTGGCACGGGCCGTTGTGGGCTGTGGTGGGCCGTGGTGGTCTGGGACGGGCTGTGGTAAACTGGGACGGGCTGGGACTGGCTGTGGTGGGCTGGGAAGGGCTGGGACGGGCTGTGGTGGGCTGGGACTGGCTGTGGTGGGCTGGGACGGGCTGTGCTGAGCTGGGACTGGCTGGGACGGGCTGGGATGGGCTGGGACGGGCTGTGGTGGGCCGTGGTGGGCGGGGACGGGCTGTGGTGAACCGTGGTTGGCCGTGGTGGGCTGTGGTGGGCCGTGGTGGGCTGTGGTGGGCCGTGGTGGGCTGTGGTGGGCCGTGGTGGGCAGGGACGGGCCGTGGTGGGCTGTGGTGGGCCGTGGTGGGCTTGGTCGGGCCGTGGTTGCCTGGGACGGGCTGTGGTGGCCTGGGATGGGCTGTGGTGGGCTGGGACGGGATGTGGTGGGCCGTGGTGGGCTGTGGCGGGCCGTGGTGGGCTAGGACGGGACGTGGTGGGCTGTGGTGGGCCGTGGTGGTCTGGGACGGGCTGTGGTGGGCTGTGGTGGGTTCTGGTGAGCTTGAGACGGGCTGTGGTGGTCTGGGACGGGCTGTGGTGGGCTGTAATGGGCAGGGACGGGCTGTGGTGGGCTGGGACGGGCTGTGGTGGGCTGGGACGGGCTGTGGTGGGCTGAGACGGGCCGTGGTGGGCTGGGATGGGCCGTGGTGAACTGTGGTGGGCTGTGGTGGGCAGTGGTGGGCTGGGACGGGCTGTGGTGGGCTGTGGTGGGATGTGGTGGGTTTTGGTGAGCTTGAGTCGGGCTGTGGTGGGCTGGGACGGGCCGTGGTGGGCTGGGATGGGCCGTGGTGAACTGTGGTGGGCTGTGGTGGGCCGTGGTGGTCTGGGACGGGCTGTGGTGGGCTGTGGTGGGTTCTGGTGAGCTTGAGACGGGCTGTGGTGGTCTGGGACGGGCTGTGGTGGGCAGGGACGGGCTGTTGTGGCCTGGGACGGGCTGGGACGGGCTGTGGTGGGCTAGGATGGGCTGTGGTGGGCTAGGATGGGCTGTGGTGTGCTGGGCCGTACTGGGCCGGGCTGTGGTGGGCTGGGACGGGCTGTGGTGAGCTTTGGTGGGCCGTGGTTCGCTGTGGTCGGCCGTGGTGGGCTGGGACGGGCCATGGTGGGCTGTGGTGGGCCGTGGTGGTCTGGGACAGGCTGTGGTGGGCTGTGGTGGGTTCTGGTGAGCTTGAGACGGGCTGTGGTGGGCTGGGACGGGCTGGGATGGGCTCTGGTGGTCTGGAACAGGCTGGGACGGGCTGTGGTGGGCTGGCACGGGCTGTAGTGGGCTGGCACGGGCTGTGGTGGGCTGGGATGGGCTGTGGTGGGCTGGGACGGGCTGGGATGGGCGGGGACGGGCTGGGACGGGCTGGGACGGGCTGGGACGGGCTGTGGTGGGCTGGGACGGGCTGGGACGTGCTGTGGTGTGCTCGGACGGGCTGTGGTGTGCTGGGACGGGCTGGGATGGGCTGTGGTGGTCTGGGACGGGCCATGGTGGGCTGTGGTGGGTTCTGCTGAGCTTGAGACGGGCTGTGGTGGGCTGGGACGGGCTGAGACGAGTTCTGGTTGTCTGGAACAAGCTGGGACGGGCTGTGATGGGCTGGGACGGGCCGTGGTGGGCGGGGACGGGCTGTGGTGGGCTGGGACGGGATGTGGTGGTCTGGAATGGTCTGTGGTGGGCTGGGACGGGCTGTGGTGGGCTGGGACGGGCTGCGGCAGGCTGCGACGGGCTGAGACGGGCTATGCTGGTCTGTGGTGGGCTGTGGTGGGCGGGGACGGGCTGTGGTGGGCGGGGACGGGCTGTGGTGGGCTGGGACGGGCTGTGGTGGGCTAGGGACGGGCTGTGGTGTGCTGGGACGGGCTGTGGTGTGCTGGGACGGGCTGTGGTGGGCTGGGACGGGCTGTGGTGGTCTGGAACAGGCTGTGGTGGGTTGGGACAGGGTGGGACATGCTGGGACGGTGTGTGGTGGACTGGGATGATCTGTGGTGGGGCGTTGTGGGCTGGGACGGGCCGTGGTGAACCGTGGTGGGCTGTGGTGGGCCGTGGTGGGCCGTTTTGAGCCGGTATGGGAAGGGATGGGCTGTGGTGGGCTGGGACAGGTCATGGTGGTCTGAGATGGCCCGTGGTGAACTGTGGTGTCCTGGGACGGGCTGTGGTGGGCTGGGACGGGCTGTGGTGGGCTGGGACGGGACGGGATGGGACGGGCTGGGACGGGACGGGACAGGCTGTGACGGGCTGTGCTGGGAAGGGATGGGACGGGTTGTGGTGGGCTGGGACGGGACGGGCTGTGGTTGGCTGGGACAGGCTGGGACGGGCTGTGGTGGTCTGGGACGGGCTGTGGTGGGCTGTGGTGAGCTGGGAAAGGCTCTGGTGGGTTGGGACAGGGCGTGGTGGGCTGTGGTGTGCTGGGACGGGCTGTGGTGTGCTGGGACGGGCTGTGGTGTGCTGGGACGGGCTGTGGTGTGCTGGGACGGGCTGTGGTGTGCTGGACGGACTGTGGTGGGCTGGGACGGGCTGTGGTGTTGGGGGACGGGCTGGGATGGGCTGTGGTGGGCGGGGACGGGCTGTGGTGGGCTGGGACAGGCTGTGGTGGGCTGTGGTGGGCTGTGGTGGGGCGTGGTGGGCTGGGACGGGCCGTGGTGAACCGTGGTGGGCCGTCGTGGGCGGTTTTGGGCCGGTATGGGAAGGGATGGTCTGTGTTGGGCCGTGGTGGGCTGGGACAGGTCATGGTGGGCTGAGACGGCCCGTGGTGAACTGTGGTAGGCTGTGGTGGGCCGTGGTTGGCTGGGACGGGCCGTGGTGGGCTGCGGTGGGCCGTGGTGGTCTGGGACAGGCTGTGGTGGGCTTTGGTGGGTTCTTGTGAGCTTGAGATGGGTTGTGGTGGGCTGGGACGGGCTGGGACGGGCTGTGGTGGGCTGTGATGGGCTGTGGTGTGCTGGGACGGGCTGTGGTGGGCTGGGACTGGCTGTGGTGGGCTGGGACGGGCTGTGGTGGGCCGTGGTGGGCGGGGACGGGCCGTGGTGAACCGTGGTGGGCCGGGATGGGAAGGGGTGGGCTGTGGTGGGCTGGGAGAGGTCGTGGTGAGCTGGGACGGGCCGTGGTGGGCTGTGGTGGGCCGTGGTCGTCTTGGACAGGCTGTGGTGGGCTTTGGTGGGTTCTTGTGAGCTTGAGATGGGCTGGGACGGGCTGGGACGGGATCTGATGATCTGGAACGAGCTGTGATGTGCTGCAATGGGCTGTGGTGGGCTGGGACGGGCTGTGGTGGGCTGGGACGGGCTGTGGTGGGCTGTGGTGGGCTGGGACGGGCTGTGGTGGGATGGGACATGCTATGGTGTGCTGGGACGAGCTGTCGTGGGCTGGGACGGGCTGGGACGGGCTGGGACGAGTTGTAGTGTGCTGGGACGGCCTGGGGAGGGCGGGGGACGTGCTGTGGTGTGCTGGGACGGGCTGTGGTGTGCTGGGACGGGCTGTGGTGTGCTGGACGGGCTGTGGTGGGCGGGGACGGGCTGTGGTGGGCTGGGACGGGCCGTGGTGGGCTATGGTGGGCCGTGGTGGGCTGGGATGGGTCCTGATGGACTGGGACGGGCCGTAGTGGGCTGGGACGGGCCGTGGTGGGCTGGGACGGGCCGTAGTGGACTGGGACGGGCTGTGGTGGTCTGGGACGGGCTCTGGTGGGCTGTGGTGTGATGGGATGGGCTTTGGTGAGCTGGGACGGGCTGTGGTGAACCATGGTGGGGTGTGCTGGGCCGTGGTGGGCTGGGACGGGCTGTGGTGAACTGTGGTGGGCTGTGGTGGGCCGTGGTGTGCTGGGACGGGCCGTTGTGGGCTGTGGTGGGCCGTGGTGGTCTGGGACGGGCTGTGGTAAACTGGGACGGGCTGGGACTGGCTGTGGTGGGCTGGGAAGGGCTGGGACGGGCTGTGGTGGGCTGGGACTGGCTGTGGTGGGCTGGGACGGGCTGTGCTGAGCTGGGACTGGCTGGGACAGGCTGGGATGGGCTGGGACGGGCTGTGGTGGGCCGTGGTGGGCGGGGACGGGCTGTGGTGAACCGTGGTTGGCCGTGGTGGGCTGTGGTGGGCCGTGGTGGGCTGTGGTGGGCCGTGGTGGGCTGTGGTGGGCCGTGGTGGGCAGGGACGGGCCGTGGTGGGCTGTGGTGGGCCGTGGTGGGCTTGGTCGGGCCGTGGTTGCCTGGGACGGGCTGTGGTGGCCTGGGATGGGCTGTGGTGGGCTGGGACGGTATGTGGTGGGCCGTGGTGGGCTGTGGCGGGCCGTGGTGGGCTAGGACGGGACGTGGTGGGCTGTGGTGGGCCATGGTGGGTCTGGGACGGGCTGTGGTGGGCTGTGGTGGGTTCTGGTGAGCTTGAGACGGGCTGTGGTGGTCTGGGACGGGCTGTGGTGGGCTGTAATGGGCAGGGACGGCCTGTGGTGGGCTGGGACGGGCTGGGACGGGCTGTGGTGGGCTGGGACGGGCTGTGGTGGGCTGAGACGGGCCGTGGTGGGCTGGGATGGGCCGTGGTGAACTGTGGTGGGCTGTGGTGGGCAGTGGTGGGCTGGGACGGGCTGTGGTGGGATGTGGTGGGTTTTGGTGAGCTTGAGTCGGGCTGTGGTGGGCTGGGACGGGCTGTTGTGGCCCGGGACGGGCTGGGACGGGCTGTGGTGGGCTAGGATGGGCTGTGGTGTGCTGGGCCGTACTGGGACGGGCTGTGGTGGGCTGGGACGGGCTGTGGTGGGCTGGGACGGGCTGTGGTATGCTGGGACGGGCTGTGACGGGCTGTCGTTGGCTGGGACGGGCTGGGACAGGCTGTGGTGGGCTGTGGTGGGCTGGTACGGGCTGTGGTGGGCTGGGACGGGCTGTGGTGGGCTGGGACGGGCTGTGGTGGGCTGGGGCAGGCTGGTACGTGCTGTGGTGTGCTGGGACGGGCTGTGGTGGGCTGGGACGGGCTGTGGTGGGCTGTGGTGGGTTCTGCTGAGCTTGAGACTGTCTGTGGTGGCCTGGGACGGGCTGAGACGAGTTCTGGTTGTCTGGAACGAGCTGGGACGGGCTGTGATGGGCTGGGACGGGCTGTGGTGGGCTGTGGTGGGCTGGGACCGGCTGCGGTTGGCTGTGTGGTGGGTTGTGGTGAGCTGGGACAGGCTGTGGTGGGCTGGAATGGGCTGGGACGGGCTGTGGTGGGTGTGGTGGACTGGGCCGCGCTGTAGTGAGCTGAGACGGGCTGTGGTGGGCTGGGATTTACTGGGACGGCTGGGACGGGCTGTGGTGGGCGGGGACGGGCTGTGGTGGCTGGGACGGGCTGTGTTGGGCTGGGACGGGCTGTGGAGGGTTGGACCGGGCTATGGAGAGCTGTGGAGAGCCGTGGTGGGCTGGGACGGGCCGTGTTGGGCAGGGACGGGCCGTGGTGGGCTGGGACGGGCTCTGGTGGTGAGCAGAGACGGCCTGTGTTGGGCTGGGACGGGCTGTGATAAGCTGTAACCGGCTGTGGTGTGTCGTGGTGGGGTGGGACGGGTCGTGGTGGGCTGGGACGGGCCGTGGTGGGCTGGGACGGGTTGGGACGGGCTGGGACTGGCTGTGGAGGGCTGTGGTGGGCCGTGGTGGGCTGGAACGGGCCGTGGTGGGCTGGGACGGGCCGTGGTGGGCTGGGACAGGCTGTGGTGGGCTGGGACGGGCCGTGTTGGGTTGTTATGGTCCGTGGTGGGCTGGACGGGCCGTGGTGGGGTGGGACGGGCCGTGGTGGGCTGGGACGGGCCGGGACAGGCTGTGGTGGGCTGTGGTGGGTTCTGCTGAGATTGAGACGGGCTGTGGTGGGCTGGGACGGGCTGAGACGAGTTCTGGTGGTCTGGAACGAGCTGGGACGTGCTGTGGTGGCCTGGAACGGGCTGTGGTGGGCGGGGACGGGCTGTGGTCGTCTGGAATGGTGTGTGGTGGGCTGGGACGGTCTGTAGTGGGCTTGGACGGGCTGCGGCAGGCTGCGACGGTCTGGGACGGGCTGTGTGTGCTGGGACGGGCTGTGGTGGGCTGGACGGGCTCTGGTGGGCTGGACGGGCTGTGGTGTGCTGGGACGGGCTGTGCTGGGCTGTGGTGGGCTGGGACGGGCGGGGACGGGCTGTGGTGGGCTGGGACGGGCTGTGGTGGTCTGGAACAGGCTGTGGTGGGTTGGGACAGGCTGGGGACATGCTGGGACGGTGTGTGGTGGGACTGGGATGGTCTGTGGTGTGCTGGGACGGGCTGTGGTGGGCAGGGACGGGCTGTGGTGGGGCGTGGTGGGCTGGGACGGGCCGTGGTGAACCGTGGTGGGCTATGGTGGGCCGTGGTGAGCCGTTTTGAGCCGGTATGGGAAGGGATGGGCTGTGGTGGGCCGTGGGGGGCTGGGACAGGTCATGGTGGTCTGAGATGGCCCGTGGTGGGCTGTGGTGGGCCGTGGTGGGCTGGGATGGGCTGTGGTGGGCTGTGATGGTCTGGGACAGGCTGTGGTGGGCTTTGGTGGGTTCTGGTGAGCTTGAGACGGGCTGTGGTGGTCTGGGACGGGCTGGGACGGGCTCTGGTGGGCTGGGACGGGTTGGGACGGGGTGTGGTGGGCTGGGACGAGCTGTGGTGGGCTGGGACGAGCTGTGGTGAGCTGGGACGGGCTGTGGTGGGCTGGGACGGGCTGTGGTGGGCTGGGACGGGCTGTGGTGGGCTTGGATGGGCTGTGCTGTGCTGGGCCGTGCTGGGACGGGCTTGTGGTGTGCTGGGACGGGCTGTGGTGTTCTGGGACGGGCTGTGGTGTGCTGGGACGGGCTGTGGTGGGCTGGGATGGACTGTGGAGGGCTGGGACGGGCTGTGGTGGGCTGGGACGGGTTGTGGGCGGGCTGGGACAGGCTGTGTTTGGCTAGGACAGGCTGTTTTTGGCTGGGACAGGCTCTGTTTGGCTGGGACAGGCTGTGGTGGGCCGGGACGGGCTGTGGTGGGCCGGGACGGGCCGTGGTGGGCCGGGACGGGCCGTGGTGGGCTGGGATGGGCCGTGGTGGGCTGGGACGGGCCGTGGTGGGCTGGGACGGGTTGTGGCAGACTGGGACGAACTGTGGTGGTCTGTGGTGGGCTGGGACGGGCCGTGGTGGGCTGGGACGGGCTGGGACGAGCTGTGCCGGGCTGGGACGGGCTGTGGTGGGCTGTGGTAGGCTGTGCTGTGCTGTAGTGGTCTGTGATGGCCTGGGACGGGCTGTCGTGGGCTGGGACGGGCTGTCGTGGGCTGGGACGGGCTGTCGTGGGCTGGGACGGGCTGTCGTGGGCTGTGGGGACCTGGGACATGCTGTGGTGGGCTGGGACGGGCTCTGGTGGGCTGGGACGGGCTGTGGTGGGCTTCTATGGGCTGTTACTTTATGTGGTGAGCTGGGACGGGCTGTGACGGGCTGTGGTCGGCTGGTATGAGCTGGGACAAGCTGTGGTGGGCCGGGATGGGCTGTGGTGAGCTGGGACGGGCTGTAGTGAGCTGGGACGGGCTGTGGTGGCCTGTGGTGGGCTGGGACGGGCTGTGGTGGTCTGTGGTGGGCTGGGACAGGCTGTGGTGGGCCGTGGTAAGCCATGGTCGGCTGTGGTGGGCTGGGACGGGCTGTGGTGGGCTTGTGGTGTGCCATGGTGGGCTGGGACAGGCTTGCGGTGGGCTTGAAAGGGCTGTGGTGGGCTGGGACAGGCTTTGGTGGGACGGGGACGGGCTGTGGTTGGTTGTGGTGGGCTGGGACGGGCTGGGACGCCTTGGAAGGGCTGTGGTGGGCGGTGACGGGTTGTGGTGTTCTGTGACGGGCTGGGACTTTCTGTGGTGAGCTGCGACGGTCTGTGGTGGTCTGGAACGGGCTGTGGTAGGCCGGGACGGGCCGTGGTGGGCCGGGACGGGCCGTGGTGGGCCGGGACAGGCCGTGGTGGGCCGGGACGGGCCGTGGCGGGCCGGGACGGGCCGTGCTGGGCTGGGACGGGCTGTGGTGAGCTGGGACGGGTTGTGGCGGGCTGGGACTGGTTGTGGCGTGCTGGGACTGGTTGTGGCGGGCTGGGACGAACTGTGGCGGTCTGTGGTGGGCTGGGACAGCCCGTGGTGGGCTGGGACAGGCTGTGGTGTGCTGGGACGGGCCGTGGTGGGCCGGGACGGGCCGTGGTGTGCCGGGACGGGCCGTGGTGGGCTGGGACGGGTTGTGGCGGGGCTGGGACGAACTGTGGTGGTCTGTGGTGGGCTGGGACGGGCCGTGGTGGGCTGGGACGGGCTCTGGTGGTATGGACCGGGCCGCGGTGGGCCGGGACGGGCCGTGGTGGGCCGGGACGGGCTGTGGCGAGCTGGGACGGGTTGTGGTGGGCTGGGACTGGTTGTGGCGGACTGGGACGAACTGTGGTGGTCTGTGGTGGCCTGGGACGTGCCGTGGTGGCCTGGACGGGCCGTGGTGGCCTGGGACGGGCCGTGGTGGGCCGGGACGGGCCGTGGTGGGCTGGGACGGGTTGTGGCGGGCTGGGACGAACTGTGGTGGTCTGTGGTGGGCTGGGACGGGCCGTGGTGGGCTGGGACGGGCTCTGGTGGTATGGACGGGCTGTGGTGGGCTGGGAAGGGCTGGAATGGGCTGTGGTGGGTTGGCATGGGCTATGGTGGGCTGGCACGGTGTGTGGTGGGCTGGCACAGGCTGTGGTGGGCTTGGACCTGCTGTGGTGGTCGGGGACGGGTTGTGGTAGGTCCGGGATGGGCTGTCGTGGTCCGGGACGGGCTGTGGTGGGCTGGGAAGGCCTGGGACGAGCTGGGACGGGCTGTGGTGGGCGGGGACGGGCTCTGGTGGTCTCAAACCGGCTGTGGTGGGTTGGGAAGGGCTGGAATGGGCTTTGGTGGGTTGGGACAGGCTGTGGTGGGCTGGGACGGGCTGTGGTGGGCTTGGACCTGCTGTGGTGGTCAGGGACGGGTTCTGGTAGGTCCGGGACGGGCTGTGGTGGGCTGGGATGGGCTGTGATAAGCTGTAACCGGCTGTGGGTGGGCTGTGGTGGTCTGGTACGGGTTGTGGTGAGCTGAGATGGGCTGTGGTGGGCTTTGGTGGGCTGGGGTGGGCTCGGACGGGCCGTGGTGGGCTGGGACGGGCTGTGGTGGGCTTCTATGGGCTGGTACTTTATGTGGTGGGCTGGGACGGGCTGTGACGGGCTGTGGTGGTCTGGGATTGGCTGGGACAGGCTGTGGTGGGCCGTGGTAAGCCATGGTGGGCTGTGGTGGGCTGTGGTGTGCCATGGTGGGCTGGGACAGGCTGCGGTGGGCTGGAAAGGGCTGTGGTGGGCTGGGACAGGCTGTGGTGGGATGGGGACGGGCTGTGGTTGGTTGTGGTGGGCTGGGACGGGCTGTGGTGGGCTGGGACAGGCTGTGGTGGGCTGGGACGAGCCGTAGTAGGCTGGGACGGGCCGTGGTGGGCTGGGACAGGCTGTGTTTGGCTGGGACAGGCTGTGGTGAGCTGGGACGGGCCGTGTGGGCCGGGACGGGCCGTGGTGGGCCGGGATGGGCCGTGGCGGGCTGGGACAAACTGTGGTGGGCTGGGATGAACTGTGGTGGTCTGTGGTGGGCTGGGACGAGCTGTGGTGATCCGGGACGGGCTGTGGTAGGCTGGGACAAACTGTGGCGGGCTGGGACGGGCCGTGGCGGGCCTGGACGGGCCGTGGTGGGCTGGGACGGGCCGTGGCGGGCTGGGACGGGTCGTGGCGGGCTGGGACAGGCTGTGGCGGGTTGGGACGGGCTGTGGTGGGCTGGGATGGGCTGTGATAAGCTGTAACCGGCTGTGGTGGGCTGTGGTGGTCTGGTACGGGTTGTGGTGAGCTGAGATGGGCTGTGGTGGGCTTTGGTGGGCTGGTGTGGGCTCGGACGGGCCGTGGTGGGCTGGGACGGGCTGTGGTGGGCTTCTATGGGCTGGTACTTTATGTGGTGGGCTGGGACGGGCTGTGACGGGCTGTGGTGGTCTGGGATGGGCTGGGACAGGCTGTGGTGGGCCGTGGTAAGCCATGGTCGGCTGTGGTGGTCTGGGACGGGCTGTGGTGGGCTGTGGTGTGCCATGGTGGGCTGGGACAGGCTGCGGTGGGCTGGGACAGGCTGGGGTGGGCTGGAACGGGCTGTGGTGGGCTGGGACAGGCTGTGGTGGGATGGGGACGGGCTGTGGTTGGTTGTGGTGGGCTGGGACGGGCTGTGGTGGGCTGGGACGGGCTGTGGTGGGCTGGGACGGGCTGTGGTGGGCTGGGACGAGCTGTGATGAGCTGAGACGGGCTGTGATGTGCCGGGGTGGGCCGGGACAGGCTCTGGTGGGCTGTGGAGGGCTGGGACGGGGTCTGGTGGGCTGGGACGGACTTGGACGCACTGTGGTGGGCTGGGACGGGCTGGGACGGCCTGTGTAGGGCTGGGAGGGGCTGTGGTGGGCAGTGGGGGGCTGGGAAGGGCTGTGGTGGGCTGGGACGGGCTAGAACAGCTATGGTGGGCTGGGACGGGCTGTGGTGGGCTTGGATGGGCTGTGCTGTGCTGGAACGGTCTGGGACGAGTTGTGGTGAGTGTGGTGGGCTGGGACGGGCTGGGACGGACTGTGTTTAGCTGGGACGGGCTGTGGTGGGCCGTGGTGGGCTGGGACAGGCTGTGGTGAGCTGAGACGGGCTGTGGTGGGCTGTGTCGGGCTGGGACGAGCTGTGACGGGGTGGGACGGGCTGTGGTGGTCTGCGTTAGGCTGTGGTGTGCTGTAGTGGCCTGTGATGGGCTGGGTGGGGCTGTGGTGGGCTGGGACGGGCTGTGGTGGGCTGGGACGGGCTGTGGTGGGCTGGGATAAGCTGTGTTGGGCTGGGACGGGCTGTGTTAGGCTGGGACAGGCTGTGGAGGATTGGGGACGGGCTATGGAGAGCTGTGGAGAGCTGGGACGGTTTGTGGTGGGCTGGCACAGGCTGTGGTGGGCTTGGACCTGCTGTGGTGGTCGGGGACGGGTTATGGTAGGTCCGGGACGGGCTGTCGTGGTCCGGGACGGGCTGTGGTGGGCTGGGAAGGCCTGGGACGGGCTGGGACGAGCTGGGACGGGCTGTGGTGGGCGGGGACGGGCTGTGGTGGGCGGGGATGGGCTGGGACGAGCTGGGACGGGCTGTGGTGGATTGCGGTAGGCTGTGGTGCTCTGTAGTGGTCTGTGGTGTTCTGTAGTGGGCTGTGGTGGGCTGGGACGGGCTGTGGTGGGCTGGGCTGGGCTGTCGTGGGCTGGGAAGGGCTGTCGTGGGCTGTGGGGGCCTGGGACATGCTGGGGTGGGCTGTGGCGGCCTGGGACGTGCTGTGACGAGCTGGGACGAGCTGTGACGGGCTGGGGTGTGTTGTAGTGGCCTGTGGTATGCTGTAGTGGCCTGTGGTGGGCTGGGACGGGCTGTGGTGGGTTGGGACAAACTGTGGTGGGCTGTGGTGGGCTGGGATGAGCTGGGACAGGCTGGGACGGGCTGAGACGGGCTGTGGTGGGCTGGGACGGGCTGTGGTGGGCTGGGACGGGCTGTAGTGGGCTGTGGTGGGCTGTGGAGGGCTGGGACAGGCTGTAGTGTGCCGTGGTGGGCTGGGACGGCCGGGTGGGCTGGGATGGGCTGGGACGGGCTGTGGTGGGCCTGGGGCGGCTGTGGTGGGCTGGGGCGGGCTGTGGTGGGCTGGGACAGGCTGTGGTGGGCTGGGACGGGCTGGGACGGGCCGTGGTGGGCTGGGACGGGCTGTGGTGGGCTGGGACGGGCTCTGGTGGGCTTGGACAGGCTGTGGTGGGCTGGGACGAGCCGTTGTAAGCTGGGACGGGCCGTGATGGGCCGCGACGGACCGTGGTGGGTTGTTATGGGCCGTGGTGGGCTGGGACGGGCTGTGGTGGGCTGTGGTGGACCGTGGTGGGCTGTGATGGGCTGTGGTAAGCTGGGACGGGATGTGGTAAGCTGGGACGGGCTTTCATGGGCTGGGATGGGTTGTCGTGGGCTGTGGTGGGCTAGGACAGGCTGTGGTGAGCTGGGACGGGCCGGGACGGGCCGTGGTGGGCCGGGACGGGCTGTGGCGGGCTGGGACGAACTGTGGTGGGCTGGGATGAACTGTGGTGGTCTGTGGTGGGCTGGGACGGGCTGTGGTGATCTGGGACGGGCTGTGGTAGGCTGGGACAAACTGTGGCGGGCTGGGACGGGCCATGGTGGGCCGGGACGGGCCGTGGCGGGCTGGGACGGGTTGTGGAGGACTGGGACGAACTCTGGTGGTCTGTGGTGGGCTGTGGTGGACCGTGGTGGGCTGTGATGGGCTGTGGTAAGCTGGGACGGGATGTGGTAAACTGGGACGGGCTTTCGTGGGCTGGGACGGGTTGTCGTGGGCTGGGACGGGCTGGGACGGGCCGTGGTGAGCTGGGACGGGCCGTGGTGGGCTGGGACGGGCTGTGGTGAGCTGTGACGGGCCGTGGTGGGCCGGGACGGGCCGTGGTGGGCCGGGACGGGCCGTGGCGGGCTGGGACAAACTGTGGTGGGCTGGGATGAACTGTGGTGCTCTGTGGTGGTCTGTGGTGGCCTGGGACGGGCTGTGGTAGGCTGGGACAAACTGTGGCGGGTTGGGACGGGGCCGTGGCGGGCTGGGACGGGCTGTGGTAGGCTGGGACGGGCTGTGGTGGTCTGGGACGGGCCGTGGTGGGCTGGGACGGGCTCTGGTGGTCTCAAACCGGCTGTGGTGGGTTGGGAAGGGCTGGAATGGGCTTTGGTGGGTTGGGACAGGCTGTGGTGGGCTGGGACGGGCTGTGGTGGGCTTAGACCTGCTGTGGTGGTCAGGGACGGGTTCTGGTAGGTCCGGGACGGGCTGTGGTTGGCTGGGACGGTCTGTGGTGGGCTGTGACGGGCTGTGGTGGGCTGGGACGGGCCGTGGTGGGCTGGGACGGGCCGTGGTGGGCCGGGACGGGCCATGGTGGGCCGGGACGGGCTGTGTTTGGCTGGGACAGGCTGTGGTGGGCTGGGACGGGCCGTGGTGGGCCGGGCCGGGCCGTGGTGGGCCAGGACGGGCCATGGTGGGCCGGGACGGGCCGTGGCGGGCTGGGACGGGTTGTGGAGGACTGGGACGAACTGTGGTGGTCTGTGGTGGGCTGGTACGGGCCGTGGTGGGCTGGGACGGGCTGGGACGAGCTGTGCCGGGCTGGGACTGGCTGTGGTGGGCTGCGGTAGGCTGTGGTGTGCTGTAGTGGTCTGTGATGGGCTGGGACGGGCTGTGGTGGGCTGGGACGGGCTGTGGTGGGCTGGGACGGGCTGTCGTGGGCTGGGACGGGCTGTCGTGGGCTGTGGGGGCCTGGGACATGCTGTGGTGGGCTGGGAAGGGCTGGGACAAGCTGTGACGGGCTGGGACGAGCTGTGACGGGCTGTGGTGTGCTGTAGTGGCCTGTGGTGTGCTGTAGTGGCCTGTGGTGGGCTGGGACAATCTGTGGTGGGCTATGGTGGGCTGGGATGAGCTGGGACAGGCTGGGACGGGTTGTGGTGGGCTGTGGTGGGCTGGGACTTGCTGTGGTGTGCTGTGGTTTGTCCATCAAACAGCTTCTCTGTTTTTCTGTCTCTCAGGCCAACAGTTTTACCGTCTCCTCGGTCTCTGCCCCCTCTTGGCTTCATCGTTTCATTATTAGAAAGAAAGGACAGGACCTGGCCAAAATAACTCAGCAGATGCCAAAGGTATGGGTGAGCTGGTTAGCTTAGCACCCCCGGCGTAGAAAAAGGTTTAGTCCAGATCACTCGTCACGAAAGAGAGAGGTGTATTCTAGCGTGGGTAAAACCAGGGGGAAATGACACAGATCTTTGCTGTTCAAGGGAACCCTCTCTTTTACTGCTGCAAACACTGCTCCTCCTATGTTATTGTCATGGGTTGAGCCCTTCCAAGGAAGCTTTATGTGGTGCTGTTTTGAGAACTGATGTAGTAGGATACCTGGAAATGGCGAGTGCAGCAAGGCTTCTCCCTGGGGAGTTAGACGGTATCTAGATAAAGGCTAAATGAGTAAACTTCTCCAAAGCCCTTGCAGAAACCGGGACGGCACCAGAGCCTTGGGCTCTAGGCACTGCCATATGGCCGAAATTGTTAAGTTTCTGACTTGTAAAATTGTGGGGATTTGGTCTGGGCTTTTTGGGAAGGAGCGCATCTCTCAGTGGCAGGGATCGATGGTGTAGGCCTGACCAAAAGCATTGGCCTGGCTTGGATCTTGGCAAATTCTGAAGAGATTCATTGTCCTTCACCTCAAGGTTCACATCAAATTCACTGGAGGAGAGGATAACATCACTTTGGAAGGACCTACAGAAGATGTGCATGTGGCTCAGGAACAGATTGAAGCCGTGCTCAAGGAACTGGTGAGCTGCAGTTACTAGTTCCAGTAAGAAACTGGGGGAAGAAGGGGCAACAGAGCAGAGGTGATGAGGTGTTTGTCACATCCATAGGATGTCTTGGCATGCTTAATCGAACTTGCAGGAGACAAATTGTGTGGCAGGTGGATGACACCCCTTGGTCATCCATAGCATCCTTGAAAAGTCAGCATTAATTTTTTTGGTGCGGAGAAGGAAGGATTCTCTTGGTTATAGCTGGAGAGGCATAGAAGTCAGTCTTTTCAATGTTTCATGAGCACAATGCTCTCTTCTCAAAGCAGAGGAATGCTTGTGCTCTGCTTAAGAGCAGAAGTGCTTGTAGCTGACCGCTGGTGAGTCAGTGCCAATACTGGCAGTAGGCAGTTACTTAGGGCACGAGACAGAAGCGGTGGCCTGTCCTACCTGGCCCTATATAATATAATATATAATAGTGGACATACATACATATATAGATATAGATATAAAAATATAATTCTTTTTAGATCCACGGGATGGATTACGCAATAATCAAGGCTGACCACCAATTCCACCGACACCTCATTGGCAAGAACGCAGCTAAACGGTAAGTGGAGTGCCTTTCTAGTCCTTCCCATGCTCACACTCTTCGTGTTTAGTAGATGGTATCAGGGGCTCTGTAGCTCACCCAGTGTGCTGTCTCCATCACGTTTCCTCTGCTTTCCTGGAGTGGTGGTGGTACAAGGAGAGAAATGGGCCGTGAGGCCTTGCGATGGCTTTAACGTGTGAAAGTACCTTGGGAGCCTGAACAGTAGTGGAATTACTTCTCTGTGCGAATGACATTTTAGCAGCCAGTTGTGGGTGGTGGAAATGTGCTTGGTGAGCTTGTCCCTGTAGAGGAATGAAGGCGGTGGGTTGATTAGCATTGATAACACGCAGCTGTGGCCTTGCCTCAGAGGCAGTGGGTTGATTGACGTGGATGACGTGCAGGTGTAGCTGGTTCCCGCTAAGGGGTTAAATAGCCCTGTGGCTTGTGGGAGAGGGTGTCAGCTGGAGGAGGAGCAGTGTGGTCTGGCCTCTGGAGGAAGGCGCTACAGCACCGGCAGTAGAATATGGTCAACGGTAAAGCCTTGTTGCGGTCTGCTAGTTTGATAGCACTGCAACGTGACCCCAGCCAAGAGTTTGGGGTAGAAAGGAACGATTATCCTCTGCTCTAAATGTGATACTGTTTGGGGAAGAAACACGCCTCGCTCTGACAAGGGAACAATGGGCTCTGTAGATGCCACGGTATTTACTTGGACAGGCTCTCGTGTGGCACAGGTCTGCTCTCAGTGAACTCCAGGGGGAAGAGGCAATTTCCCCTGTCTCAACCCTACCCCGCTGAGCCCTTCCCAGAGGCGGCTTTACTTCTTCAACAGCCTCTGAGCAGTGATAATCAAGGTGCCTTGCTTCCAGGTCTTTGCCTAGCAGATGGCGTCACCACAGTCCTTGCCTCGAAGTGAACAGGATGAAGGATCTGTACAAGGTGTCTGTGCGCATTCCCCCGGACAACGAGAAGAGCAACCCGATCAGAATGGAAGGAGACCCACAGGGGGTCCCACAGGCCAAGAGCGAGCTGCTGGAACTCGCTTCCCGTATGGTGAGTGGGTAGGACGTGATGTTTGGGAGACTGCAGGGTTTGGGCTCTCGTGTTCCCTTGTAACCTTCTGGTGCGAGTGTGTGCCCCTTGCCCACCGAGCACTTGGATCTCATGACAAGTGCAAGTTCCTCTTCACAAATGTCTTCCCCTGTTCCCTCGGGTAGCCTTTCTCTGTCAACGCAGAGTGAATTTTGTCTGGAGAAAAGAGGGACAGTGCTGGCAAGTAAACCGTCGGGCAGCAAACCGCTAAGTCAAAGTAGATGGCTCTCCGGCTGAACACTCAGTGTGCCCTCTGTTCCCATCAGGAAAATGAACACGCTGCGGACCTAATCGTTGAGCAGAAATTCCACCGGACCATCATTGGGCAGAAGGCTGAGCGGGTCTGGGAAATCCGGGAGCAATTCCCAGAGGTAAGGCTTTGTAGGAGAGGAGGAATCCAGAGGGGATATTTCCTACATGGGTAGTAGGCCTGTCGTCACAGAAGTCGTAACTTTAGTGGCTCTGTAGCGCAAGTGTCTGAGAAGATAGTTCTTTTAGCCAGAGGCCGCTAACACGGTTCCCCGTTTCTGAATGGGAAAAGGGCATGAGTAGGATCCCCCCAACCTTTGCATGTGTCTGACACAAGGGTTCTTGCTTTTGCTTGAGCTAACTAGAAATGACCGCTCCTGCAGGTTATCATCAGCTTCCCAGACCCTGCACACAAGAGTGACATCGTCCAACTCCGAGGTCCCAAAAACGAGGTGGAGAAGTGCACCGAGTACATGCAAAAGATGGTGGCAGACCTGGTAAGGAGGTCTTCTGCCTGCTCTTCCCTCCTCCGTGCCTGGATAACCCTGGGGCAAAGCAGAGCTCTACTGGCTTGGGTAGAGCTAAAACACCTCAAGAGGAGGGAGCTGTCAGCTCTGTTTTGGCTGAATGGAGGCAGGGGGATAGTACCTGTTATGGGAAGGCTATAGGGGAACGTCCTTGCCTTTGTTTAGTCTTACAAAAGTCCCTCGTATAGAGAACTTCCTTGGGTCTAAGCCTGTTTTCAAAAGCTCGTTTATCAGAGCTCCTGAAGTCGGGCCTCCCTTGCCACGACAGTGTAAACTTCATGTCTCCCTTCCTTTCTCCCTTAGGTTGAAAACAGCTTTTCTATTTCTGTCCCCATCTGCAAACAGTTCCACAAGAACATCATAGCGAAAGGAGGTGCCAAAATCAAGGAGGTGAGATACTGTTCCTAACACAGGTGAGCCGGGACGGGCCGCGGTGGGCCGGGACGGGCTGGGACAGGCTGTAACCGGCTGTGGTGTGCTGTGGTGGGCTGGGACGGGCCGGGGTGGGCTGGGACGGGCCGGGGTGGGCTGGGACGGGCCGGTACTTGATGTGGTGGGCTGGGACGGGCCGTGGTGGGCTGTGGTGTGCCGTGATGGGCTGGGACGGGCCGTGGTGGGCTGTGGTGTGCCGTGGTGGGCTGTGGTGTGCCGTGATGGGCTGTGGTGTGCCGTGGTGGGCTGTGGTGTGCCGTGGTGGGCTGTGGTGTGCCGTGGTGGGCTGGGACAGGCCGTGGTGGGCTGGGACGGGCCGTGGTGGGCTGGGACGGGCCATGGTGGGCTGTGGTGTGCCATGATGGGCTGGGACGGGCCGTGGTGGGCTGTGGTGGGACAGGGACGGACTGTGGTGGGCAGGGACGGGCCGTGGTTGGTTGTGGTGGGCTGGTACGGGCTGTGGTTGGCTGGGACGGACTGTGATGAACTGAGACGGGCTGCAGTGGGCCGTGTTGGGATGGGACAGGCCCTGGTGGGCTGTGGAGTGCTGGGACGTGCTGTGGTGTGCTGGGACGGGCTGTGGTGGGCTGGGACGGGCTGCGGTGGGCTGTGGTGGGCTGGGACGTACTGTGGTGGGCTGGGATGGGCTGTGGTGGGCTGGGACGGGCTGTGGTGGGCTGGGACCGTCTGCGGTGGGCTGTGGTGGGCTGGGACCAGCTGCGGTGGGCTGTGGTGGGCTGGGACGGGATGCGGTGGGCTGGAATGGGCTGTGCCGTGCTGGAACGGTCTGGGACGAGTTGTGGTGAGTGTGGTGGGCTGGGACGGGCTGGGACAGACTGTGTTTGGCTGGGACGGGCTGTGGTGGGCCGTGGTGGGCTGGGACAGGCTGTGGTGAGCTGAGACGGGCTGTGGTAGGCTGTGTCGGGCTGGTACGAGCTGTGACGGGGTGGGACGGGCTGTGGTGGTCTGCGGTAGGCTGTGGTGTGCTGTAGTGGCCTGTGGTGGGCGGGGACGGGCTGTGGTGGGCGGGGACAGGCTGTGGTGGGCGGGGACGGGCCGTGGTGAGCTGTGGAGAGCCGTGGTGAGCTGTGGAGAGCCGTTGTGGGCTGGGACGGGCCATGGTGGGCTGGGACGGGCCGTGGTGGGCTGGGACGGGCTCTGGTGGTGAGCAGAGACGGCCTGTGTTGGGCTGGGACGGGCTGTGATAAGCTGTAACCGGCTGTGGTGGGCTGTGTTGGGCTGGGACGGGCTGTGATAAGCTGTAACCGGCTGTGGTGGGCTGTGTTGGGCTGGGACGGGTCGTGGTGGGCTGGGACGGGCCGTGGTGGGCTGGGGCCGGTTGGGACGGGCTGGGACTGGCTTTGGTGGGCTGTGGTGGGCTGGGACGGGCTGGGACGGGCCGTGGCGGGCTGGGACGGGCCGTGGCGGGCTGAGACAGGCCGTGGTGGGCTGGGACGAGCCGTAGTAGGCCGGGACGGGCCGTGGTGGGTTGTTATGGGCCGTGGTGGGCCGGGACGGGCCGTGGTGGGCCGGGACGGGTTGTGGTGGGCCGGGACGAACTGTGGTGGTCTGTGGCGGGCTGGGACGGGCTGTGGCGAGCTGGGACGGGACATGGTGGTCTAGAAAGGGCCGTGGTGGGCTGGGACGGGCCGTGGTGGGCTGGGACGGGCCGTGGCGGGCTGGGAAGGGCCGTGGTGGGCTGGGATGGGCCGTGGAAAGCCGTGGTGGGCCATGGTAAGCTGTGACGGGCCGTTGTGGGCTGGGATGGACTCTGGTGTGGTGGGACGGGCTGCGGTGGGCTGTGGTGGGCTGGGACGGGCTGCGGTGGGCTGTGGTGGGCTGGGACCGGCTGCGGTTGGCTGTGGTGGGTTGTGGTGAGCTGGGACAGGCTGTGGTGGGCTGGAATGGGCTGGGACGGGCTGTGGTGGGTGTGGTGGACTGGGACGCGCTGTAGTGAGCTGAGATGGGCTGTGGTGGGCTGGGATTTGCTGGGACGGCTGGGACGGTCCGTGGTGGGCTGGGACGGGCTGTGGTGGGCTGTGGTGGGCCGTGGTTCGCTGTGGTGGGCCGTGGTGGGCTGGGACGGGCTGTGGTGAGCTGTGGTGGGCCGTGGTGGTCTGGTACGGGCTATGGTGGGCTGTGGTGGGTTCTGGTGAGCTTGAGACGGGCTGTGGTGGGCTGGGACAGGCTGGGACGAGCTCTGGTGGTCTGGGACAGGCTGTGGTGGGCTCGGACGGGCTGTGGTGGGCCGTGGTGGGCTGGGACGGGCCGTGGTGAGCTGGGACGTGCTGGGATGGACTGGGACGGGCTGTGGTGGGCTGGGACGGGCTGTGGTGAGCTGGAACGGGCTGTGGTGAGCTGGAACGGGCTGTGGTGAGCTGGAACGGGCTGTGGTGGGGCGTGGCTGGCTGGGACAGGCCGTGGTGAACTGTGGTGGGCTGTGGTGGGCCGGTATGGGAAGGGATGGTCTATGTTGGGCCGTGGTGGGCTGGGACAGGTCATGGTGGGCTGAGACGGCCCGTGGTGAACTGTGGTGGGCTGTGGTGGGCCGTGGTGGGCTGTGGTGGGCCGTGGTGGGCTGGGACAGGCCGTGGTGGGCTGTGGTGGGCCGTGGTGGCCTGGGACAGGCTGTGGTGGGCTTTGGTGGGTTCTTGTGAGCTTGAGATGGGCTGTGGTGGGCTGGGACGGGCTGGGACGGGCTCTGGTGGTCTGGAACGAGCTGTGATGGGCTGCAATGGGCTCTGGTGGGCTGGGACGGGCTCTGGTGGGCTGTGGTGGCCTGTGGTGGGCTGGGACGGGCTGTGGTGGGCTGGGACGGGCTGTGGTGGGCTGTGACGGGCTGTGGTGGGCTGTGACGGGCTGGGATGGGCTGTGGCAAGCTGGGATGGGCTGTGGTGGACTGGGACAGGCTGTGGTCGACAGGGACGGGCGGGGACGGGCTGTGGTGGGCTGGAACAGGCTGTGGTGGGTTGGGACAGGCTGGGACATGCTGGGACGGTGTGTGGTGGACTGGGATGGTCTGTGGTGGGGCGTGGTGGGCTGGGACGGGCCGTGGTGAACCGTGGTGGGCTGTGGTGGGCCGTGGTGGGCCGTTTTGAGCCGGTATGGGAAGGGATGGGCTGTGGTGGGCCGTGGTGGGCTGGGACAGGTCATGGTGGTCTGAGATGGCCCGTGGTGAACTGTGGTGGGCTGTGGTGGGCTGGTATGGGCCGTGGTGGGCTGTTTTGAGCCGGTATGGGAAGGGATGGGCTGTGGTGGGCCGTGGTGGTCTGGGACAGGTCATGGTGGTCTGAGATGGCCCGTGGTGGGCTGTGGTGGGCCGTGGTGGGCTGGGACGGGCTGGGATGGGCTCTGGTGGTCTGGAACAGGCTGGGACGGGCTGTGGTGGGCTGGGATGGGCTGGGACGGGCTGTGGTGGGCTGGCACGGGCTGTGGTGGGCTGGGACGGGCTGTGGTGGGCTGGGACGGGCTGGGACGGGCTGTGGTGGGCTGGGACGGGCTGGGACGTGCTGTGGTGTGCTCGGACGGGCTGTGGTGTGCTGGGACGGGCTGTGGTGGGCTGTGGTGGTCTGGGACGGGCCATGGTGGGCTGTGGTGGGTTCTGCTGAGCTTGAGACGGGCTGTGGTGGGCTGGGACGGGCTGAGACGAGTTCTGGTTGTCTGGAACGAGCTGGGACGGGCCGTGGTGGGCGGGGGACGGGCCGTGGTGGGCGGGGACGGGCTGTGGTGGGCTGGGACGGGATGTGGTGGTCTGGAATGGTCTGTGGTGGGCTGGGACGGGCTGTGGTGGGCTGGGACGGGCTGCGGCAGGCTGTGACGGGCTGAGACGGGCTATGCTGGTCTGTGGTGGGCTGTGGTGGGCGGGGACGGGCTGTGGTGGGCGGGGACGGGCTGTGGTGGGCTGGGACGGGCTGTGGTGGGCTAGGGACGGGCTGTGGTGTGCTGGGACGGGCTGTGGTGGGCTGGGACGGGCTGTGGTGGTCTGGAACAGGCTGTGGTGGGTTGGGACAGGCTGGGACATGCTGGGACGGTGTGTGGTAGACTGGGATGGTCTGTGGTGGGGCGTGGTGGGCTGGGACGGGCCGTGGTGAACCGTGGTGGGCTGTGGTGGGCCGTGGTGGGCCGTTTTGAGCCGGTATGGGAAGGGATGGGCTGTGGTGGGCCATGGTGGGCTGGGACAGGTCATGGTGGTCTGAGATGGCCCGTGGTGAACTGTGGTGGGCTGTGGTGGGCTGGTATGGGCCGTGGTGGGCTGTTTTGAGCCGGTATGGGAAGGGATGGGCTGTGGTGGGCCGTGGTGGTCTGGGACAGGTCATGGTGGTCTGAGATGGCCCGTGGTGGGCCGTGGTGGGCCGTGGTGGGCTGGGACGGGCTGGGATGGGCTCTGGTGGTCTGGAACAGGCTGGGACGGGCTGTGGTGGGCTGGGATGGGCTGGGACGGGCTGTGGTGGGCTGGCACGGGCTGTGGTGGGCTGGGACGGGCTGTGGTGGGCTGGGACGTGCTGTGGTGTGCTCGGACGGGCTGTGGTGTGCTGGGACGGGCTGTGGTGGGCTGTGGTGGTCTGGGACGGGCCATGGTGGGCTGTGGTGGGTTCTGCTGAGCTTGAGACGGGCTGTGGTGGGCTGGGACGGGCTGAGACGAGTTCTGGTTGTCTGGAACGAGCTGGGACGGGCTGTGGTGGGCGGGGACGGGCCGTGGTGGGCGGGGACGGGCTGTGGTGGGCTGGGACGGGATGTGGTGGTCTGGAATGGTCTGTGGTGGGCTGGGACGGGCTGTGGTGGGCTGGGACGGGCTGCGGCAGGCTGCGACGGGCTGAGACGGGCTATGCTGGTCTGTGGTGGGCTGTGGTGGGCGGGGACGGGCTGTGGTGGGCGGGGACGGGCTGTGGTGGGCTAGGGACGGGCTGTGGTGGGCTGGGACGGGCTGTGGTGGGCTGGAACAGGCTGTGGTGGGTTGGGACAGGCTGGGACATGCTGGGACGGTGTGTGGTGGACTGGGATGGTCTGTGGTGGGGCGTGGTGGGCTGGGACGGGCCGTGGTGAATCGTGGTGGGCTGTGGTGGGCCGTGGTGGGCCGTTTTGAGCCGGTATGGGAAGGGATGGGCTGTGGTGGGCCGTGGTGGGCTGGGACAGGTCATGGTGGTCTGAGATGGCCCGTGGTGAACTGTGGTGGGCTGTGGTGGGCCGTGGTGGGCTGGTATGGGCCGTGGTGGGCTGTTTTGAGCCGGTATGGGAAGGGATGGGCTGTGGTGGGCCGTGGTGGGCTGGGACAGGTCATGGTGGTCTGAGATGGCCCGTGGTGAACTGTGGTGGGCTGTGGTGGGCTGTGGTGGGTTCTGGTGAGCTTGAGACGGGCTGTAGTGGGCTAGGACGGGCTCTGGTGGGCTGGGATGGGCTCTGGTGGGCTGGGACGGGCTGTGGTGGGCTGGGACGGGCTGTGGTGGGCTGGGACGGGCTGTGGTGGGCTGGGACGGGACGGGATGGGACGGGCTGGGACGGGACGGGACAGGCTGTGACGGGCTGTGCTGGGAAGGGATGGGACGGGTTGTGGTGGGCTGGGACGGGACGGGCTGTGGTTGGCTGGGACAGGCTGGGACGGGCTGTGGTGGTCTGGGACGGGCTGTGGTGGGCTGTGGTGAGCTGGGACAGGCTCTGGTGGGTTGGGACGGGGCGTGGTGGGCTGTGGTGTGCTGGGACGGGCTGTGGTGTGCTGGGACGGGCTGTGGTGTGCTGGGACGGGCTGTGGTGTGCTGGCACGGGCTGTGGTGTGCTGGGACGGGCTGTGGTGTGCTGGCACGGGCTGTGGTGTGCTGGGACGGGCTGTGGTGTGCTGGGACGGGCTGTGGTGTGCTGGGACGGGCTGTGGTGTTGGGGGACGGACTGGGATGGGCTGTGGTGGGCGGGGACGGGCTGTGGTGGGCTGGGACAGGCTGTGGTGGGCTGTGGTGGGCTGTGGTGGGCTGGTATGGGCCGTGGTGGGCTGTTTTGAGCCGGTATGGGAAGGGATGGGCTGTGGTGGGCCGTGGTGGGCTGGGACAGGTCATGGTGGTCTGAGATGGCCCGTGGTGAACTGTGGTGGGCTGTGGTGGGCTGTGGTGGGTTCTGGTGAGCTTGAGACGGGCTGTAGTGGGCTAGGACGGGCTCTGGTGGGCTGGGATGGGCTCTGGTGGGCTGGGACGGGCTGTGGTGGGCTGGGACGGGCTGTGGTGGGCTGGGACGGGCTGTGGTGGGCTGGGACGGGACGGGATGGGACGGGCTGGGACGGGACGGGACAGGCTGTGACGGGCTGTGCTGGGAAGGGATGGGACGGGTTGTGGTGGGCTGGGACGGGACGGGCTGTGGTTGGCTGGGACAGGCTGGGACGGGCTGTGGTGGTCTGGGACGGGCTGTGGTGGGCTGTGGTGAGCTGGGACAGGCTCTGGTGGGTTGGGACGGGGCGTGGTGGGCTGTGGTGTGCTGGGACGGGCTGTGGTGTGCTGGGACGGGCTGTGGTGTGCTGGGACGGGCTGTGGTGTGCTGGCACGGGCTGTGGTGTGCTGGGACGGGCTGTGGTGTGCTGGCACGGGCTGTGGTGTGCTGGGACGGGCTGTGGTGGGCTGGGACGGGCTGTGGTGTGCTGGGACGGGCTGTGGTGTTGGGGGACGGGCTGGGATGGGCTGTGGTGGGCGGGGAATGGCTGTGGTGGGCTGGGACAGGCTGTGGTGGGCTGTGGTGGGCTGTGGTGGGCTGTGGTGGGGCGTGGTGGGCTGGGACGGGCCGTGGTGGGCTGTGGTGGGCCGTCGTGGGCGGTTTTGGGCCGGTATGGGAAGGGATGGGCTGTGGTGGGCCGTGGTGGGCTGGGACAGGTCATGGTGGGCTGAGACGGCCCGTGGTGAACTGTGGTAGGCTGTGGTGGGCCGTGGTTGGCTGGGACGGGCCGTGGTGGGCTGTGGTGGGCCGTGGTGGTCTGGGACAGGCTGTGGTGGGCTTTGGTGGGTTCTTGTGAGCTTGAGATGGGTTGTGGTGGGCTGGGACGGGCTGGGACGGGCTGTGGTGGGCTGGAACAGGCTGGGACGGGCTGTGGTGGGCTGGGACGGGCTGGGACGGGCTGTGGTGGGCTGGCACGGGCTGTGGTGGGCTGGCACGGGCTGTGGTGGGCTGGGACGGGCTGTGGTGGGCTGGGACGGGCTGTGGTGGGCTGGGACGGGCTGGGACGTGCTGTGGTGTGCTCGGACGGGCTGTGGTGTGCTGGGACGGGCTGTGGTGGGCTGTGGTGGTCTGGGACGGGCCATGGTGGGCTGTGGTGGGTTCTGCTGAGCTTGAGACGGGCTGTGGTGGGCTGGGACGGGCTGAGACGAGTTCTGGTTGTCTGGAACGAGCTGGGACGGGCTGTGATGGGCTGGGACGGGCCGTGGTGGGCGGGGACGGGCTGTGGTGGGCTGGGACGGGATGTGGTGGTCTGGAATGGTCTGTGGTGGGCTGGGACGGGCTGTGGTGGGCTGGGACGGGCTGCGGCAGGCTGCGACGGGCTGAGACGGGCTATGCTGGTCTGTGGTGGGCTGTGGTGGGCGGGGACGGGCGGTGGTGGGCTGGGACGGGCGGTGGTGGGCTAGGGACGGGCTGTGGTGGGCTGGGACGGGCTGTGGTGGGCTGGAACAGGCTGTGGTGGGTTGGGACAGGCTGGGACATGCTGGGACGGTGTGTGGTGGACTGGGATGGTCTGTGGTGGGGCGTGGTGGGCTGGGACGGGCCGTGGTGAACCGTGGTGGGCTGTGGTGGGCCGTGGTGGGCCGTTTTGAGCCGGTATGGGAAGGGATGGGCTGTGGTGGGCCGTGGTGGGCTGGGACAGGTCATGGTGGTCTGAGATGGCCCGTGGTGAACTGTGGTGGGCTGTGGTGGGCCGTGGTGGGCTGGTATGGGCCGTGGTGGGCTGTTTTGAGCCGGTATGGGAAGGGATGGGCTGTGGTGGGCCGTGGTGGGCTGGGACAGGTCATGGTGGTCTGAGATGGCCCGTGGTGAACTGTGGTGGGCTGTGGTGGGCTGTGGTGGGTTCTGGTGAGCTTGAGACGGGCTCTGGTGGGCTAGGACGGGCTCTGGTGGGCTGGGATGGGCTCTGGTGGGCTGGGACGGGCTGTGGTGGGCTGGGACGGGCTGTGGTGGGCTGGGACGGGACGGGATGGGACGGGCTGGGACGGGACGGGACAGGCTGTGACGGGCTGTGCTGGGAAAGGATGGGACGGGACGTGGTGGGCTGGGACGGGACGGGCTGTGGTTGGCTGGGACAGGCTGGAACGGGCTGTGGTGGTCTGGGACGGGCTGTGGTGGGCTGTGGTGGGCTGGGACAGGCTCTGGTGGGTTGGGACGGGGCGTGGTGGGCTGTGGTGTGCTGGGACGGGCTGTGGTGTGCTGGGACGGGCTGTGGTGTGCTGGCACGGGCTGTGGTGTGCTGGCACGGGCTGTGGTGTGCTGGCACGGGCTGTGGTGTGCTGGGACGGGCTGTGGTGTGCTGGGACGGGCTGTGGTGTGCTGGGACGGGCTGTGGTGTTGGGGGACGGGCTGGGATGGGCTGTGGTGGGCGGGGACGGGCTGTGGTGGGCTGGGACAGGCTGTGGTGGGCTGTGGTGGGGCGTGGTGGGCTGGGACGGGCCGTGGTGGGCTGTGGTGGGCCGTCGTGGGCGGTTTTGGGCCGGTATGGGAAGGGATGGGCTGTGGTGGGCCGTGGTGGGCTGGGACAGGTCATGGTGGGCTGAGACGGCCCGTGGTGAACTGTGGTAGGCTGTGGTGGGCCGTGGTTGGCTGGGACGGGCCGTGGTGGGCTGTGGTGGGTTCTTGTGAGCTTGAGATGGGTTGTGGTGGGCTGGGACGGGCTGGGACGGGCTGTGGTGGGCTGGGACGGGCTGGGACGGGCTGTGGTGGGCTGGGACAAGCTGTGGTGGGCTGGGACTGGCTGTGGTGGGCTGGGAAGGGCTGTGGTGGGCTGTGGTGGGCGGGGACGGGCCGTGGTGAACCGTGGTGGGCCGGGATGGGAAGGGGTGGGCTGTGGTGGGCTGGGACAGGTCGTGGTGAGCTGGGACGGGCCGTGGTGGGCTGTGGTGGGCCGTGGTCGTCTTGGACAGGCTGTGGTGGGCTTTGGTGGGTTCTTGTGAGCTTGAGATGGGCTGTGGTGGGCTGGGACGGGCTGGGACGGGATCTGATGATCTGGAACGAGCTGTGATGTGCTGCAATGGGCTGTGGTGGGCTGGGACGGGCTGTGGTGGGCAGGGACGGGCTGTGGTGGGCTGGGACGGGCTGGGACGGGCTGTGGTGGGCTGTGGTGGGCTGGGACGGGCTGTGGTGGGATGGGACATGCTGTGGTGTGCTGGGACGAGCTGTCGTGGGCTGGGACGGGCTGGGACGGGCTGGGACGAGTTGTAGTGTGCTGGGACGGCCTGGGGAGGGCGGGGACGTGCTGTGGTGTGCTGGGACGGGCTGTGGTGTGCTGGGACGGGCTGTGGTGTGCGGGGACGGGCTGTGGTGGGCGGGGACGGGCTGTGGTGGGCGGGGACGGGCTGTGGTGGGCTGGGACGGGCCGTGGTGGGCTATGGTGGGCCGTGGTGGGCTGGGATCGGTCCTGATGGACTGGGACGGGCCGTAGTGGGCTGGGACGGGCCGTGGTGGGCTGGGACGGGCCGTAGTGGACTGGGACGGGCTGTGGTGGGCTGTGGTGGGCTGGGACGGGCTCTGGTGGGCTGTGGTGTGATGGGATGGGCTTTGGTGAGCTGGGACGGGCTGTGGTGAACCATGGTGGGGTGTGCTGGGCCGTGGTGGGCTGGGACGGGCTGTGGTGAACTGTGGTGGGCTGTGGTGGACTATGGTGGGCCGTGGTGTGCTGGGACGGGCCGTTGTGGGCTGTGGTGGGCCGTGGTGGTCTGGGACGGGCTGTGGTAAACTGGGACGGACTGGGACTGGCTGTGGTGGGCTGGGAAGGGCTGGGACGGGCTGTGGTGGGCTGGGACTGGCTGTGGTGGGCTGGGACGGGCTGTGCTGAGCTGGGACTGGCTGGGACGGGCTGGGATGGGCTGGGACGGGCTGTGGTGGGCTGTGGTGGGCGGGGACGGGCTGTGGTGAACCGTGGTTGGCCGTGGTGGGCCGTGGTGGGCTGTGGTGGGCCGTGGTGGGCTGTGGTGGGCCGTGGTGGGCAGAGACGGGCCGTGGTGGGCTGTGGTGGGCCGTGGTGGGCTTGGTCGGGCCGTGGTTGCCTGGGACGGGCTGTGGTGGCCTGGGATGGGCTGTGGTGGGCTGGGACGGGATGTGGTGGGCCGTGGTGGGCTGTGGCGGGCCGTGGTGGGCTAGGACGGCACGTGGTGGGCTGTGGTGGGCCGTGGTGGTCTGGGACGGGCTGTGGTGGGCTGTGGTGGGTTCTGGTGAGCTTGAGACGGGCTGTGGTGGTCTGGGACGGGCTGTGGTGGGCTGTAATGGGCAGGGACGGCCTGTGGTGGGCTGGGACGGGCTGGGACGGGCCGTGGTGGGCTGGGACGGGCCGTGGTGGGCTGAGACGGGCCGTGGTGGGCTGGGATGGGCCGTGGTGAACTGTGGTGGGCTGTGGTGGGCAGTGGTGGGCTGGGACGGGCCGTGTTGGGCTGTGGTGGGATGTGGTGGGTTCTGCTGAGCTTGAGTCGGGCTGTTGTGGCCTGGGACGGGCTGTGGTGGGCTAGGATGGGCTGTGGTGGGCTAGGATGGGCTGTGGTGTGCTGGGCCGTGCTGGGACGGGCTGTGGTGGGCTGGGACGGGCTGTGGTGGGCTTGGACGGGCTGTGGTGGGCTGGGACGGGCTGTGGTGGGCTGGGACGGGCTGTGGTGGGCGGGGACGGGCTGTGGTATGCTGGGACGGGCTTTGACGGGCTGTCGTGGGCTGGGATGGGCTGGGACAGGCTGTGGTGGGCTGTGGTGGGCTGGGACGGGCTGTGGTGGGCTGGGACGGGCTGTGGTGGGCTGGGACGGGCTGTGGTGGGCTGGGATGGGCTGTGGTGGGCTGGGACGGGCTGTGGTGGGCTGGGACGGGCTGGTACGTGCTGTGGTGTGCTGGGACGGGCTGTGGTGGGCTGGGACCGGCTGTGGTGGGCTGTGGTGGGTTCTGCTGAGCTTGAGACGGGCTGTGGTGGGCTGGGACGGGCTGAGACGAGTTCTGGTTGTCTGGAACAAGCTGGGACGGGCTGTGATGGGCTGGGACGGGCTGTGGTGGGCGGGGACGGGCTGCAGTGGGCTGTGGTGGGCTGGGACCGGCTGCGGTTGGCTGTGGTGGGTTGTGGTGAGCTGGGACAGGCTGTGGTGGGCTGGAATGGGCTGGGACGGGCTGTGGTGGGTGTGGTGGACTGGGACGTGCTGTAGTGAGCTGAGACGGGCTGTGGTGGGCTGGGATATGCTGGGACGGCTGGGACGGGCTGTGGTGGGCGGGGACGGGCTGTGGTGGGCTGGGACGGGCTGTGTTGGGCTGGGACGGGCTGTGGAGGATTGGACCGGGCTATGGAGAGCTGTGGAGAGCCGTGTTGGGCTGGGACGGGCCGTGTTGGGCAGGGACGGGCCGTGGTGGGCTGGGACGGGCTCTGGTGGTGAGCAGAGACGGCCTGTGTTGGGCTGGGACGGGCTGTGATAAGCTGTAACCGGCTGTGGTGGGTCGTGGTGGGCTGGGACGGGTCGTGGTGGGCTGGGACGGGCCGTGGTGGGCTGGGGCGGGTTGGGAAGGGCTGGGACTGGCTGTGGAGGGCTGTGGTGGGCTGGGACGGGCTGGGACGGGCCGTGGTGGGCTGGGACGGGCCGTGGAGGGCTGGGACGGGCTGTGGTGGGCTGGGACGGGCTGTGGAGGGCTGGGACGGGCCGTGGTGGGTTGTTATGGTCCGTGGTGGGCTGGGACGGGCCGTGGTGGGCTGGGACGGGCCGTGGTGGGCTGTGACGGGCCGTGGTGGGCTGGGACGGGCCGGGACAGGCTGTGGTGGGCTGTGGTGGGTTCTGCTGAGCTTGAGACAAGCTGTGGTGGGCTGGGACGGGCTGAGACGAGTTCTGGTGGTCTGGAACGAGCTGGGACGTGCTGTGGTGGCCTGGAACGGGCTGTGGTGGGCGGGGACGGGCTGTGGTCGTCTGGAATGGTGTGTGGTGGGCTGGGACGGTCTGTAGTGGGCTTGGACGGGCTGCGGCAGGCTGTGGTGGGCTGGGACGGGCTGTGGTGTGCTGGGACGGGCTGTGCTGGGCTGGGACGGGCTGTGCTGGGCTGTGGTGGGCTGGGACGGGCGGGGACGGGCTGTGGTGGTCTGGAACAGGCTGTGGTGGGTTGGGACAGGCTGGGACATGCTGGGACGGTGTGTGGTGGACTGGGATGGTCTGTGGTGTGCTGGGACGGGCTGTGGTGGGCAGGGACGGGCTGTGGTGGGGCGTGGTGGGCTGGGACGGGCCGTGGTGAACCGTGGTGGGCTGTGGTGGGCCGTGGTGGGCCGTTTTGAGCCGGTATGGGATGGGATGGGCTGTGGTGGGCCGTGGTGGGCTGGGACAGGTCATGGTGGTCTGAGATGGCCCGTGGTGGGCTGTGGTGGGCCGTGGTGGGCTGGGATGGGCTGTGGTGGGCCGTGATGGTCTGGGACAGGCTGTGGTGGGCTGTGGTGGGTTCTGGTGAGCTTGAGACGGGCTGTGGTGGTCTGGGACGGGCTGGGACAGGCTCTGGTGGGCTGGGACGGGCTGGGACGAGCTGTGGTGGGCTGGGACGGGCTGTGGTGGGCTGGGACGGGCTGTGGTGGGCTGGGACGGGCTGTGGTGGGCTTGGACGGGCTGTGGTGTGCTGGGCCGTGCTGGGACGGGCTGTGGTGTGCTGGGACGGGCTGTGGTGTGCTGGGACGGGCTGTGGTGTGCTGGGACGGGCTGTGGTGGGCTGGGACGGACTGTGGTGGGCTGGGACGGGCTGTGGTGGGCTGGGACGGGCTGTGGTGTGCTGGGATGGGCTGTGACGGGCTGTCGTGGGCTGGGATGGGCTGGGACAGGCTGTGGTGGGCTGGGACGGGCTGTGGTGGGCTGGGACGGGCTGTGGTGGGCTGGGACGGGCTGTGGTGGGCTGGGACAGGCTGTGGTGGGCTGGGAGGGGCTGGGACGGGCTGTGGTGGGCTGGGACGGGCTGGTACGTGCTGTGGTGTGCTGGGACGGGCTGTGGTGGTCTGGGACGGGCTGGGACAGGCTGTGGTGGGCTGTGGTGGGTTCTGCTGAGCTTGAGACGGGCTGTGGTGGGCTGGGACGGGCTGAGACGAGTTCTGGTTGTCTGGAACGAGCTGGGACGGGCTGTGATGGGCTGGGACGGGCTGTGGTGGGCGGGGACGGGCTATGGTGGGCTGGGACGGGATGTGGTGGTCTGGAATGGTCTGTGGTGGGCTGGGACGGGCTGTGGCGGGCTGGGACGGGCTGCGGCAGGCTGCGACGGGCTGGGACGGGCTATGTTGGTCTGTGGTGGGTTGGGACGGGCGGGGACGGGCTGTGGTGGGCTGGGACGGGCTGTGGTGGGCTGGGACGGGCTGTGGTGGGCTAGGGACGGGCTGTGGTGTGCTGTGACGGGCTGTGGTGGGCTGGGACGGGCTGTGGTGGTCTGGAACAGGCTGTGGTGGGTTGGGACAGGTTGGGACATGCTGGGACGGTGTGTGGTGGACTGGGATGGTCTGTGGTGGGGCGTGGTGGGCTGGGACGGGCCGTGGTGAACCGTGGTGGGCTGTGGTGGGCCGTGGTGGGCCGTTTTGAGCCGGTATGGGAAGGGATGGGCTGTGGTGGGCCGTGGTGGGCTGGGACAGGTCATGGTGGTCTGAGATGGCCCGTGGTGAACTGTGGTGGGCTGTGGTGGGCCGTGGTGGGCTGGTATGGGCCGTGGTGGGCTGTGGTGGGCCGTTTTGAGCCGGTTTGGGAAGGGATGGGCTGTGGTGGGCCATGGTGGGCTGGGACAGGTCATGGTGGTCTGAGATGGCCCGTGGTGAACTGTGGTGGGCTGTGGTGGGCCGTGGTGGGCTGGGACAGGCTGTGTTTGGCTAGGACAGGCTGTGTTTGGCTGGGACAGGCTGTGGTTGGCTGGGACGGCCTGTGGTGGGCCGGGACAGGCTGTGTTTGGCTAGGACAGGCTGTGTTTGGCTGGGACAGGCTGTGGTTGGCTGGGACGGCCTGTGGTGGGCCGGGACAGGCTGTGTTTGGCTAGGACAGGCTGTGTTTGGCTGGGACAGGCTGTGGTGGGCCGGGACGGGCCGTGGTGGGCCGGGACGGGCCGTGGTGGGCCGGGACGGGCCGTGGTGGGCTGGGACGGGCCGTGGCGGGCTGGGACGGGTTGTGGCGGACTGGGACGAACTGTGGTGGTCTGTGGTGGGCTGGGACGGGCCGTGGTGGGCTGGGACGAGCTGTGCCTGGCTGGGACAGGCTGTGGTGGTCTGCGCTAGGCTGTGGTGTGCTGTAGTGGCCTGTGATGGGCTGGGTGGGGCTGTGGTGGGCTGGGACTTGCTGTGGTGGGCTGGGACGGGCTGTGGTGGGCTGGGACGGGCTGTGGTGGGCTGGGACGGGCTGTGGTGGGCTGGACGGGCTGTGGTGGGCTGGGACGGGCTGTGGTGGGCTGGGACGGGCTGTGGTGGGCTGGGACGGGCTGTGGTGGGCTGGGACGGGCTGTGGTGGGCTGGGACGGGCTGTGGTGGGCTGGGACGGGCTGTGGTGGGCTGGGACAGGCTGTGGTGGGCTGGGATAAGCTGTGTTGGGCTGGGACGGGCTGTGTTAGGCTGGGATGGGCTGTGGAGGATTGGGACGGGCTATGGAGAGCTGTGGAGAGCTGGGACGGTCTGTGGTGGGCTGGCACAGGCTGTGGTGGGCTTGGACCTGCTGTGGTGGTCGGGGACGAATTGTGGTAGGTCCGGGACGGGCTGTCGTGGTCCAGGACGTGCTGTGGTGGGCTGGGAAGGCCTGGGACGGGCTGGGACGAGCTGGGACGGGCTGTGGTGGGCGGGGACGGGCTGTGGTGGGCGGGGACGGGCTGTGGTGGGCGGGGACGGGCTGTGGTGGGCAGGGACGGGCTGGGACGAGCTGGGACGGGCTGTGGTGGGCTGCGGTAGGCTGTGGTGTTCTGTAGTGGTCTGTGGTGGGCTGGCACGGGCTGTGGTGGGCTGGGACGGGCTGTGGTGGGCTGGGACGGGCTGTGGTGGGTGGTGGTGGGCTGGGATGGGCTGTCGTGGGCTGGGAAGGGCTGTCGTGGGCTTTGGCGGCCTGGGACATGCTGTGGTGGGCTGGGACGGGCTGGGACGTGCTGTGACGAGCTGTGACGAGCTGTGACGGTCTGTGGTGTGTTGTAGTGGCCTGTGGTGTGCTGTAGTGGCCTGTGGTGGGCTGGGACGGGCTGTGGTGGGCTGGGACAAACTGTGGTGGGCTGTGGTCGGCTGGGATGAGCTGGGACAGGCTGGGACGGGCTGGGATGGGCTGTGGTGGGCTGTGGTGGGCTGGGACGGGATGTGGTGGGCTGGGACGGGCTGTAGTGTGCCGTGGTGGGCTGGGATGGGCTGGGACGGGCTGTGGTGGGCTGGGGCGGGCTGTGGTGGGCTGGGGCGGGCTGTGGTGGGCTGGGACGGGCTGTGGTGGGCTGCGACGGGCTGGGACGGGCTGCGACGGGCTGGCACGGGCTGTGGTGTGCTGGGACGGGCTGTGGTGGGTTGGGACGGGCTGTGGTGGGCTGGGACGGGCTGGGACGGGCCGTGGTGGGCTGGGACGGACTCTGGTGGGCTTGGACAGGCTGTGGTGGGCTGGGACGAGCCGTAGTAGGCTGGGACGAGCCGTGGTGGGCCGCGACGGGCCGTGGTGGGTTGTTGTGGGCCGTGGTGGGCTGGGACGGGCTGTGGTGCGCTGTGGTGGACCGTGGTGGGCTGTGATGGGCTGTGGTAAGCTGGGACGGGATGTGGTAAGCTGGGACGGGCTTTCGTGGGCTGGGATGGGTTGTCGTTGGCTGGGACGGTCTGGGACGGGCCGTGGTGAGCTGGGACGGGCCGTGGTGGGCTGGGACAGGCTGTGTTTGGCTGGGACAGGCTGTGGTGAGCTGGGACGGGCCGTGGTGGGCCGGGACGGGCCGTGGCGGGCTGGGACAAACTGTGGTGGGCTGGGATGAACTGTGGTGGTCTGTGGTGGGCTGGGACGGGCTGTGGTGATCCGGGACGGGCTGTGGTAGGCTGGGACAAACTGTGGCGGGCTGGGACGGGCCGTGGCGGGCTGGGACGGGCCGTGGCGGGCTGGGACGGGTCGTGGCGGGCTGGGACAGGCTGTGGCTGGCTGGGACGGGCTGTGGTGGGCTGGGATGGGCTGTGATAAGCTGTAAGCGGCTGTGGTGGGCTGTGGTGGTCTGGTACGGGTTGTGGTGAGCTGAGATGGGCTGTGGTGGGCTTTGGTGGGCTGGGGTGGGCTCGGACGGGCCGTGGTGGGCTGGGACGGGCTGTGGTGGGCTTCTATGGGCTGGTACTTTATGTGGTGGGCTGGGACGGGCTGTGACGGGCTGTGGTGGTCTGGGATGGCCTGGGACAGGCTGTGGTGGGCCGTGGTAAGCCATGGTCGGCTGTGGTGGTCTGGGACGGGCTGTGGTGGGCTGTGGTGTGCCATGGTGGGCTGGGACAGGCTGCGGTGGGCTGGAAAGGGCTGTGGTGGGCTGGAACGGGCTGTGGTGGGCTGGGACAGGCTGTGGTGGGATGGGGACGGGCTGTGGTTGGTTGTGCTGGGCTGGGACAGGCTGTGGTGAGCTGAGACGGGCTGTGGTGGGCTGGGACGGGCTGTGGTGGGCGGGGACGGGCTGTGGTGGGCGGGGACGGGCTGTGGTGGGCAGGGACGGGCTGGGACGAGCTGGGAAGGGCTGTGGTGGGCTGCGGTAGGCTGTGGTGTTCTGTAGTGGTCTGTGGTGGGCTGGCACGGGCTGTGGTGGGCTGGGACGGGCTGTGGTGGGCTGGGACGGGCTGTGGTGGGTGGTGGTGGGCTGGGATGGGCTGTCGTGGGCTGGGACGAGCTGTGGTGTGCTGGGACGGGCTGTGGTGGGCTGGCACGGGCTGCGCTGGGCCGGGACGGGCTGCGCTGGGCTGGGACGGGCTGTGGTGGGCTGGGACGGGCTGTGGTGGGCTGGAATGGGCTGGGATGGGCTGTGGTGGGTGTGGTGGACTGGGACGCGCTGTGGTGAGCTGAGACGGGCTATGGTGGGCTGGGATTTGCTGGGACGGCTTGGACGGGCTGCGGTGGGCTGGGACGGGCTTCGGTGGGCTGGGACGGGCTGCGGTGGGCTTGGACGGGCTGTGGTGGGCTGAGACGGGCTGTGGTGGGCTAGGACGGGCTGTGGTGGGCTGGGACAGGCTGGGACCAGCTGTGGTGGGCTGGGACGAGCTGGGACGGGCTGTGGTGGGCTGGGACCAGCTGGGACGGGCTGTGGTGGGCTGGGACGAGCTGGGACGGGCTGTGGTGGGCTGGGAAGAGCTGGGACCGGGCTGTGGTGGGCTGGGACGGGCTGTGGTGGGCTGGGACGAGCTGGGACGGGCTGGGACGGGCTGTGGTGGGCTGGTACGGTCTGACACTGGCTGGGACGGGCTGTGGTTGGCTGGGACGGGCTGTGGTGGGCTTGGACGGGCTGTGGTGGCCTGGGAAGAGCTGTTTTGGGTTGAGGCGGGTTCTGGTGGGCTGGGATAGGCTGTGGTGGGTTGTGGTGGGCTGGGACAGGCTGTGGTGGGCTGGGACGGGCTGTGGTGGGCTGGGACGGGCTGTGGTGGGCTGGGACGGGCTGTGGTGGGCTGTGGTGTGCTGGGAAGGGCCGTGGTGGGCTGAGGTGGGCCATGGTGGGCTGCGACGGACCGTGGTTGGCCGGGACGGACCGCTGTGGGCCGTGGTGGGCCGCGACGGGCTGTGGTGGGCCGCTACGAGCCATGGTGGGCTTGTTCGGGCCGTTCTGGGCTTGTTCGGGCCGTGCTGGGCTTGTTCGGGCCGTGCTGGGCTTGTTCGGGCCGTGGTGGGCTGGGACGGGCCGTGGTGGGCTGGGACGGGCCGTGGTGGGCTGGGACGGGCCGTTGTGGGCTGAGACGGGCCGTGGTGGGCTGGGACGGGCTGTGGTCGACGGGGACTGGCTGTGGTGGGCTGGGACGAGCTGGGACGGGCTGTGGTGGGCTGGGACGAGCTGGCACGGGCTGGCACGGGCTGTGGTGGGCTGGTACGGTCTGACACTGGCTGGGACGGGCTGTGGTGGGCTGGGACGGGCTGTGGTGGGCTGGGACGGGCTGTGGTGGCCTGGGAATAGCTGTTTTGGGTTGAGGCGGGTTCTGGTGGGCTGGGACAGGCTGTGGTGGGCTGTGGTGGGCTGTGGTGGGCTGCGGTGGGCTGTGGTGGGCTGGGACGGGCTGTGGTGGGCTGGGACGGGCTGTGGTGGGCTGGGAAGGGCCGTGGTGGGCTGAGGTGGGCCATGGTGGGCTGCGACGGACCGTGGTTGGCCGGGACGGACCGCTGTGGGCCGTGGTGGGCCGCAACGGGCTGTGGTGGGCCGCTACGAGCCGTGGTGGGCTTGTTCGGGCCGTGGTGGGCTTGTTCGGGCCGTGGTGGGCTTGGTCGGGCCGTGGTGGGCTGGGACGGGCCGTGGTGGGCTGGGACGGGCTGTAGTGGGCTGTGGTAGGTTCTGGTGAGCTTGAGACGGGCTGTGGTGGTCTGGGACGGGCTGGGATGGTCTGTAATGGGCGGGGACGGCCTGTGGTGGGCTGGGACGGGCTGTGGTGGGCTGGGACGGGCTGGGACGGGCTGTGGTGGGCTGGGACGAGCTAGTGGTGGGCTGGGACGGGCCGTGGTGGGCTGAGACGGGCCGTGGTGGGCTGGGATGGGCCGTGGTGGGCTGGGACGGGCCGTGGTGGGCTGGGACGGGCTGTGGTGGGCGGGGACGGGCCGTGGTGGGCTGGGCTGGGCCGTGGTGGGCTGGGACGGGCCGTGGTGGGCTGGGACGGGCTGTGGTGCTCAGGGACGGGCTGTGGTGGGCTGGGATGGGCTGTGGTGGGCTGTGGTGGGCTGGGACGAGTTGTACTGGGCTGGGACAGACTGTGGTGGGCTGTGGTGGGCTGGGAAGGGCTGTGGTGGTTTGGGACGGGCTGTGGTGGTCTGTGGTGGGCTGGGACGGGCTGTGGTGGGCTGGGACGGGCCGTGGTGGGCTGGGACGGCCTGTGGTCAGTTGTCGTGGGCTGGGACGGGCCGTGGTGGCTTGGGACGGACTCTGGTGGGCTGGGACAAGCTCTGGTGGCCTCTGACGGGCTGTGACGGGCTGTGGTGTGCTGTATTGGGCTGTGGTGGGCTGGGAAGGGCTGGGTGGGCTGTGGTGGCCTGTGGTGGGCTGGGACGAGTTGTAGTGGGCCGGGACGGGCTGTGGTGGGCTGAGACGGGCTGTGGTGGGCTGTGGTAAGCTGGGACGGGCTCTGGTGGGCTGGGACGGGCTGTGGTGTGCTGTGGTAAGCTGGGACGGGCTCTGGTGGGCTGGGACGGGCTTTGGTGTGCTGTGGTGGGCTGAGACGGGCTGTGGTGGGCTGAGACGGGCTGCGGTGGGCTGTGGTGGGCTGGGACGAGCTGGGACGGGCTGTGGTGGGCTGGGACGGGCTGTGGTGGGCTGGGACGGGCCGTTGTGGGCTGGGACGGGCCGTTGTGGGCTGAGACGGGCCGTGGTGGGCTGGGACGGGCTGTGGTCGACGGGGACTGGCTGTGGTGGGCTGGGACGAGCTGGGACGGGCTGTGGTGGGCTGGGACGAGCTGGGACGGGCTGTGGTGGGCTGGGACGAGCTGGGACGGGCTGTGGTGGGCTGGGACGAGCTGGGACGGGCTGTGGTGGGCTGGGACGAGCTGGGACGGGCTGGCACGGGCTGTGGTGGGCTGGGACGGGCTGTGGTGGCCTGGGACGGGCTGTGGTGGCCTGGGAAGAGCTGTTTTGGATTGAGGCGGGTTTTGGTGGGCTGGGACAGGCTGTGGTGGGCTGTGGTGGGCTGCGGTGGGCTGTGGTGGGCTGGGACGGGCTGTGGTGGGCTGGGAAGGGCCGTGGTGGGCTGAGGTGGGCCATGGTGGGCTGCGACGGACCGTGGTTGGCCGGGACGGACCGCTGTGGGCCGTGGTGGGCCACGATGGGCTGTGGTGGGCCGCTACGAGCCGTGGTGGGCTTGTTCGGGCCGTGCTGGGCTTGTTCGGGCCGTGCTGGGCTTGTTCGGGCCGTGGTGGGCTGGGACAGGCCGTGGTTTGCCGTGGTGGGCTGAAACAGGCTGTGGTGACCTGTGGTGACCGGTGGTGGGCTGTGGTGACCTGTGGTGGGCTGTGGTGTGCTGGGACGGGTTGCGGTGGGCTGGGACGGGTTGCGGTGGGCTAGGACGGGCTGCGGTGGGCTGGGACGGGCTGCGGTGGGCTAGGATAAGCTGTGTTGGGCTGCGACGGGCTGTGGTAGGCTGGGATGAGCTGTGGAGGGTTGGGACGGGCTGTGGAGGGTTGTGGAGGGCTGTGCTGGGCTTGGACAGGCTGTGGTGGGTTGAGATTGGCTGTGGTGGTCCGTGGTGGGCTGGGACGGGCCGTGCTGGGCTAGGACGGGCTGTGGTGAACTGTGGTGGGCTGGGACGGGCCGTGGTGGGCTGGGACGGGCCGTGGTGGGCTGGGGTGGGCCGTGGTGGGCTGGGACGGGCCGTGGTGGGCTGGGACAGGCTGTGGTGGGCTGTGGTGGACTGGGAAGGGCCGTGGTGGGCCGTGGTGTGCTCGGGTGGGCCATGGTGGACCGTGGTTGGCCGTGGTGGGCCGGGACAGGCCGTGGTTAGCCGTGGTGGGCTGAAACAGGCTGGGACAGGCTCTGGTGGGCTGGGACGGGCTCTGGTGGGCTGGGACGGGCTGTGGTGGGCTGGGACGGGCTGTGGTCGTCTGGGACGGGTTGTGGTGAGCTGAGACAAGCCGTGGTGGGCTGGGACGGGCTGGTACTTGCTGTGGTGGGCTGTTACGGGCTGTGGTGTGCTGTGAGAGGCTGTGGTGGTCTGGGACGAGCTGGGACGGGCTGTGGTGGGCTGGGACGGGCTGTGGTGGGCTGGGACGGGCTGTGGTGGGCTGGGATGGGCTGTGGTGGGCTCGGACGGGCTGTGGTGGGCCGTAGTGGGCTGTGGTGGGCTGGGACGGGCTGTAGTGGTCTGTGACAAGCTCTTGTGGGCTGTGGTGGGCTGGGACGAGCTGTGGTGGGCTCTGGTGGGCTCTGGTGGGCTGGGACGGGCTGTCGTGGGCTGGGACGGGCTGGGACGGGCCGTGGTGGGCTGGGACGGGCCGTGGTGGGCTGGGACGGGTTGGGATAGGCTGCGGTGGGCCGTGGTGTGCTGTGGTGGGCCGTGGTGGGCTGGGATAGGCTCTGGTGAGCTGAGACGGGCTCTGGAGGTCTGTGGTGGGCTAGGACGGGCTGTGGTGGGCTGGGACGGGCTGTGGTGGGCTGTGGTGGGCTTTCGTGGGCCGTGGTGGGCTGGGACGGGCTGTGGTGGGCTGGGACGGGCTGCGGTGGGTTGTGGAGAGCTGGGACGGGCTGTGACGGGCTGTGGTGGGCTGCGACGGGCTCTGGGGGTCTGGGACAGGCTTGGACGAGCTGGGACAGGCTGGGAACGGCTGTGGGGGGCTGACACGGGCTGGGAGGGGCTGGGACGGGCTGTGGTGGCCTGGGACGGTCTGTGGTGGGCTGTGGTAAGCTGGGACGGGCTGTGGTGGGCTGACACGGGCTGGGAGGGGCTGGGACGGGCTGTGGTGGGCCGGGACGGGCTGTGGTGGGCTGTCGTGGGCTGGGACGAGTTGTAGTGGGTCGGGACGGGCTGTGGTGGGCTGTGGTAAGCTGGGACGGGCTGTGGTGTGCTGGGATTGTCTGTGGGGGGCTGGGAGGGGCTGTGGTGGGCTGGGACGGGCTGTGGTGGGCTGGGACGGGCTGTGGTGTGCTGGGACGGGCTGTGGTGTGCTGGGACAGGCTGGGACGGGCTGGCACGTGCTGGGACGGGCTGTGGTGGGCTGGGACTCGGTGTGGTGGAATGGGACGGGCTGGGACGGGCTGGGACGGGCTGTGACGGGCTGTGGTGAGCTGGGACGGGCTGTGGTGGGCTGTGGTGAGCTGGGACCGGCTGTGGTGGGCTGGGACCGGCTGTGGTTGGCGGGGACGGGCTGTGGTGGGCTAGGCCGGGCTGGGACGGGCTGGGACGGGCTATGGTGGGTTGTGGTGACTGGGACGGGCTATGGTGGGCTGGGACAAGCTGTGGTGGGCTGGGACGAGCTGGGACGTGCTGTGATGGGCGGTGATGGGCTGGGACAGGCTGTGGTGGGCTGTGGTGGGCTGTGGTCGGCGGGGACGTGCTGTGGTGGGCAGGGACGGGCTGTGGTGGGCTTGGACGGGCTGTGGTGGGCTGGGACGGGCTGTGGTCAGCCGTGGTGGGCTGGGACGGGCCGTTGTGGCTCCGGACGGGCTCTGGTGGGTTGGGACGGGCTGTGGTGGGCTGTGGTGGGCTGTGGCGGTCTTTGTTGGGCTAGGACGGGCTGGGAAGGATTGGGACGGTCTGGGACGTGCTGTGGTGGGCTGTGGTGGGCTGTGGCTGGCTGGGGTGGGCTGGGATGGGCTGCGGTGGGCTGTGGCTGGCTGGGACGGGCTGTGATGTGCTGGGACAAGCTGTGGTGGGCTGGGACGGTCTGTGGTGGTCTGGGATGGGCTGTGGTGGGCTGGGACAGGCCGTGGTGAACTGGGACGGGCCGTGGTGGGCTGCGGTAGTCCGTGGTGGGCTGGGAAGGGCCATGGTGAACTGTGATGGGCTGTGGTGGGCCGTGGTGGCCTGGCACGGGCTGTGGTCAGCCGTGGTGGGCTGGCACGGGCTGTGGTGGGCTGGGACGAGCTGTGGTGGGCTGGGACAGGCTGTGATGTGCTGGGACGGGCTGTGGTGGGCCGTGGTGGGCCGGGACCGGCCGTGGTGGGCTGGGACGGGCTCTGGTGGGCTGTGGTGGGCTGGCAGCGGCTGTAGCTGGCTGGGACAGGCTGTGGTCAGCCGTGGTGGGCTGGGACGGGCCGTGGTGGCTCGGGGCGGGCTCTAGTGGGCCGGGACGGGCTCTGGTGGGCTGTGGTGGGCTGTGGTGGGCTGTGCCGGGCTGTGGTGGGCTGTGCCGAGCTGGGACGGGCTAGGACGGGCTGGGACGGGCTGTGCCAGGCTGTGGTGGGCTGTGACGGGCTGTTGTGGGCCGGGACGGGCTGTGGTGGGCCGGGACGGCCTGTGGTGGGCTGGGACGAGTTGTGGTGGGCCGGGACGGGCTGTGGTGGGCTGTGGTGGGTTATGGTGAGCTTAGACGGGCTGTGGTGGGTTGGGACGGTCTGTGGTGGGTTGTGGTGGGCTGGGACGGGCTGTGGTGGGCTGTGACAGGCTGTGGTGGGCTGGGTCGGGCTGTGGCAGGCTGGGATGGGCTTTGGCGGGCCGGGACAGTCTGTGGCGGGCTGTGGCGGGCCGTCGTTGGCCGTGGTGGGCCGTAGTGGGCCGTGGTGAGCCGTGGTGGGCTGTGGTAGGCTGGGACGGGCTGTGGTTACCTGGGACGGGCTGTGGTGGGCTGTGGAGGGCTGGGACGGGCTATGGAGGGCTGGGACGGGCTGTGGTGGGCTCGACAAGCTGTGGTTGGCTGGGACCGTCTGTTTTGGACTGGGATGGCCTGCGGTGGCCTGTGGTGGGCTGTGGTGGGCTGTGGTGGGCTGGGACGGCCTATGGTGGGTTGGGACGGGCTGGGACGGGCTGGGATGGGCAGTGGTGGGCTGGGACGGGCTGTGGTGGGCTGTGAGAGGCTGTGGTGGGCTGGGACGGTCTGTGGTGGGCTGTGGTGTGCTGGGACGGGCTGTGATGGGCTGTGGTGGGCTGTGGTGTGCTGGGATGGGCTGTGGTGGGCCGGGACGGGCCGTGGTGGGCTGTGGTGTGCCATGTTTATCTGGGACGAGCTGTGGTGGGCCATGGCAGGCCGTTGTGGGCTGGGACGGGCCGTGGTTTGCCGTGGTGGGCTGAAACAGGATGTGGTGACCTGTGGTGAGCTGTGGTGATCGGTGGTGGGCTGTGGTGACCGGTGGTGGGCTTTGGTGACCTGTGGTGGGCTGTGGTGGGCTGGGACGGGTTGCGGTGGGCTGGGACGGGTTGCGGTGGGCTAGGACGGGCTGCGGTGGGCTGGGACGGGCTGCGGTGGGCTGGGATAAGCTGTGTTGGGCTGCGACGGGCTGTGGTAGGCTGGGATGAGCTGTGGAGGGTTGGGACGGGCTGTGGAGGGTTGTGGAGGGCTGTGCTGGGCTTGGACAGGCTGTGGTGGGCTGAGATTGGCTGTGGTGGTCCGTGGTGGGCTGGGACGGGCCGTGCTGGGCTAGGACGGGCTGTGGTGAACTGTGGTGAGCTGTGATGGGCCGTGGTGGGCTGCAACGGGCCGTGGTGGGCTGGGACGAGCTGGGACGGGCTGTGGTGGGCTGGGACGGGCTGTGGTGGGCCGTAGTGGGCTGTGTTGGGCTGGGACGGGCTGTGGTGGTCTGTGACAAGCTCTTGTGGGCTGTGGTGGGCTGGGACGAGCTGTGGTGGGCTCTGGTGGGCTCTGGTGGGCTGGGACGGGCTGTCGTGGGCTGGGACGGGCTGTCGTGGGCTGGGACGGGCTGGGATGGGCTCTGGTGGGCTGGGACGGGCCGTGGTGGGCTGGGACGGGCCGTGGTGGGCTGGGACGGGTTGGGATAGGCTGCGGTGGGCCGTGGTGTGCTGTGGTGGGCTGAGACGGGCTCTGGAGGTCTGTGGTGGGCTAGGACGGCTTGTGGTGGGCTGGGACGGGCTGTGGTGGGCTGTGGTGGGCTTTCGTGGGCCGTGGTGGGCTGGGACGGGCTGTGGTGGGCTGGGACGGGCTGCGGTGGGTTGTGGAGAGCTGGGACGGGCTGTGACGGGCTGTGGTGGGCTGCGACGGGCTCTGGGGGTCTGGGACAGGCTTGGACGAGCTGGGACAGGCTGGGACAGGCTGTGGTGGGCTGTGGTGGGCTGGGAGGAGCTGGGACGGGCTGTGGTGGGCTGGGACGGTCTGTGGTGGGCTGTGGTAAGATGAGACGGGCCGTGGTGGGTTGGGACGGGCTGGTACTTGCTGTGGTGGGCTGTTACGGGCTGTGGTGGGCTGTGGTGGGCTGTGGTGGTCTGGGACAAGCTGGGACGGGCTGTTGTGGGCTGGGACGGGCTGTGACGGGCTGTGGTGGTCTGTGACAAGCTCTTGTGGGCTGTGGTGGGCTGGGACGAGCTGTGGTGGGCTCTGGTGGGCTCTGGTGGGCTGGGACGGGCTGTCGTTGGCTGGGACGGGCTGGGACGGGCCGTGGTGGGCTGGGACGGGCCGTGGTGGGCTGGGACGGGTTGGGATAGGCTGCGGTGGGCCGTGGTGTGCTGTGGTGGGCTCTGGTGGGCTGGGATAGGCTCTGGTGAGCTGAGACGGGCTCTGGAGGTCTGTGGTAGCTAGGACGGGCTGTGGTGGGCTGGGACGGGCTGTGGTGGGCTGTGGTGGGCTTTCGTGGGCCGTGGTGGGCTGGGAAGGGCTGTGGTGGGCTGTGGTGGGCTGCGACGGGCTCTGGGGGTCTGGGACAGGCTTGGACGAGCTGGGACAGGCTGGGACAGGCTGTGGTGGGCTGAGACGGGCTGGGAGGGGCTGGGACGGGCCGTGGTGGGCTGGGACGGGTTGGGATAGGCTGCGGTGGGCCGTGGTGTGCTGTGGTGGGCCGTGGTGGGCTGGGATAGGCTCTGGTGAGCTGAGACGGGCTCTGGAGGTCTGTGATGGGCTAGGACGGCTTGTGGTGGGCTGGGACGGGCTGTGGTGGGCTGTGGTGGGCTTTCGTGGGCCGTGGTGGGCTGGGACGGGCTGTGGTGGGCTGTGGTGGGCTGCGACGGGCTCTGGGGGTCTGGGACAGGCTTGGACGAGCTGGGACAGGCTGGGACAGGCTGTGGTGGGCTGAGACGGGCTGGGAGGGGCTGGGACGGGCTGTGGTGGGCTGGGACGGTCTATGGTGGGCTGTGGTAAGCTGGGACGGGCTGTGGTGGGCTGTGATGGGCTGTGGTGGGCTGTGGTGTGCTGGGACGGGCTGTGGTGGGCCGGGACGGGCCGTGGTTTGCCGTGGTGGGCTGAAACAGGCTGTGGTGACCTGTGGTGGGCTGTGGTGACCGGTGGTGGGCTGTGGTGACCTGTGGTGGGCTGTGGTGGGCTGGGACGGGTTGCGGTGGGCTGGGATAAGCTGTGTTGGGCTGCGACGGGCTGTGGTAGGCTGGGATGAGCTGTGGAGGGTTGGGACGGGCTGTGGAGGGTTGTGGAGGGCTGTGCTGGGCTTGGACAGGCTGTGGTGGGCTGAGATGGGCCGTGGTGGTCCGTGGTGGGCTGGGACGGGCCGTGCTGGGCTAGGACGGGCTGTGGTGAACTGTGGTGGGCTGTGATGGGCCGTGGTGGGCTGGGACGGGCCGTGGTGGGCTGCGACGGGCCGTGGTGGGCTGGGACGGGCCGTGGTGGGCTGGGACGGGCCGTGGTGGGCTGTGGTGGACTGGGAAGGGCCGTGGTGGGCCGTGGTGTGCTCTGGTGGGCCATGGTGGACCGTGGTGTGCCGTGGTGGGCCGGGACAGGCCGTGGTTAGCCGTGCTGTGCTGAAACAGGCTGGGACAGGCTCTGGTGGGCTGGGACGGGATGTGGTGGGCTGGGACGGGCCGTGGTGGGCTGGGACGGGCTGTGGTGGGCTGTGGTGGGCTGGGACGGGCTGTGGTCGTCTGGGACGGGTTGTGGTGAGCTGAGACGGGCCGTGGTGGCCTGAGACGGGCCGTGGTGGGCTGGGACGGGCTGGTACTTGCTGTGGTGGGCTGTTACGGGCTGTGGTGTGCTGTGAGAGGCTGTGGTGGTCTGGGACGAGCTGGGACGGGCTGTGGTGGGCTGGGACGGGCTGTGGTGGGCTGTGACGGGCTGGGATGGGCTGTGGCAAGCTGGGATGGGCTGTGGTGGACTGGGACGGGCTGTGGTCGACAGGGACGGGCAGGGACGGGCTGTGGTGGGCTGGGACGGGCTGTGGTGTGCTGGGACGGGCTGTGGTGAGCTTTGGTGGGCCGTGGTTCGCTGTGGTCGGCCGTGGTGGGCTGGGACGGGCCATGGTGGGCTGTGGTGGGCCGTGGTGGTCTGGGACAGGCTGTGGTGGGCTGTGGTGGGTTCTGGTGAGCTTGAGACGGGCTGTGGTGGGCTGGGACGGGCTGGGATGGGCTCTGGTGGTCTGGAACAGGCTGGGACGGGCTGTGGTGGGCTGGGATGGGCTGGCACGGGCTGTGGTGGGCTGGCACGGGCTGTAGTGGGCTGGCACGGGCTGTGGTGGGCTGGCACGGGCTGTGGTGGGCTGGGACGGGCTGTGGTGGGCTGGGACGGGCTGGGATGGGCGGGGACGGGCTGGGACGGGCTGGGACGGGCTGGGACGGGCTGTGGTGGGCTGGGACGGGCTGGGACGTGCTGTGGTGTGCTCGGACGGGCTGTGGTGTGCTGGGACGGGCTGTGGTGGGCTGTGGTGGTCTGGGACGGGCCATGGTGGGCTGTGGTGGGTTCTGCTGAGCTTGAGACGGGCTGTGGTGGGCTGGGACGGGCTGAGACGAGTTCTGGTTGTCTGGAACGAGCTGGGACGGGCTGTGATGGGCTGGGACGGGCCGTGGTGGGCGGGGACGGGCTGTGGTGGGCTGGGACGGGATGTGGTGGTCTGGAATGGTCTGTGGTGGGCTGGGACGGGCTGTGGTGGGCTGGGACGGGCTGCGGCAGGCTGCGACGGGCTGAGACGGGCTATGCTGGTCTGTGGTGGGCTGTGGTGGGCGGGGACGGGCTGTGGTGGGCGGGGACGGGCTGTGGTGGGCTGGGACGGGCTGTGGTGGGCTAGGGACGGGCTGTGGTGTGCTGGGACGGGCTGTGGTGGGCTGGGACGGGCTGTGGTGGTCTGGAACAGGCTGTGGTGGGTTGGGACAGGCTGGGACATGCTGGGATGGTGTGTGGTGGACTGGGATGGTCTGTTGTGGGGCGTGGTGGGCTGGGACGGGCCGTGGTGAATCGTGGTGGGCTGTGGTGGGCCGTGGTGGGCCGTTTTGAGCCGGTATGGGAAGGGATGGGCTGTGGTGGGCCGTGGTGGGCTGGGACAGGTCATGGTGGTCTGAGATGGCCCGTGGTGAACTGTGGTGGGCTGTGGTGGGCCGTGGTGGGCTGGGATGGGCCGTGGTGGGCCGTGGTGGTCTGCGACAGGCTGTGGTGGGCTGTGGTGGGTTCTGGTGAGCTTGAGACGGGCTCTGGTGGGCTGGGACGGGCTGTGGTGGGCTGGGACGGGCTGTGGTGGGCTGGGACGGGCTGTGGTGTCCTGGGACGGGCTGTGGTGGGCTGGGACGGGCTGTGGTGGGCTGGGACGGGACGGGATGGGACGGGCTGGGACGGGCTGTGGTGTCCTGGGACGGGCTGTGGTGGGCTGGGACGGGATGGGATGGGACGGGCTGGGACGGGACGGGACAGGCTGTGACGGGCTGTGCTGGGAAGGGATGGGACGGGTTGTGGTGGGCTGGGACGGGACGGGCTGTGGTTGGCTGGGACAGGCTGGGACGGGCTGTGGTGGTCTGGGACGGGCTGTGGTGGGCTGTGGTGAGCTGGGAAAGGCTCTGGTGGGTTGGGACAGGGCGTGGTGGGCTGTGGTGTGCTGGGACGGGCTGTGGTGTGCTGGGACGGGCTGTGGTGTGCTGGGACGGGCTGTGGTGTGCTGGGACGGGCTGTGGTGTGCTGGGACGCGCTGTGGTGTTGGGGGACGGGCTGGGATGGGCTGTGGTGGGCGGGGACGGGCTGTGGTGGGCTGGGACAGGCTGTGGTGGGCTGTGGTGGGCTGTGGTGGGGCGTGGTGGGCTGGGACGGGCTGTGGTGGGCTGTGGTGGGCCGTCGTGGGCGGTTTTGGGCCGGTATGGGAAGGGATGGTCTGTATTGGGCCGTGGTGGGCTGGGATAGGTCATGGTGGGTTGAGACGGCCCGTGGTGAACTGTGGTAGGCTGTGGTGGGCCGTGGTTGGCTGGGACGGGCCGTGGTGGGCTGTGGTGGGCCGTGGTGGTCTGGGACAGGCTGTGGTGGGCTTTGGTGGGTTCTTGTGAGCTTGAGATGGGTTGTGGTGGGCTAGGACGGGCTGTGGTGGGCTGGGACGGGCTGGGACGGGCTGTGGTGGTCTGTGATGGGCTGTGGTGTGCTGGGACGGGCTGTGGTGGGCTGGGACGGGCTGTGGTGGGCTGGGACGGGCTGTGGTGGGCTGGGACGGGCTGTGGTGGTCTGGAACAGGCTGTGGTGGGTTGTGGTGGTCTGGGACGGGTTGTGGTGGGCTGGGACGGGCTCTGGTGGGCTGTGGTGTGATGGGATGGGCTTTGGTGAGCTGGGACGGGCTGTGGTGAACCATGGTGGGGTGTGCTGGGCCGTGGTGGGCTGGGACGGGCTGTGGTGAACTGTGGAGGGCTGTGGTGGGCCGTGGTGTGCTGGGACGGGCCGTTGTGGGCTGTGGTGGGCCGTGGTGGTCTGGGACGGGCTGTGGTAAACTGGGACGGGCTGGGACTGGCTGTGGTGGGCTGGGAAGGGCTGGGACGGGCTGTGGTGGGCTGGGACTGGCTGTGGTGGCCTGGGACGGGCCGTGGTGGGCTGTGGTGGGCTGGGACGGGCTGGTACTTGCTGTGGTGGGCTGTTACGGGCTGTGGTGGGCTGGGACGGGCCGTGGTGGGCCGTGGTGGGCCGTAGTGGGCTGTGGTGGGCTGGGACGGGCTGTGGTGGTCTGTGACAAGCTCTTGTGGGCTGTGGTGGGCTGGGACGAGCTGTGGTGGGCTCTGGTGGGCTCTGGTGGGCTGGGGCGGACTATCGTGGGCTGGGACGGGCTGTCGTGGGCTGGGACGGGCTGGGACGGGCCGTGGTGGGCTGGGACGGGCCGTGGTGGGCTGGGACGGGTCGTGGTGGGCTGGGACGGGTTGGGATAGGCTGCGGTGTGCTGGGACGGGCTGTGGTGGGTTGTGGTGAGCTGAGACGGGCTGTGGTGAAATTGGACGGGCTGTGGTGGGCTGTGGTGTGCTGGGACATGCTGTGGTGAACTGGGAAGGGCTCTGGTGGTCTGGAATGGGCTGTGGTGGGCTGGGACGGGCCGTGGCGGGCTGCGGTGGGCTGGGACAGGCTGTGGTGGCCTGGGACAGGCTCTGGTGCGCTGTGGTGGGCTGTGGTGTGCTATGGTGCGCTGTGGTGGGTTGTGGTGAGCTAGAACGGGTTGTGGTGGGCTGGGACGGGCTATAGTGGGCTGGGACGGGATTGTGGTGGGCTGGGACGGGCTCTGATGGTCTGCGGCGGCCGTGGTGGGCTGGGACGGGCTGTGGTGGGCTGGGACGGGCTGGGAAGGGCTGTGGTGGGTTGTGGTGAGCTGGGACGACCTCTGGTGGGCTGGGACGGGCTGTGACGGGCTGTGGTGGGCTGGGACGGGCTCTGGTGGGTTGGCACGGGGCGTGGTGGGCTGTGGTGGGCTGGGACGGGCTGTGGTGGGCGGGGACGGGCTTTGGTGGGTTAGTGGTGGGTTCTGAAGGGCTGTGGTGGGCTGTGGTGGGTTGGGACACGCTGTGGTGGGTAGGGACGGGCTGTGGTGGGCTGTGGTGTGTTGTGACGGGTTGGCACGGGCTGGGACGGGCCGTGGTGGGCTGGGATGGACTGCGGTGGGCTGTGGTGGGCTGGGACGGGCTGTGGTGGCTTGGGACGGGCTGGGACGGGCAGTGGTGGGCTGGTACGGGCAGTGGTGGGCTGGAACGGGCTGTGGTGGGCTGGGACGGGCCGTGGTGGGCTGGGGTGGGCCGTGGTGGGCTGGGACAAGCCGTGGTGGGCTGGGACGGGCTGTGGTGGGCTGTGGTGGACTGGGAAGGGCCGAGGTGGGCCATGGTGTGCTCTGGTGGGCCATGGTTGACCGTGGTTGGCCGTGGTGGGCCGGGACAGGTCGTGGATAGCCGTGGTGGGCTGAAACAGGCTGGGACGGGCTCTGGTGGGCTGGGACGGGATGTGGTGGGCTGGGACAGGCCGTGGTGGGCTGGGACGGGCTGTGGTGGGCTGTGGTGGGCTGGGACGGGCTGTGGTCGTCTGGGACAGGTTGTGGTGAGCTGAGACGGGCCGTGGTGGGCTGAGACGGGCCGTGGTGGGCTGGGACGGGCTGGTACTTGCTGTGGTGGGCTGTTACGGGCTGTGGTGTGCTGTGAGAGGCTGTGGTGGTCTGGGACGAGCTGGGACGGGCTGTGGTGGGCTGGGACGGGCTGTGGTGGGCTGGGACGGGCTGTGGTGGGCCGTAGTGGGCTGTGGTGGGCTGGGACGGGCTGTGGTGGTCTGTGACAAGCTCTTGTGGGCTGTGGTGGGCTGGGACGGGCTGTGGTGGTCTCTGGTGGGCTGGGACGGGCTGTCGTGGGCTGGGACGGGCTGGGACGGGCCGTGGTGGGCTGGGACGGGCCGTGGTGGGCTGGGACGGGTTGGGAAGGGCTGTGGTGGGTTGTGGTGAGCTGGGACGACCTCTGGTGGGCTGGGACGGGCTGTGACGGGCTGTGGTGGGCTGTGGTAAGCTGGGACGGGCTCAGGTGGGTTGGGGCAGGCTGTGGTGCGCTGTGGTTGGCTGGGACGGGCTGTGGTGGGCGGGGACGGGCTTTGGTGGGTTAGTGGTGGGCTGGGACGACCTCTTGTGGTCTGGGACGGGCTGTGGTGGGCTGTGGTGAGCTGGGACGGGCTCTGGTGGGTTGGCACGGGGCGTGGTGGGCTGTGGTGGGCTGGGACGGGCTCTGGTGGTCTGGGACATACTGTGGTGGGCTGGGACGGGCTGGGACGGGCTGTGGTGCTCTGTGGTGGGCTGGGACGTGCCGTGGTGGACCGTGGTGGGCTTGGATGGGCCGTGGTGGGCTTGGATGGGCCGTGGTGGGCTGTGGTCTGCCGTGGTGGGCTGTGGTCGGCCGTGGTGGGCTGTGGTGGGCTGTGGTCGGTTGTGGTGGGCTGGGACGGGCTGTGGTGGGCTGAGATGGGATGTGGTGGTCTGGGACAGGCTGTAATGGGCTGGGATGGGCTGTGGTGCGCCTTGGTGGGCTGTGTTGGGCCCGGATGGGCCGTGGTGGGCTGTGGTGGGCCGTGGTGGGCTGGGACGGGCTGTGGTGGGCTGGGACGGGCCGTGGTTGGCTGGGACGGGCTGTGGTGGGCTGTGGTGTGATGGGACGGGCTGTGGTGGGCTGGGATCGGCTGGGATAGGCTGTGGTTGGTTATGGTGGGCTGGGAAGAGCTGTGGAGGTCTGGGACAAGCTGTGGTGGGCTGTGGTGGGCTGGGACGGGCTGTGGTGGGCTGGGACGGGCTGTAGTGGGCTGAGGCGGGCTGTGGTGGGCTTCATGGGCTGTGGTGGGCTGTGGTGGGCTGTGGTGGGCTGTGGTGGTCTGTGGTGGCCTGGGACGGGCTGTGGTGGGCTGTGGTGGGTTCTGAAGGGCTGTGGTGGGTTGGGACACGCTGTGGTGGGTAGGGACGGGCTGTGGTGGGCTGTGGTGTGTTGTGACGGGTTGGCACGGGCTGGGACGGGCCGTGGTGGGCTGGGATGGGCTGCGGTGGGCTGTGGTGGGCTGTGGTGGGCTGGGACAAGCTTTGGTGGGTTGGGACGGGCTGGGACGGGCTGGGACGGGCAGTGGTGGGCTAGGACGGGCAGTGGTGGTCTGGGACGGGCAGTGGTGGGCTGGGACGGGCCATGGTGGGCTGAGAGGGGCTGTGGTGGGCTGAGACGGGCTGGTACTTGCTGTGGTGGGCTGTTACGGGCTGTGGTGTGCTGTGAGAGGCTGTGGTGGTCTGGGACGAGCTGGGACGGGCTGTGGTGGGCTGGGACGGGCTGTGGTGGGCTGGGACGGGCTGTGGTGGGCTGGGACGGGCTGCGGTGTGCTGGGACGGGCTGTGGTGGGCTGGGACGGGCTGTGGTGGGCCGTAGTGTGCTGTGGTGGGCTGGGACGGGCTGTGGTGAGCTGTGGCGGGCTGTGATGGGCTGTGGTGGGCTGGGACGGGCCGTGGTGGGCTGGGACGGGCCGTGGTGGGCTGGGGTGGGCCGTGGTGGGCTGGGACGGGCTGTGGTGGGCTGTGGTGGACTGGGAAGGGCCGTGGTGGGCCGTGGTGTGCTCTTGTGGGCCATGGTGGACCGTGGTTGGCCGTGGTGGGCCGGCACAGGCCGTGGTTAGCCGTGGTGGGCTGAAACAGGCTGGGACGGGCTCTGGTGGGCTGGGACGGGATGTGGTGGGCTGGGACGGGCCGTGGTGGGCTAGGACGGGCTGTGGTGGGCTGTGGTGGGCTGGGACGGGCTGTGGTCGTCTGGGACGGGACGTGGTGAGCTGAGACGGGCCGTGGTGGGCTGAGACGGGCCGTGGTGGGCTGAGACGGGCCGTGGTGGGCTGGGACGGGCTGGTACTTGCTGTGGTGGGCTGTTACGGGCTGTGGTGGGCTGTTACGGGCTGTGGTGGGCTGTTACGGGCTGTGGTGGGCTGGGACGGGCTGTGGTGGGCTGGGACGGGCTGTGGTGGGCCGTAGTGGGCTGTGGTGGGCTGGGACGGGCTGTGGTGGTCTGTGACAAGCTCTTGTGGGCTGTGGTGGGCTGGGACGAGCTGTGGTGGGCTCTGGTGGGCTCTGGTGGGCTGGGACGGACTGTCGTGGGCTGGGACGGGCTGTCGTGGGCTGGGACGGGCTGGGACGGGCCGTGGTGGGCTGGGACGGGCCGTGGTGGGCTGGGACGGGCCGTGGTGGGCTGGGACGAGTTGGGATAGGCTGCGGTGTGCTGGGACGGGCTGTGGTGGGTGTGGTGAGCTGAGACGGGCTGTGGTGAAATTGGACGGGCTGTGGTGGGCTGTGGTGTGCTGGGACATGCTGTGGTGAACTGGGAAGGGCTCTGGTGGTCTGGAATGGGCTGTGGTGGGCTGTGACAGGCCGTGGCGGGTTGCGGTGGGCTGGGACGGGCTGTGGTGGGCTGGGACAGGCTCTGGTGCGCTTTGGTGGGCTGTGGTGTGCTATGGTGCGCTGTGGTGGGTTGTGGTGAGCTAGAATGGGTTGTGGTGGGCTGGGACGGGCTATAGTGGGCTGGGACGGGATTGTGGTGAGCTGGGACGGGCTCTGATGGTCTGCGGCGGCCGTGGTGGGCTGGGACGGGCTGTGGTGGGCTGGGACGGGCTGGGAAGGGCTGTGGTGGGTTGTGGTGAGCTGGGACGACCTCTGGTGGGCTGGGACGGGCTGTGACGGGCTGTGGTGGGCTGGGACAGGCTCTGGTGGGTTGGCACGGGGCGTGGTGGGCTGTGGTGGGCTGGGACGGGCTGTGGTGGGCGGGGACGGGCTTTGGTGGGTTAGTGGTGGGCTGGGACGACCTCTTGTGGTCTGGGACGGGCTGTGGTGGGCTGTGGTGGGCTGGGACGGGCTCTGGTGGGTTGGCACGGGGCGTGGTGGGCTGTGGTGGGCTGGGACGGGCTGTGGTGGGCTGGGACGGGCTCTGGTGGTCTGGGACATACTGTGGTGGGCTGGGACGGGCTGGGACGGGCTGTGGTGCTCTGTGGTGGGCTGGGACGTGCCGTGGTGGACCGTGGTGGGCTTGGATGGGCCGTGGTGGGCTTGGATGGGCCGTGGTGGGCTGTGGTCTGCCGTGGTGGGCTGTGGTCGGCCGTGGTGGGCTGTGGTGGGCTGTGGTCGGTTGTGGTGGGCTGGGACGGGCTGTGGTGGGCTGAGATGGGATGTGGTGGTCTGGGACAGGCTGTAATGGGCTGGGATGGGCTGTGGTGCGCCTTGGTGGGCTGTGTTGGGCCCGGATGGGCCGTGGTGGGCTGTGGTGGGCCGTGGTGGGCTGGGACGGGCTGTGGTGGGCTGGGATGGGCCGTGGTTGGCTGGGACGGGCTGTGGTGGGCTGTGGTGTGATGGGACGGGCTGTGGTTGGCTGGGATCGGCTGGGATAGGCTGTGGTTGGTTATGGTGGGCTGGGAAGAGCTGTGGTGGTCTGGGACAAGCTGTGGTGGGCTGTGGTGGGCTGGGACGGGCTGTGGTGGGCTGGGACGGGCTGTGGTGGGCTGGGACGGGCTGTAGTGGGCTGAGGCGGGCTGTGGTGGGCTTCATGGGCTGTGGTGGGCTGTGGTGGTCTGTGGTGGCCTGGGACGTGCTGTGGTGGGCTGGGACGAGCTGTGGTGGGCTGTGGTGGGTTCTGAAGGGCTGTGGTGGGCTGTGGTGGGTTGGGACACGCTGTGGTGGGCTGGGACGGGCTGTGGCGTGTTGTGACGGGTTGGCACGGGCTGGAACGGGCCGTGGTGGGCTGGGATGGGCTGCGGTGGGCTGTGGTGGGCTGTGGTGGGCTGGGACGGGCTGTGGTGGGTTGGGACGGGCTGGGACGGGCAGTGGTGGGCTGGGACGGGCAGTGGTGGGCTGGAACGGGCTGTGGTGGGCTGGGACGGGCTGCGACGGGCGGGGACGGTCTGTGGTGGGCTGGGACGGTCTGGTGTGGGCTGTGGTAAGCTGGAATGGGCTGTGGTGGGCTGTGATGGGCTGTGGTAGGCTGTGGTGTGCTGGGACGGGCTTTGGAGGGTTGGGACGGGCTGGGACGGGCTGGGACGGGCAGTGGTGGGCTGGGACGAGTTGTGGTGGGCCGGGACGGGCCGTGGTGGTCTGTGGTGCGCCTTGTTTAGCTGGGACGAGCTGTGGTGGGCCATGGCGGGCCGTGGTGGGCTGGGACGGGCCGTGGTTTGCCGTGGTGGGCTGAAACAGGCTGTGGTGACCGGTGGTGGGCTGTGGTGACCGGTGGTGGGCTGTGGTGACCGGTGGTGGGCTGTGGTGACCGGTGGTGGGCTGTGGTGGGCTGGGACGGGTTTCGGTGGGCTGGGACGGGCTGCGGTGGGCTGGGACGGGCTGCGGTGGGCTGGGATAAGCTGTGTTGGGCTGCGACGGGCTATGGTAGGCTGGGATGAGCTGTGGAGGGTTGGGACGGGCTGTGGAGGGTTGTGGAGGGCTGTGCTGAGCTTGGACAGGCTGTGGTGGGATGAGATGGGCCGTGGTGGTCCGTGGTGGGCTGGGACGGGCCGTGGTGGGCTAGGACGGGCTGTGGTGAACTGTGGTGGGCTGTGATGGGCCGTGGTGGGCTGGGACGGGCCGTGGTGGGCTGGGACGGGCCGTGGTGGGCTGGGACGGGCCGTGGTGGGCTTGGACAGGCTGTGGTGGGCTGTGGTGGACTGGGAAGGGCCGTGGTGGGCTGTGGTGTGCTCTGGTGGGCCATGGTGGACCGTGGTTGGCCGTGGTGGGCCGGGACAGGCCGTGGTTAGCCATGGTGGGCTGAAACAGGCTGGGACGGGCTCTGGTGGGCTGGGACGGGATGTGGTGGGCTGGGACGGGCCGTGGTGGGCTGTGGTGGGCTGGGACGGGCTGTGGTCGTCTGGGACGGGTTGTGGTGAGCTGAGACGGGCCGTGGTGGGCTGAGACGGGCCGTGGTGGGCTGGGACGGGCTGGTACTTGCTGTGGTGGGCTGTTACGGGCTGTGGTGTGCTGTGAGAGGCTGTGGTGGTCTGGGACGAGCTGGGACGGGCTGTGGTGGGCTGGGACGGGCTGTGGTGGGCCGTAGTGGGCTGTGGTGGGCTGGGACGGGCTGTGGTGGTCTGTGACAAGCTCTTGTGGGCTGTGGTGGGCTGGGACGAGCTGTGGTCGGCTCTGGTGGGCTCTGGTGGGATGGGACGGGCTGTCGTGGGCTGGGACGGGCTGTCGTGGGCTGGGACGGGCTGTGGTGGCCTGGGACGGGCCGTGGTGGGCTGTGGTGGGCTGGGACGGGTTGTGGTGAGCTGAGACGGGCCGTGGTGGGCTGAGACGGGCCGTGGTGGGCTGAGACAGGCCGTGGTGGGCTGGGACGGTCTGGTACTTGCTGTGGTGGGCTGTTACGGGCTGTGGTGGGCTGGGACGGGCTGTGGTGGGCCGTAGTGGGCTGTGGTGGGCTGGGACGGGCTGTGGTGGTCTGTGACAAGCTCTTGTGGGCTGTGGTGGGCTGGGACGAGCTGTGGTGGGCTCTGGTGGGCTCTGGTGGCCTGGGACGGACTATCGTGGGCTGGGACGGGCTGTCGTGGGCTGGGACGGGCTGGGATGGGCCGTGGTGGGCTGGGACGGGCCGTGGTGGGCTGGGACGGGTCGTGGTGGGCTGGGACGGGTTGGGATAGGCTGCGGTGTGCTGGGACGGGCTGTGGTGGGTTGTGGTGAGCTGAGACGGGCTGTGGTGAAATTGGACGGGCTGTGGTGGGCTGTGGTGTGCTGGGACATGCTGTGGTGAACTGGGAAGGGCTCTGGTGGTCTGGAATGGGCTGTGGTGGGCTGGGACGGGCCGTGGCGGGCTGCGGTGGGCTGGGACGGGCTGTGGTGGGCTGGGACAGGCTCTGGTGCGCTGTGGTGGGCTGTGGTGTGCTATGGTGCGCTGTGGTGGGTTGTGGTGAGCTAGAACGGGTTGTGGTGGGCTGGGACGGGCTATAGTGGGCTGGGACGGGATTGTGGTGAGCTGGGACGGGCTCTGATGGTCTGCGGCGGCCGTGGTGGGCTGGGACGGGCTGTGGTGGGCTGGGACGGGCTGGGAAGGGCTGTGGTGGGTTGTGGTGAGCTGGGACGACCTCTGGTGGGCTGGGACGGGCTGTGACGGGCTGTGGTGGGCTGGGACGACCTCTGGTGGGCTGGGACGGGCTGTGACGGGCTGTGGTGGGCTGGGACGGGCTCTGGTGGGTTGGCACGGGGCGTGGTGGGCTGTGGTGGGCTGGGACGGGCTGTGGTGGGCGGGGACGGGCTTTGGTGGGTTAGTGGTGGGTTCTGAAGGGCTGTGGTGGGCTGTGGTGGGTTGGGACACGCTGTGTTGGGTAGGGACGGGCTGTGGTGGGCTGTGGTGTGTTGTGACGGGTTGGCACGGGCTGGGACGGGCCGTGGTGGGCTGGGATGGGCTGCGGTGGGCTGTGGTGGGCTGTGGTGGGCTGGGACGGGCAGTGGTGGCTTGGGACGGGCTGGGACGGGCAGTGGTGGGCTGGTACGGGCAGTGGTGGGCTGGAACGGGCTGTGGTGGGCTGGGACGGGCTGTGGTGGGCTGGGACGGTCTGTGGTGGGCTGGGACGGTCTGGTGTGGGCTGTGGTAAGATGGGACGGGCTGTGGTGGGCTGTGATGGGCTGTGGTGGGCTGTGGTGTGCTGGGACGGGCTTTGGAGGGTTGGGACGGGCTGGGACGGGCTGGGACGGGCAGTGGTGGGCTGGGACGGGCAGTGGTGGGCTGGGACGGGCTGTGGTGGGCTGGGACGGTCTGTGGTGGGCTGAGGTAAGCAGGGACGGGCTGTGGTGGGCTGGGATGGTCTGTGGTGGGCTGTGGTAAGCTGGGACGGGCTGTGGTGGGCCGGGACGGGCCGTGGTGGGCTGTGGTGCGCCTTGTTTATCTGGGATGAGCTGTGGTGGGCCATGGCGGGCCGTGGTGGGCTGGGACGGGCCGTGGTTTGCCGTGGTGGGCTGAAACAGGCTGTGGTGACCTGTGGTGGGCTGTGGTGACCGGTGGTGGGCTGTGGTGACCGGTGGTGGGCTGTGGTGGGCTGGGACGGGTTGCGGTGGGCTGGGACGGGTTTCGGTGGGCTAGGACGGGCTGCGGTGGGCTGGGACGGGCTGCGGTGGGCTGGGATAAGCTGTGTTGGGCTGCGACGGGCTGTGGTAGGCTGGGATGAGCTGTGGAGGGTTGGGACGGGCTGTGGAGGGTTGTGGAGGGCTGTGCTGGGCTTGGACAGGCTGTGGTGGGCTGAGATGGGCCGTGGTGGTCCGTGGTGGGCTGGGACGGGCCGTGGTGGGCTAGGACGGGCTGTGGTGAACTGTGGTGGGCTGTGATGGGCCGTGGTGGGCTGGGACGGGCCGTGGTGGGCTGGGGTGGGCCGTGGTGGGCTGGGGTGGGCCGTGGTGGGCTGGGACGGGCCGTGGTGGGCTGTGGTGGGCCGTGGTGGGCTGTGGTGGACTGGGAAGGGCCGTGGTGGGCTGTGGTGTGCTCTGGTGGGCCATGGTGGACCGTGGTTGGCCGTGGTGGGCCGGGACAGGCCGTGGTTAGCCGTGGTGGGCTGAAACAGGCTGGGACGGGCTCTGGTGGGCTGGGACGGGCTGTGGTGGGCTGGGACGGGCCGTGGTGGGCTGTGGTGGGCTGGGACGGGCTGTGGTCGTCTGGGACGGGTTGTGGTGAGCTGAGACGGGCCGTGGTGGGCTGAGACGGGCCGTGGTGGGCTGGGACGGGCTGGTACTTGCTGTGGTGGGCTGTTACGGGCTGTGGTGTGCTGTGAGAGGCTGTGGTGGTCTGGGACGAGCTGGGACGGGCTGTGGTGGGCTGGGACGGGCTGTGGTGGGCCGTAGTGGGCTGTGGTGGGCTGGGACGGGCTGTGGTGGTCTGTGACAAGCTCTTGTGGGCTGTGGTGGGCTGGGACGAGCTGTGGTGGGCTCTGGTGGGCTCTGGTGGGCTGGGACGGGCTGTCGTGGGCTGGGACGGGCTGTCGTGCGCTGGGACGGGCTGTGGTGGCCTGGGACGGGCCGTGGTGGGCTGTGGTGGGCTGGGACGGGTTGTGGTGAGCTGAGACGGGCCGTGGTGGGCTGAGACGGGCCGTGGTGGGCTGAGACAGGCCGTGGTGGGCTGGGACGGGCTGGTACTTGCTGTGGTGGGCTGTTACGGGCTGTGGTGGGCTGTTACGGGCTGTGGTGGGCTGGGACGGGCTGTGGTGGGCCGTAGTGGGCTGTGGTGGGCTGGGACGGGCTGTGGTGGTCTGTGACAAGCTCTTGTGGGCTGTGGTGGGCTGGGACGAGCTGTGGTGGGCTCTGGTGGGCTCTGGTGGGCTGGGACGGACTATCGTGGGCTGGGACGGGCTGTCGTGGGCTGGGACGGGCTGGGACGGGCCGTGGTGGGCTGGGACGGGCCGTGGTGGGCTGGGACGGGTCGTGGTGGGCTGGGACGGGTTGGGATAGGCTGCGGTGTGCTGGGACGGGCTGTGGTGGGTTGTGGTGAGCTGAGACGGGCTGTGGTGAAATTGGACGGGCTGTGGTGGGCTGTGGTGTGCTGGGACATGCTGTGGTGAACTGGGAAGGGCTCTGGTGGTCTGGAATGGGCTGTGGTGGGCTGGGACGGGCCGTGGCGGGCTGCGGTGGGCTGGGACGGGCTGTGGTGGCCTGGGACAGGCTCTGGTGCGCTGTGGTGGGCTATGGTGTGCTATGGTGTGCTGTGGTGGGTTGTGGTGAGCTAGAACGGGTTGTGGTGGGCTGGGACGGGCTATAGTGGGCTGGGACGGGATTGTGGTGAGCTGGGACGGGCTCTCATGGTCTGCGGCGGCCGTGGTGGGCTGAGACGGGCTGTGGTGGGCTGGGACGGGCTGGGAAGGGCTGTGGTGGGTTGTGGTGAGCTGGGACGACCTCTGGTGGGCTGGGACGGGCTGTGACGGGCTGTGGTGGGCTGGGACGGGCTCTGGTGGGTTGGCACGGGGCGTGGTGGGCTGTGGTGGGCTGGGACGGGCTGTGGTGGGCGGGGACGGGCTTTGGTGGGTTAGTGGTGGGTTCTGAAGGGCTTTGGTGGGCTGTGGTGGGTTGGGACACGCTGTGTTGGGTAGGGACGGGCTGTGGTGGGCTGTGGTGTGTTGTGACGGGTTGGCACGGGCTGGGACGGGCCGTGGTGGGCTGGGATGGGCTGCGGTGGGCTGTGGTGGGCTGTGGTGGGCTGGGACGGGCAGTGGTGGCTTGGGACGGGCTGGGACAGGCAGTGGTGGGCTGGTACGGGCAGTGGTGGGCTGGAACGGGCTGTGGTGGGCTGGGACGGGCTGTGGTGGGCTGGGACGGTCTGTGGTGGGCTGGGACGGTCTGGTGTGGGCTGTGGTAAGATGGGACGGGCTGTGGTGGGCTGTGATGGGCTGTGGTGGGCTGTGGTGTGCTGGGACGGGCTTTGGAGGGTTGGGACGGGCTGGGACGGGCTGGGACGGGCAGTGGTGGGCTGGGACGGGCAGTGGTGGGCTGGGACGGGCTGTGGTGGGCTGGGACGGTCTGTGGTGGGCTGGGACGGTCTGTGGTGGGCTGAGGTAAGCAGGGACGGGCTGTGGTGGGCTGGGATGGTCTGTGGTGGGCTGTGGTAAGCTGGGACGGGCTGTGGTGGGCCGGGACGGGCCGTGGTGGGCTGGGACGGGCCGTGGTTTGCCGTGGTGGGCTGAAACAGGCTGTGGTGACCTGTGGTGGGCTGTGGTGACCGGTGGTGGGCTGTGGTGACCGGTGGTGGGCTGTGGTGGGCTGGGACGGGTTGCGGTGGGCTGGGACGGGTTTCGGTGGGCTAGGACGGGCTGCGGTGGGCTGGGACGGGCTGCGGTGGGCTGGGATAAGCTGTGTTGGGCTGCGACGGGCTGTGGTAGGCTGGGATGAGCTGTGGAGGGTTGGGACGGGCTGTGGAGGGTTGTGGAGGGCTGTGCTGGGCTTGGACAGGCTGTGGTGGGCTGAGATGGGCCGTGGTGGTCCGTGGTGGGCTGGGACGGGCCGTGGTGGGCTAGGACGGGCTGTGGTGAACTGTGGTGGGCTGGGACGGGCCGTGGTGGGCTGGGACGGGCCGTGGTGGGCTGGGGTGGGCCGTGGTGGGCTGGGACGGGCCGTGGTGGGCTGTGGTGGGCTGTGGTGGACTGGGAAGGGCCGTGGTGGGCCGTGGTGTGCTCTGGTGGGCCATGGTGGACCGTTGTTGGCCGTGGTGGGCCGGGACAGGCCGTGGTTAGCCGTGGTGGGCTGAAACAGGCTGGGACGGGCTCTGGTGGGCTGGGACGGGCAGTGGTGGGCTGGGACGGGCAGTGGTGGGCTGGGACGGGCTGTGGTGGGCTGTGGTGGGCTGGGACGGGCTGTGGTCGTCTGGGACGGGTTGTGGTGAGCTGAGACGGGCCGTGGTGGGCTGAGACGGGCTGTGGTGGGCTGGGACGGGCTGGTACTTGCTGTGGTGGGCTGTTACGGGCTGTGATGTGCTGTGAGAGGCTGTGGTGGTCTGGGACGGGCTGTGGTGGGCTGGGACGGGCTGTGGTGGGCTGGGACGGGCTGTGGTGGGCCGTAGTGGGCTGTGGTGGGCTGGGACGGGCTGTGGTGGTCTGTGACAAGCTCTTGTGGGCTGTGGTGGGCTGGGACGAGCTGTGGTGGGCTCTGGTGGGCTGGGATGGGCTGTCGTGGGCTGGGACGGGCTGTCGTGGGCTGGGACGGGCTGGGACGGGCCGTGGTGGGCTGGGACGGGCCGTGGTGGGCTGGGACGGGCTGTGGTGGGCTGTGGTCGTCTGGGACGGGTTGTGGTGAGCTGAGACGGGCCGTGGTGGGCTGAGACGGGCTGTGGTGGGCTGGGACGGGCTGGTACTTGCTGTGGTGGGCTGTTACGGGCTGTGATGTGCTGTGAGAGGCTGTGGTGGTCTGGGACGGGCTGTGGTGGGCTGGGACGGGCTGTGGTGGGCTGGGACGGGCTGTGGTGGGCCGTAGTGGGCTGTGGTGGGCTGGGACGGGCTGTGGTGGTCTGTGACAAGCTCTTGTGGGCTGTGGTGGGCTGGGACGAGCTGTGGTGGGCTCTGGTGGGCTGGGATGGGCTGTCGTGGGCTGGGACGGGCTGTCGTGGGCTGGGACGGGCTGGGACGGGCCGTGGTGGGCTGGGACGGGCCGTGGTGGGCTGGGACGGGCTGTGGTGGGCTGTGGTGGGCTGGGACGAACTGTGGTCGTCTGGGACGGGTTGTGGTGAGCTGAGACGGGCCGTGGTGGGCTGAGACGGGCCGTGGTGGGCTGGGACGGGCTGGTACTTGCTGTGGTGGGCTGTTACGGGCTGTGGTGTGCTGTGAGAGGCTGTGGTGGTCTGGGACGAGCTGGGACGGGCTGTGGTGGGCTGGGACGGGCTGTGGTGGGCTGGGACAAGCTGTGGTGGGCTGGGACGGGCTGTGGTGGGCTGGGACGGGCTGTGGTGGGCCGTAGTGGGCTGTGGTGGGCTGGGACGGGCTGTGGTGGGCTCTGGTTGGCTCTGGTGGGCTGGGACGGGCTGTGGTGGGCTGGGACGGGCCGTGGTGGGCTGGGACGGGCTGTGGTGGGCTGGGACGGGCCGTATTGGGCTGGGACGGGTTGGGATAGGCTGCGGTGGGCCGTGGTGTGATGTGCTGGGCCTGGGTTGGCTGGGATAGGCTGTGGTGAGCTGAGACGGGCTCTGGAGGTCTGTGGTGGGCTAGGACGGCTTGTGGTGGGCTGGGACGGGCTGTGGTGGGCCGTGGTGGGCTGTGGTGGGCTTTTGTGGGCCGTGGTGGGCTGGGACGGGCTGTGGTGGGCTGGGACGGGCTGCGGTGGGTTGTGGAGAGCTGGGACGGGCTGTGACGGGCTGTGGTGGGCTGCGACGGGCTCTGGGACAGGCTTGGACGAGCTGGGACAGCCTGGGACAGGCTGTGGTGGGCTAAACGGGCTGTGGTGGGCTGGGACGGGCTCTGGTGGTCTGGGACATACTGTGGTGGGCTGGGACGGGCTGGGACGGGCTGTGGTGCTCTGTGGTGGGCTGGGACGTGCCGTGGTGGACCGTGGTGGGCTTGGATGGGCCGTGGTGGGCTTGGATGGGCCGTGGTGGGCTGTGGTCTGCCGTGGTGGGCTGTGGTCGGCCGTGGTGGGCTGTGGTGGGCTGTGGTCGGTTGTGGTGGGCTGGGACGGGCTGTGGTGGGCTGAGATGGGATGTGGTGGTCTGGGACAGGCTGTAATGGGCTGGGATGGGCTGTGGTGCACCTTGGTGGGCTGTGTTGGGCCCGGATGGGCCGTGGTGGGCTGGGACGGGCTGTGGTGGGCTGGGACGGGCCATGGTTGGCTGGGACGGGCTGTGGTGGGCTGTGGTGTGATGGGACGGGCTGTGGTGGGCTGGGATTGGCTGGGATAGGCTGTGGTTGGTTATGGTGGGCTGGGAAGAGCTGTGGAGGTCTGGGACAAGCTGTGGTGGGCTGGGACGGGCTGTGGTGGGCTGGGATGGGCTGTAGTGGGCTGAGGCGGGCTGTGGTGGGCTGTGGTGGGCTGTGGTGGTCTGTGGTGGCCTGGGACGTGCTGTGGTGGGTTCTGAAGGGCTGTGGTGGGCTGTGGTGGGTTGGGACACGCTGTGGTGGATAGGGACGGGCTGTGGTGGGCTGTGGTGTGTTGTGACGGGTTGGCACGGGCTGGGACGGGCTGTGGTGGGCTGGGATGGGCTGCGGTGGGCTGTGGTGGGCTGGGACAGGCTGTGGTGAGCTGAGACGGGCTCTGGAGGGCTGTGGTGGGCTGGGACGGGCTGTGGTGAACTGTGGTGGGCTGTGGTGGGCTTTCGTGGGCTGTGGTGGGCTGGGACGGGCTGTGGTGGGCGAGGACGGGCTGGGACGGGCTGTGGTGATTTGTGGAGAGCTGTGACGGGCTGTGGTGGGCTGCGACGGGCTCTGGTGGTCTGGGACGGGCTGGGACAGGCTGGGACGGGCTGTGGTGGGCTGAGACGGGCTGGGAGGGGCTGGGACGGGCTGTGGTGGTCTGGGACGGGCTTTGTTGGGCGGGGACGGGCTGTGGTGGGCTGGAACGGACTGTGGTGGTCTGGGACGGGCTGTGGTGGGCTGTGGTGGGCTGGGATGGACTGTGGTGAGCTGGGACGGGCTGGGACGGGCTGTGGGTGGCTGGGACGGGCTGTGGTGGGCTGGGACTTGCTGTGGTGTGCTGTGGTTTGTCCATCAAACAGCTTCTCTGTTTTTCTGTCTCTCAGGCCAACAGTTTTACCGTCTCCTCGGTCTCTGCCCCCTCTTGGCTTCATCGTTTCATTATTAGAAAGAAAGGACAGAACCTGACCAAAATAACTCAGCAGATGCCAAAGGTATGGGTGAGCTGGTTAGCTTAGCACCCCCGGCGTAGAAAAAGGTTTAGTCCAGATCACTCGTCACGAAAGAGAGAGGTGTATTCTAGCGTGGGTAAAACCAGGGGGAAATGACACAGATCTTTGCTGTTCAAGGGAACCCTCTCTTTTACTGCTGCAAACACTGCTCCTCCTATGTTATTGTCATGGGTTGAGCCCTTCCAAGGAAGCTTTATGTGGTGCTGTTTTGAGAACTGATGTAGTAGGATACCTGGAAATGGCGAGTGCAGCAAGGCTTCTCCCTGGGGAGTTAGACGGTATCTAGATAAAGGCTAAATGAGTAAACTTCTCCAAAGCCCTTGCAGAAACCGGGACGGCACCAGAGCCTTGGGCTCTAGGCACTGCCATATGGCCGAAATTGTTAAGTTTCTGACTTGTAAAATTGTGGGGATTTGGTCTGGGCTTTTTGGGAAGGAGCGCATCTCTCAGTGGCAGGGATCGATGGTGTAGGCCTGACCAAAAGCATTGGCCTGGCTTGGATCTTGGCAAATTCTGAAGAGATTCATTGTCCTTCACCTCAAGGTTCACATCAAATTCACTGGAGGAGAGGATAACATCACTTTGGAAGGACCTACAGAAGATGTGCATGTGGCTCAGGAACAGATTGAAGCCGTGCTCAAGGAACTGGTGAGCTGCAGTTACTAGTTCCAGTAAGAAACTGGGGGAAGAAGGGGCAACAGAGCAGAGGTGATGAGGTGTTTGTCACATCCATAGGATGTCTTGGCATGCTTAATCGAACTTGCAGGAGACAAATTGTGTGGCAGGTGGATGACACCCCTTGGTCATCCATAGCATCCTTGAAAAGTCAGCATTAATTTTTTTGGTGCGGAGAAGGAAGGATTCTCTTGGTTATAGCTGGAGAGGCATAGAAGTGAGTCTTTTCAATGTTTCATGAGCACAATGCTCTCTTCTCAAAGCAGAGGAATGCTTGTGCTCTGCTTAAGAGCAGAAGTGCTTGTAGCTGACCGCTGGTGAGTCAGTGCCAATACTGGCAGTAGGCAGTTACTTAGGGCACGAGACAGAAGCGGTGGCCTGTCCTACCTGGCCCTATATAATATAATATATAATAGTGGACATACATACATATATAGATATAGATATAAAAATATAATTCTTTTTAGATCCACGGGATGGATTACGCAATAATCAAGGCTGACCACCAATTCCACCGACACCTCATTGGCAAGAACGCAGCTAAACGGTAAGTGGAGTGCCTTTCTAGTCCTTCCCATGCTCACACTCTTCGTGTTTAGTAGATGGTATCAGGGGCTCTGTAGCTCACCCAGTGTGCTGTCTCCATCACGTTTCCTCTGCTTTCCTGGAGTGGTGGTGGTACAAGGAGAGAAATGGGCCGTGAGGCCTTGCGATGGCTTTAACGTGTGAAAGTACCTTGGGAGCCTGAACAGTAGTGGAATTACTTCTCTGTGCGAATGACATTTTAGCAGCCAGTTGTGGGTGGTGGAAATGTGCTTGGTGAGCTTGTCCCTGTAGAGGAATGAAGGCGGTGGGTTGATTAGCATTGATAACACGCAGCTGTGGCCTTGCCTCAGAGGCAGTGGGTTGATTGACGTGGATGACGTGCAGGTGTAGCTGGTTCCCGCTAAGGGGTTAAATAGCCCTGTGGCTTGTGGGAGAGGGTGTCAGCTGGAGGAGGAGCAGTGTGGTCTGGCCTCTGGAGGAAGGCGCTACAGCACCGGCAGTAGAATATGGTCAACGCTAAAGCCTTGTTGCGGTCTGCTAGTTTGATAGCACTGCAACGTGACCCCAGCCAAGAGTTTGGGGTAGAAAGGAACGATTATCCTCTGCTCTAAATGTGATACTGTTTGGGGAAGAAACACGCCTCGCTCTGACAAGGGAACAATGGGCTCTGTAGATGCCACGGTATTTACTTGGACAGGCTCTCGTGTGGCACAGGTCTGCTCTCACTGAACTCCAGGGGGAAGAGGCAATTTCCCCTGTCTCAACCCTACCCCGCTGAGCCCTTCCCAGAGGCGGCTTTACTTCTTCAACAGCCTCTGAGCAGTGATAATCAAGGTGCCTTGCTTCCAGGTCTTTGCCTAGCAGATGGCGTCACCACAGTCCTTGCCTCGAAGTGAACAGGATGAAGGATCTGTACAAGGTGTCTGTGCGCATTCCCCCGGACAACGAGAAGAGCAACCCGATCAGAATGGAAGGAGACCCACAGGGGGTCCCACAGGCCAAGAAAGAGCTGCTGGAACTCGCTTCCCGTATGGTGAGTGGGTAGGACGTGATGTTTGGGAGACTGCAGGGTTTGGGCTCTCGTGTTCCCTTGTAACCTTCTGGTGCGAGTGTGTGCCCCTTGCCCACCGAGCACTTGGATCTCATGACAAGTGCAAGTTCCTCTTCACAAATGTCTTCCCCTGTTCCCTCGGGTAGCCTTTCTCTGTCAACGCAGAGTGAATTTTGTCTGGAGAAAAGAGGGACAGTGCTGGCAAGTAAACCGTCGGGCAGCAAACCGCTAAGTCAAAGTAGATGGCTCTCCGGCTGAACACTCAGTGTGCCCTCTGTTCCCATCAGGAAAATGAACACGCTGCGGACCTAATCGTTGAGCAGAAATTCCACCGGACCATCATTGGGCAGAAGGCTGAGCGGGTCTGGGAAATCCGGGAGCAATTCCCAGAGGTAAGGCTTTGTAGGAGAGGAGGAATCCAGAGGGGATATTTCCTACATGGGTAGTAGGCCTGTCGTCACAGAAGTCGTAACTTTAGTGGCTCTGTAGCGCAAGTGTCTGAGAAGATAGTTCTTTTAGCCAGAGGCCGCTAACACGGTTCCCCGTTTCTGAATGGGAAAAGGGCATGAGTAGGATCCCCCCAACCTTTGCATGTGTCTGACACAAGGGTTCTTGCTTTTGCTTGAGCTAACTAGAAATGACCGCTCCTGCAGGTTATCATCAGCTTCCCAGACCCTGCACACAAGAGTGACATCGTCCAACTCCGAGGTCCCAAAAACGAGGTGGAGAAGTGCACCGAGTACATGCAAAAGATGGTGGCAGACCTGGTAAGGAGGTCTTCTGCCTGCTCTTCCCTCCTACGTGCCTGGATAACCCTGGGGCAAAGCAGAGCTCTACTGGCTTGGGTAGAGCTAAAACACCTCAAGAGGAGGGAGCTGTCAGCTCTGTTTTGGCTGAATGGAGGCAGGGGGATAGTACCTGTTATGGGAAGGCTATAGGGGAACGTCCTTGCCTTTGTTTAGTCTTACAAAAGTCCCTCGTATAGAGAACTTCCTTGGGTCTAAGCCTGTTTTCAAAAGCTCGTTTATCAGAGCTCCTGAAGTCGGGCCTCCCTTGCCACGACAGTGTAAACTTCATGTCTCCCTTCCTTTCTCCCTTAGGTTGAAAACAGCTTTTCTATTTCTGTCCCCATCTGCAAACAGTTCCACAAGAACATCATAGCGAAAGGAGGTGCCAAAATCAAGAAGGTGAGATACTGTTCCTAACACAGGTGAGCCGGGACGGGCCGCGGTGGGCCGGGACGGGCTGGGACAGGCTGTAACCGGCTGTGGTGTGCTGTGGTGGGCTGGGACGGGACGGGGTGGGCTGGGACGGGCCGGTACTTGATGTGGTGGGCTGGGACGGGCCGTGGTGGGCTGTGGTGTGCCGTGATGGGCTGGGACGGGCCGTGGTGGGCTGTGGTGTGCCGTGATGGGCTGGGACGAGCCGTGGTGGGCTGTGGTGTGCCGTGGTGGGCTGTGGTGTGCCGTGGTGGGCTGTGGTGTTCCGTGGTGGGCTGGGACGGGCCGTGGTGGGCTGGGACGGGCCGTGGTGGGCTGGGACGAGCCGTGGTGGGCTGGGACGGGCCGTGGTGGGCTGTGGTGTGCCGTGGTGGGCTGGGACGGGCCGTGGTGGGCTGGGACGGGCCGTGGTGGGCTGGGACGGGCCGTGGTGGGCTGTGGTGTGCCGTGATGGACTGGGACGGGCCGTGGTGGGCTGTGGTGGGACAGGGACGGACTGTGGTGGGCAGGGACGGGCCGTGGTTGGTTGTGGTGGGCTGGTACGGGCTGTGGTTGGCTGGGACGGACTGTGATGAACTGAGACGGGCTGCGGTGGGCCGTGTTGGGATGGGACAGGCCCTGGTGGGCTGTGGTGTGCTGGGACGTGCTGTGGTGTGCTGGGACGGGCTGTGGTGGGCTGGGACGGGCTGCGGTGGGCTGTGGTGTGCTGGGATGGGCTGTGGTGTGCTGGGATGGGCTGTGGTGTGCTGGGATGGGCTGTGGTGGGCTGGGACGGGCTGTGGTGGGCTGGGACCGGCTGCGGTGGGCTGTGGTGGGCTGGGACGGGATGCGGTGGGCTGGAATTGGCTGTGCCGTGCTGGAACGGTCTGGGACGAGTTGTGGTGAGTGTGGTGGGCTGGGACGGGCTGGGACAGACTGTGTTTGGCTGGGACGGGCTGTGGTGGGCCGTGGTGGGCTGGGACAGGCTGTGGTGAGCTGAGACGGGCTGTGGTGGGCTGTGTCGGGCTGGTACGAGCTGTGACGGGGTGGGACGGGCTGTGGTGGTCTGCGGTAGGCTGTGGTGTGCTGTAGTGGCCTGTGGTGGGCGGGGACGGGCTGTGGTGGGCGGGGACAGGCTGTGGTGGGCGGGGACGGGCCGTGGTGAGCTGTGGAGAGCCGTTGTGGGCTGGGACGGGCCATGGTGGGCTGGGACGGGCCGTGGTGGGCTGGGACGGGCTCTGGTGGTGAGCAGAGACGGCCTGTGTTGGGCTGGGACGGGCTGTGATAAGCTGTAACCGGCTGTGGTGGGCTGTGTTGGGCTGGGACGGGCTGTGATAAGCTGTAACCGGCTGTGGTGGGCTGTGTTGGGCTGGGACGGGTCGTGGTGGGCTGGGACGGGCCGTGGTGGGCTGGGGCCGGTTGGGACGGGCTGGGACTGGCTTTGGTGGGCTGTGGTGGGCTGGGACGGGCCGTGGCGGGCTGGGACGGGCCGTGGCGGGCTGGGACGGGCCGTGGTGGGCTGGGACGAGCCGTAGTAGGCCGGGACGGGCCGTGGTGGGTTGTTATGGGCCGTGGTGGGCCGGGACGGGCCGTGGTGGGCCGGGACAGGCCGTGGTGGGCCGGGACGAACTGTGGTGGTCTGTGGCGGGCTGGGACGGGCTGTGGCGAGCTGGGACGGGACATGGTGGTCTGGGACGGGCCGTGGCGGGCTGGGACGGGCCGTGGTGGGCTGGGACGGGCCGTGGCAGGCTGGGAAGGGCCGTGGTGGGCTGGGATGGGCCGTGGAAAGCCGTGGTGGGCCGTGGTAAGCTGTGACGGGCCGTTGTGGGCTGGGATGGACTCTGGTGTGGTGGGACGGGCTGCGGTGGGCTGTGGTGGGCTGGGACGGGCTGCGGTGGGCTGTGGTGGGCTGGGACGGGCTGCGGTGGGCTGTGGTGGGCTGGGACCGGCTGCGGTTGGCTGTGGTGGGTTGTGGTGAGCTGTGACAGGCTGTGGTGGGCTGGAATGGGCTGGGACGGGCTGTGGTGGGTGTGGTGGACTGGGACGCGCTGTAGTGAGCTGAGATGGGCTGTGGTGGGCTGGGATTGGCTGGGACGGCTGGGACGGGCTGTGGTGGGCCGTGGTTCGCTGTGGTGGGCCGTGGTGGTCTGCTACGGGCTATGGTGGGCTGTGGTGGGTTCTGGTGAGCTTGAGACGGGCTGTGGTGGGCTGGGACAGGCTGGGACGAGCTCTGGTGGTCTGGGACAGGCTGTGGTATGCTCGGACGGGCTGGGACGGGCTGTGGTTGGCCGTGGTGAGCTGGGACGTGCTGGGATGGACTGGGACGGGCTGTGGTGGGCTGGAACGGGCTGTGGTGGGCTGGAACGGGCTGTGGTGGGCTGGAACGGGCTGTGGTGGGCTGGAACGGGCTGTGGTGAGCTGGAACGGGCTGTGGTGGGGCGTGGTTGGCTGGGACAGGCCGTGGTGAACTGTGGTGGGCTGTGGTGGGCCGGTATGGGAAGGGATGGTCTATGTTGGGCCGTGGTGGGCTGGGACAGGTCATGGTGGGATGAGACGGCCCGTGGTGAACTGTGGTGGGCTGTGGTGGGCTGTGGTGGGCCGTGGTGGGCTGGGACAGGCCGTGGTGGGCTGTGGTGGGCTGTGGTGGGCTGGGACAGGCTGTGGTGGGCTTTGGTGGGTTCTTGTGAGCTTGAGATGGGCTGTGGTGGGCTGGGACGGGCTGGGACGGGCTCTGGTGGTCTGGAACGAGCTGTGATGGGCTGCAATGGGCTCTGGTGGGCTGGGACGGGCTCTGGTGGGCTGTGGTGGGCTGGGACGGGCTGTGGTGGGCTGGGACGGGCTGTGGTGGGCTGGGACGGGCTGTGGTGGGCGGGGACGGGCTGTGGTGGGCTGGGATGGGCTGTGGTGGACTGGGACGGGCTGTGGTCGACAGGGACGGGCGGGGACGGGCTGTGGTGGGCTGGGACGGGCTGTGGTGTGCTGGGACGGGCTGTGGTGAGCTTTGGTGGGCCGTGGTTCGCTGTGGTCGGCCGTGGTGGGCTGGGACGGGCCATGGTGGGCTGTGGTGGGCCGTGGTGGTCTGGGACAGGCTGTGGTGGGCTGTGGTGTGTTCTGGTGAGCTTGAGACGGGCTGTGGTGGGCTGGGACGGGCTGGGATGGGCTCTGGTGGTCTGGAACGGGCTGGGACGGGCTGTGGTGGGCTGGGATGGGCTGGCACGGGCTGTGGTGGGCTGGGACGGGCTGTGGTGGGCTGGGACGGGCTGGGATGGGCGGGGACGGGCTGGGACGGGCTGGGACGGGCTGTGGTGGGCTGGGACGGGCTGGGACGTGCTGTGGTGTGCTCGGACGGGCTGTGGTGTGCTGGGACGGGCTGTGGTGGGCTGTGGTGGTCTGGGACGGGCCATGGTGGGCTGTGGTGGGTTCTGCTGAGCTTGAGACGGGCTGTGGTGGGCTGGGGCGGGCTGAGACAAGTTCTGGTTGTCTGGAACGAGCTGGGACGGGCCGTGGTGGGCGGGGACGGGCCGTGGTGGGCGGGGACGGGCTGTGGTGGGCTGGGATGGGCTGTGGTGGTCTGGAATGGTCTGTGGTGGTCTGGAATGGTCTGTGGTGGGCTGGGACGGGCTGCGGCAGGCTGCGACGGGCTATGCTGGTCTGTGGTGGGCTGTGGTGGGCGGGGACGAGCTGTGGTGGGCGGGGACGGGCTGTGGTGGGCTGGGACGGGCTGTGGTGGGCTAGGGACGGGCTGTGGTGGGCTGGGACGGGCTGTGGTGGTCTGGAACAGGCTGTGGTGGGTTGGGACAGGCTGGGACATGCTGGGACGGTGTGTGGTGGACTGGGATGGTCTGTGGTGGGGCGTGGTGGGCTGGGACGGGCCGTGGTGAACCGTGGTGGGCTGTGGTGGGCCGTGGTGGGCCGTTTTGAGCCGGTATGGGAAGGGATGGGCTGTGGTGGGCCGTGGTGGGCTGGGACAGGTCATGGTGGTCTGAGATGGCCCGTGGTGAACTGTGGTGGGCTGTGGTGGGCCGTGGTGGGCTGGTATGGGCCGTGGTGGGCTGTTTTGAGCCGGTATGGGAAGGGATGGGCTGTGGTGGGCCGTGGTGGGCTGGGACAGGTCATGGTGGTCTGAGATGGCCCGTGGTGAACTGTGGTGGGCTGTGGTGGGCCGTGGTGGGCTGGGATGGGCCGTGGTGGTCTGCGACAGGCTGTGGTGGGCTGTGGTGGGTTCTGGTGAGCTTGAGACGGGCTGTGGTGGGCTAGGACGGGCTCTGGTGGGCTGGGACGGGCTGTGGTGGGCTGGGACGGGCTCTGGTGGGCTGGGACGGGCCGTGGTGGGCCGGGACGGGCCGTGGTGGGCCGGGACGGGCCGTGGTGGGCCGGGACGAACTGTGGTGGTCTGTGGCGGGCTGGGACGGGCTGTGGCGAGCTGGGACGGGACATGGTGGTCTGGGACGGGCCGTGGCGGGCTGGGACGGGCCGTGGTGGGCTGGGACGGGCCGTGGCAGGCTGGGAAGGGCCGTGGTGGGCTGGGATGGGCCGTGGAAAGCCGTGGTGGGCCGTGGTAAGCTGTGACGGGCCGTTGTGGGCTGGGATGGACTCTGGTGTGGTGGGACGGGCTGCGGTGGGCTGTGGTGGGCTGGGACGGGCTGCGGTGGGCTGTGGTGGGCTGGGACCGGCTGCGGTTGGCTGTGGTGGGTTGTGGTGAGCTGTGACAGGCTGTGGTGGGCTGGAATGGGCTGGGACGGGCTGTGGTGGGTGTGGTGGACTGGGACGCGCTGTAGTGAGCTGAGATGGGCTGTGGTGGGCTGGGATTTGCTGGGACGGCTGGGACGGTCCGTGGTGGGCTGGGACGGGCTGTGGTGGGCCGTGGTTCGCTGTGGTGGGCCGTGGTGGGCTGGGACGGGCCGTGGTTATCTGTGGTGGGCCGTGGTGGTCTGGTACGGGCTATGGTGGGCTGTGGTGGGTTCTGGTGAGCTTGAGACGGGCTATGGTGGGCTGGGACAGGCTGGGACGAGCTCTGGTGGTCTGGGACAGGCTGTGGTATGCTCGGACGGGCTGGGACGGGCTGTGGTTGGCCGTGGTGGGCTGGGACGTGCTGGGATGGACTGGGACGGGCTGTGGTGGGCTGGAACGGGCTGTGGTGGGCTGGAACGGGCTGTGGTGGGCTGGAACGGGCTGTGGTGAGCTGGAACGGGCTGTGGTGGGGCGTGGTTGGCTGGGACAGGCCGTGGTGAACTGTGGTGGGCTGTGGTGGGCCGGTATGGGAAGGGATGGTCTATGTTGGGCCGTGGTGGGCTGGGACAGGTCATGGTGGGATGAGACGGCCCGTGGTGAACTGTGGTGGGCTGTGGTGGGCCGTGGTGGGCTGTGGTGGGCCGTGGTGGGCTGGGACAGGCCGTGGTGGGCTGTGGTGGGCCGTGGTGGGCTGGGACAGGCTGTGGTGGGCTTTGGTGGGTTCTTGTGAGCTTGAGATGGGCTGTGGTGGGCTGGGACAGGCTGGGACGGGCTCTGGTGGTCTGGAACGAGCTGTGATGGGCTGCAATGGGCTCTGGTGGGCTGGGACGGGCTCTGGTGGGCTGTGGTGGGCTGGGACGGGCTGTGGTGGGCTGGGACGGGCTGTGGTGGGCTGGGACGGGCTGTGGTGGGCGGGGACGGGCTGTGGTGGGCTGTGACGGGCTGGGATGGGCTGTGGCAAGCTGGGATGGGCTGTGGTGGACTGGGACGGGCTGTGGTCGACAGGGACGGGCGGGGACGGGCTGTGGTGTGCTGGGACGGGCTGTGGTGAGCTTTGGTGGGCCGTGGTTCGCTGTGGTCGGCCGTGGTGGGCTGGGACGGGCCATGGTGGGCTGTGGTGGGCCGTGGTGGTCTGGGACAGGCTGTGGTGGGCTGTGGTGGGTTCTGGTGAGCTTGAGACGGGCTGTGGTGGGCTGGGACGGGCTGGGATGGGCTCTGGTGGTCTGGAACGGGCTGGGACGGGCTGTGGTGGGCTGGGATGGGCTGGCACGGGCTGTGGTGGGCTGGCACGGGCTGTAGTGGGCTGGCACAGGCTGTGGTGGGCTGGGACGGGCTGTGGTGGGCTGGGACGGGTTGGGATGGGCGGGGACGGGCTGTGGTGGGCTGGGACGGGCTGTGGTGGGCTGGGACGGGCTGGGACGTGCTGTGGTGTGCTCGGACGGGCTGTGGTGTGCTGGGACGGGCTGTGGTGGGCTGTGGTGGTCTGGGACGGGCCATGGTGGGCTGTGGTGGGTTCTGCTGAGCTTGAGACGGGCTGTGGTGGGCTGGGGCAGGCTGAGACGAGTTCTGGTTGTCTGGAACGAGCTGGGACGGGCCGTGGTGGGCGGGGACGGGCCGTGGTGGGCGGGGACGGGCTGTGTTGGGCTGGGACGGGATGTGGTGGTCTGGAATGGTCTGTGGTGGGCTGGGACGGGCTGTGGTGGGCTGGGACGGGCTGCGGCAGGCTGCGACGGGCTGAGACGGGCTATGCTGGTCTGTGGTGGGCTGTGGTGGGCGGGGACGGGCTGTGGTGGGCGGGGACGGGCTGTGGTGGGCTGGGACGGGCTGTGGTGGGCTAGGGACGGGCTGTGGTGTGCTGGGACGGGCTGTGGTGGGCTGGGACGGGCTGTGGTGGTCTGGAACAGGCTGTGGTGGGTTGGGACAGGCTGGGACATGCTGGGACGGTGTGTGGTGGACTGGGATGGTCTGTGGTGGGGCGTGGTGGGCTGGGACGGGCCGTGGTGAACCGTGGTGGGCTGTGGTGGGCCGTGGTGGGCCGTTTTGAGCCGGTATGGGAAGGGATGGGCTGTGGTGGGCCGTGGTGGGCTGGGACAGGTCATGGTGGTCTGAGATGGCCCGTGGTGAACTGTGGTGGGCTGTGGTGGGCCGTGGTGGGCTGGGATGGGCCGTGGTGGTCTGCGACAGGCTGTGGTGGGCTGTGGTGGGTTCTGGTGAGCTTGAGACGGGCTGTGGTGGGCTAGGACGGGCTCTGGTGGGCTGGGACGGGCTCTGGTGGGCTGGGACGGGCTGTGGTGGGCTGGGACGGGCTGTGGTGGGCTGGGACGGGCTGTGGTGGGCTGGGACGGGACGGGATGGGACGGGCTGGGACGGGACGGGACAGGCTGTGACGGGCTGTGCTGGGAAGGGATGGGACGGGTTGTGGTGGGCTGGGACGGGACGGGCTGTGGTTGGCTGGGACAGGCTGGGACGGGCTGTGGTGGTCTGGGACGGGCTGTGGTGGGCTGTGGTGAGCTGGGAAAGGCTCTGGTGGGTTGGGACAGGGCGTGGTGGGCTGTGGTGTGCTGGGACGGGCTGTGGTGTGCTGGGACGGGCTGTGGTGTGCTGGGACGGGCTGTGGTGTGCTGGGACGGGCTGTGGTGTGCTGGGACGGGCTGTGGTGTGCTGGGACGGGCTGTGGTGTTGGGGGACGGGCTGGGATGGGCTGTGGTGGGCGGGGGACGGGCTGTGGTGGGCTGGGACAGGCTGTGGTGGGCTGTGGTGGGGCGTGGTGGGCTGGGACGGGCCGTGGTGGGCTGTGGTTGGCTGTCGTGGGCGGTTTTGGGCCGGTATGGGAAGGGATGGTCTGTGTTGGGCCGTGGTGGGCTGGGACAGGTCATGGTGGGCTGAGACGGCCCGTGGTGAACTGTGGTAGGCTGTGGTGGGCCGTGGTTGGCTGGGACGGGCCGTGGTGGGCTGTGGTGGGCCGTGGTGGTCTGGGACAGGCTGTGGTGGGCTTTGGTGGGTTCTTGTGAGCTTGAGATGGGTTGTGGTGGGCTGGGACGGGCTGGGACGGGCTGTGGTGGGCTGGGACGGGCTGGGACGGGCTGTGGTGGGCTGTGATGGGCTGTGGTGTGCTGGGACGGGCTGTGGTGGGCTGGGACTGGCTGTGGTGGGCTGGGACGGGCTGTGGTGGGCCGTGGTGGGCGGGGACGGGCCGTGGTGAACCGTGGTGGGCCGGGATGGGAAGGGGTGGGCTGTGGTGGGCTGGGACAGGTCGTGGTGAGCTGGGACGGGCCGTGGTGGGCTGTGGTGGGCCGTGGTCGTCTTGGACAGGCTGTGGTGGGCTTTGGTGGGTTCTTGTGAGCTTGAGATGGGCTGTGGTGGGCTGGGACGGGCTGGGACGGGATCTGATGATCTGGAACGAGCTGTGATGTGCTGCAATGGGCTGTGGTGGGCTGGGACGGGCTGTGGTGGGCTGGGACGGGCTGTGGTGGGCTGTGGTGGGCTGGGACGGGCTGTGGTGGGATGGGACATGCTATGGTGTGCTGGGACGAGCTGTCGTGGGCTGGGACGGGCTGGGACGGGCTGGGACGAGTTGTAGTGTGCTGGGACGGCCTGGGGAGGGCGGGGACGTGCTGTGGTGTGCTGGGACGGGCTGTGGTGTGCTGGGACGGGCTGTGGTGTGCTGGGACGGGCTGTGGTGGGCGGGGACGGGCTGTGGTGGGCTGGGACGGGCCGTGGTGGGCTATGGTGGGCCGTGGTGGGCTGGGATGGGTCCTGATGGACTGGGACGGGCCGTAGTGGGCTGGGACGAGCCGTGGTGGGCTGGGACGGGCCGTAGTGGACTGGGACGGGCTGTGGTGGGCTGGGACGGGCTCTGGTGGGCTGTGGTGTGATGGGATGGGCTTTGGTGAGCTGGGACGGGCTGTGGTGAACCATGGTGGGGTGTGCTGGGCCGTGGTGGGCTGGGACGGGCTGTGGTGAACTGTGGTGGGCTGTGGTGGGCCGTGGTGTGCTGGGACGGGCCGTTGTGGGCTGTGGTGGGCCGTGGTGGTCTGGGACGGGCTGTGGTAAACTGGGACGGGCTGGGACTGGCTGTGGTGGGCTGGGAAGGGCTGGGACGGGCTGTGGTGGGCTGGGACTGGCTGTGGTGGGCTGGGACGGGCTGTGCTGAGCTGGGACTGGCTGGGACGGGCTGGGATGGGCTGGGAAGGGCTGTGGTGGGCCGTGGTGGGCGGGGACGGGCTCTGGTGAACCGTGGTTGGCCGTGGTGGGCTGTGGTGGGCCGTGGTGGGCTGCGGTGGGCCGTGGTGGGCTGTGGTGGGCCGTGGTGGGCAGGGACGGGCCGTGGTGGGCTGTGGTGGGCCGTGGTGGGCTTGGTCGGGCCGTGGTTGCCTGGGACGGGCTGTGGTGGCCTGGGATGGGCTGTGGTGGGCTGGGACGGGATGTGGTGGGCTGTGGCGGGCCGTGGTGGGCTAGGACGGGACGTGGTGGGCTGTGGTGGGCCGTGGTGGTCTGGGACGGGCTGTGGTGGGCTGTGGTGGGTTCTGGTGAGCTTGAGACGGGCTGTGGTGGGCTGGGACGGGCTGTGGTGGGCTGTAATGGGCAGGGACGGCCTGTGGTGGGCTGGGATGGGCTGGGACGGGCTGTGGTGGGCTGGGACGGGCTGTGGTGGGCTGAGACGGGCCATGGTGGGCTGGGATGGGCCGTGGTGAACTGTGGTGGGCTGTGGTGGGCAGTGGTGGGCTGGGACGGGCTGTGGTGGGCTGTGGTGGGATGTGGTGGGTTTTGGTGAGCTTGAGTCGGGCTGTGGTGGGCTGGGACGGGCTGGGACGGGTTCTGGTGGTCTGGAACGGGCTGGGACGGGCTGTGGTGGGCAGGGACGGGCTGTTGTGGCCTGGGACGGGCTGTGGTGGGCTGTGGTGGGCTAGGATGGGCTGTGGTGGGCTAGGATGGGCTGTGGTGGGCTAGGATGGGCTGTGGTGTGCTGGGCCGTGCTGGGACGGGCTGTGGTGGGCTGGGACGGGCTGTGGTGGGCTGGGACGGGCTGTGGTGGGCTGGGACGGGCTGTCGTTGGCTGGGACGGGCTGGGACAGGCTGTGGTGGGCTGTGGTGGGCTGGGACGGGCTGTGGTGGTCTGGGACGGGCTGTGGTGGGCTGGGACGGGCTGTGGTGGGCTGGGACGGGCCGTGGTGGGCTGGGATGGGCTGTGGTGGGCTGGGACGGGCTGTGGTGGGCTGGGACGGGCTGGGATGGGCGGGGACGGGCTGGGACGGGCTGGGACGGGCTGTGGTGGGCTGGGACGGGCTGGGACGTGCTGTGGTGTGCTCGGACGGGCTGTGGTGTGCTGGGACGGGCTGTGGTGGGCTGTGGTGGTCTGGGACGGGCCATGGTGGGCTGTGGTGGGTTCTGCTGAGCTTGAGACGGGCTGTGGTGGGCTGGGGCGGGCTGAGACAAGTTCTGGTTGTCTGGAACGAGCTGGGACGGGCCGTGGTGGGCGGGGACGGGCCGTGGTGGGCGGGGACGGGCTGTGGTGGGCTGGGATGGGCTGTGGTGGTCTGGAATGGTCTGTGGTGGTCTGGAATGGTCTGTGGTGGGCTGGGACGGGCTGCGGCAGGCTGGACGGGCTATGCTGGTCTGTGGTGGGCTGTGGTGGGCGGGGACGGGCTGTGGTGGGCGGGGACGGGCTGTGGTGGGCTGGGACGGGCTGTGGTGGGCTAGGGACGGGCTGTGGTGTGCTGGGACGGGCTGTGGTGGGCTGGGACGGGCTGTGGTGGTCTGGAACAGGCTGTGGTGGGTTGGGACAGGCTGGGACATGCTGGGACGGTGTGTGGTGGACTGGGATGGTCTGTGGTGGGGCGTGGTGGGCTGGGACGGGCCGTGGTGAACCGTGGTGGGCTGTGGTGGGCCGTGGTGGGCCGTTTTGAGCCGGTATGGGAAGGGATGGGCTGTGGTGGGCCGTGGTGGGCTGGGACAGGCTGCGGTGGGCTGTGGTGGGCTGGGACCGGCTGCGGTGGGCTGTGGTGGGCTGGGACGGGATGCGGTGGGCTGGAATGGGCTGTGCCGTGCTGGAACGGTCTGGGACGAGTTGTGGTGAGTGTGGTGGGCTGGGACGGGCTGGGACAGACTGTGTTTGGCTGGGACGGGCTGTGGTGGGCCGTGGTGGGCTGGGACAGGCTGTGGTGAGCTGAGACGGGCTGTGGTGGGCTGTGTCGGGCTGGTACGAGCTGTGACGGGGTGGGACGGGCTGTGGTGGTCTGCGGTAGGCTGTGGTGTGCTGTAGTGGCCTGTGGTGGGCGGGGACGGGCTGTGGTGGGCGGGGACAGGCTGTGGTGGGCTGGGGACGGGCCGTGGTGAGCTGTGGAGAGCCGTTGTGGGCTGGGACGGGCCATGGTGGGCTGGGACGGGCCGTGGTGGGCTGGGACGGGCTCTGGTGGTGAGCAGAGACGGCCTGTGTTGGGCTGGGACGGGCTGTGATAAGCTGTAACCGGCTGTGGTGGGCTGTGTTGGGCTGGGACGGGCTGTGATAAGCTGTAACCGGCTGTGGTGGGCTGTGTTGGGCTGGGACGGGTCGTGGTGGGCTGGGACGGGCCGTGGTGGGCTGGGGCCGGTTGGGACGGGCTGGGACTGGCTTTGGTGGGCTGTGGTGGGCTGGGACGGGCTGGGACGGGCCGTGGCGGGCTGGGACGGGCCGTGGCGGGCTGGGACGGGCCGTGGTGGGCTGGGACGAGCCGTAGTAGGCCGGGACGGGCCGTGGTGGGTTGTTATGGGCCGTGGTGGGCCGGGACGGGCCGTGGTGGGCCGGGACGAACTGTGGTGGTCTGTGGCGGGCTGGGACGGGCTGTGGCGAGCTGGGACGGGACATGGTGGTCTGGGACGGGCCGTGGCGGGCTGGGACGGGCCGTGGTGGGCTGGGACGGGCCGTGGCAGGCTGGGAAGGGCCGTGGTGGGCTGGGATGGGCCGTGGAAAGCCGTGGTGGGCCGTGGTAAGCTGTGACGGGCCGTTGTGGGCTGGGATGGACTCTGGTGTGGTGGGACGGGCTGCGGTGGGCTGTGGTGGGCTGGGACGGGCTGCGGTGGGCTGTGGTGGGCTGGGACGGGCTGCGGTGGGCTGTGGTGGGCTGGGACGGGCTGCGGTGGGCTGTGGTGGGCTGGGACTAGCTGCGGTTGGCTGTGGTGGGTTGTGGTGAGCTGTGACAGGCTGTGGTGGGCTGGAATGGGCTGGGACGGGCTGTGGTGGGTGTGGTGGACTGGGACGCGCTGTAGTGAGCTGAGATGGGCTGTGGTGGGCTGGGATTTGCTGGGACGGCTGGGACGGTCCGTGGTGGGCTGGGACGGGCTGTGGTGGGCCGTGGTTCGCTGTGGTGGGCCGTGGTGGGCTGGGACGGGCCGTGGTTATCTGTGGTGGGCCGTGGTGGTCTGGTACGGGCTATGGTGGGCTGTGGTGGGTTCTGGTGAGCTTGAGACGGGCTGTGGTGGGCTGGGACAGGCTGGGACGAGCTCTGGTGGTCTGGGACAGGCTGTGGTATGCTCGGACGGGCTGGGACGGGCTGTGGTTGGCCGTGGTGGGCTGGGACGTGCTGGGATGGACTGGGACGGGCTGTGGTGGGCTGGAACGGGCTGTGGTGGGCTGGAACGGGCTGTGGTGGGCTGGAACGGGCTGTGGTGGGGCGTGGTTGGCTGGGACAGGCCGTGGTGAACTGTGGTGGGCTGTGGTGGGCCGGTATGGGAAGGGATGGTCTATGTTGGGCCGTGGTGGGCTGGGACAGGTCATGGTGGGATGAGACGGCCCGTGGTGAACTGTGGTGGGCTGTGGTGGGCCGTGGTGGGCTGTGGTGGGCCGTGGTGGGCTGGGACAGGCCGTGGTGGGCTGTGGTGGGCCGTGGTGGCCTGGGACAGGCTGTGGTGGGCTTTGGTGGGTTCTTGTGAGCTTGAGATGGGCTGTGGTGGGCTGGGACGGGCTGGGACGGGCTCTGGTGGTCTGGAACGAGCTGTGATGGGCTGCAATGGGCTCTGGTGGGCTGGGACGGGCTCTGGTGGGCTGTGGTGGGCTGGGACGGGCTGTGGTGGGCTGGGACGGGCTGTGGTGGGCTGGGACGGGCTGTGGTGGGCGGGGACGGGCTGTGGTGGGCTGTGACGGGCTGGGATGGGCTGTGGCAAGCTGGGATGGGCTGTGGTGGACTGGGACGGGCTGTGGTCGACAGGGACGGGCGGGGACGGGCTGTGGTGGGCTGGGACGGGCTGTGGTGTGCTGGGACGGGCTGTGGTGAGCTTTGGTGGGCCGTGGTTCGCTGTGGTCGGCCGTGGTGGGCTGGGACGGGCCATGGTGGGCTGTGGTGGGCCGTGGTGGTCTGGGACAGGCTGTGGTGGGCTGTGGTGGGTTCTGGTGAGCTTGAGACGGGCTGTGGTGGGCTGGGACGGGCTGGGATGGGCTCTGGTTGTCTGGAACGGGCTGGGACGGGCTGTGGTGGGCTGGGATGGGCTGGCACGGGCTGTGGTGGGCTGGCACGGGCTGTAGTGGGCTGGCACAGGCTGTGGTGGGCTGGGACGGGCTGTGGTGGGCTGGGACGGGCTGTGGTGGGCTGGGACGGGCTGGGATGGGCGGGGACGGGCTGGGACGGGCTGGGACGGGCTGTGGTGGGCTGGGACGGGCTGGGACGTGCTGTGGTGTGCTCGGACGGGCTGTGGTGTGCTGGGACGGGCTGTGGTGGGCTGTGGTGGTCTGGGACGGGCCATGGTGGGCTGTGGTGGGTTCTGCTGAGCTTGAGACGGGCTGTGGTGGGCTGGGGCGGGCTGAGACGAGTTCTGGTTGTCTGGAACGAGCTGGGACGGGCCGTGGTGGGCGGGGACGGGCTGTGGTGGGCGGGGACGGGCTGTGGTGGGCTGGGACGGGATGTGGTGGTCTGGAATGGTCTGTGGTGGGCTGGGACGGGCTGTGGTGGGCTGGGACGGGCTGCGGCAGGCTGCGACGGGCTGAGACGGGTTATGCTGGTCTGTGGTGGGCTGTGGTGGGCGGGGACGGGCTGTGGTGGGCGGGGACGGGCTGTGGTGGGCTGGGACGGGCTGTGGTGGGCTAGGGACGGGCTGTGGTGTGCTGGGACGGGCTGTGGTGGGCTGGGACGGGCTGTGGTGGTCTGGAACAGGCTGTGGTGGGTTGGGACAGGCTGGGACATGCTGGGACGGTGTGTGGTGGACTGGGATGGTCTGTGGTGGGGCGTGGTGGGCTGGGACGGGCCGTGGTGAACCGTGGTGGGCTGTGGTGGGCCGTGGTGGGCCGTTTTGAGCCGGTATGGGAAGGGATGGGCTGTGGTGGGCCGTGGTGGGCTGGGACAGGTCATGGTGGTCTGAGATGGCCCGTGGTGAACTGTGGTGGGCTGTGGTGGGCCGTGGTGGGCTGGTATGGGCCGTGGTGGGCTGTTTTGAGCCGGTATGGGAAGGGATGGGCTGTGGTGGGCCGTGGTGGGCTGGGACAGGCTGTGGTGGGCTTTGGTGGGTTCTTGTGAGCTTGAGATGGGTTGTGGTGGGCTGGGACGGGCTGGGACGGGCTGTGGTGGGCTGGGACGGGCTGGGACGGGCTGTGGTGGGCTGTGATGTGCTGGGACGGGCTGTGGTGGGCTGGGACTGGCTGTGGTGGGCTGGGACGGGCCGTGGTGGGCGGGGACGGGCCGTGGTGAACCGTGGTGGGCCGGGATGGGAAGGGGTGGGCTGTGGTGGGCTGGGACAGGTCGTGGTGAGCTGGGACGGGCCGTGGTGGGCTGTGGTGGGCCGTGGTCGTCTTGGACAGGCTGTGGTGGGCTTTGGTGGGTTCTTGTGAGCTTGAGATGGGCTGTGGTGGGCTGGGACGGGCTGGGACGGGATCTGATGATCTGGAACGAGCTGTGATGTGCTGCAATGGGCTGTGGTGGGCTGGGACGGGCTGTGGTGGGCTGGGACGGGCTGTGGTGGGCTGTGGTGGGCTGGGACGGGCTGTGGTGGGATGGGACATGCTATGGTGTGCTGGGACGAGCTGTCGTGGGCTGGGACGGGCTGGGACGGGCTGGGACGAGTTGTAGTGTGCTGGGACGGCCTGGGGAGGGCGGGGACGTGCTGCGGTGTGCTGGGACGGGCTGTGGTGTGCTGGGACGGGCTGTGGTGTGCTGGGACGGGCTGTGGTGGGCGGGGACGGGCTGTGGTGGGCTGGGACGGGCCGTGGTGGGCTATGGTGGGCCGTGGTGGGCTGGGATGGGTCCTGATGGACTGGGACGGGCCGTAGTGGGCTGGGACGAGCCGTGGTGGGCTGGGACGGGCCGTAGTGGACTGGGACGGGCTGTGGTGGGCTGGGACGGGCTCTGGTGGGCTGTGGTGTGATGGGATGGGCTTTGGTGAGCTGGGACGGGCTGTGGTGAACCATGGTGGGGTGTGCTGGGCCGTGGTGGGCTGGGACGGGCTGTGGTGAACTGTGGTGGGCTGTGGTGGGCCGTGGTGTGCTGGGACGGGTTGTTGTGGGCTGTGGTGGGCCGTGGTGGTCTGGGACGGGCTGTGGTAAACTGGGACGGGCTGGGACTGGCTGTGGTGGGCTGGGAAGGGCTGGGACGGGCTGTGGTGGGCTGGGACTGGCTGTGGTGGGCTGGGACGGGCTGTGCTGAGCTGGGACTGGCTGGGACGGGCTGGGATGGGCTGGGAAGGGCTGTGGTGGGCCGTGGTGGGCGGGGACGGGCTCTGGTGAACCGTGGTTGGCCGTGGTGGGCTGTGGTGGGCCGTGGTGGGCTGCGGTGGGCCGTGGTGGGCTGTGGTGGGCCGTGGTGGGCAGGGACGGGCCGTGGTGGGCTGTGGTGGGCCGTGGTGGGCTTGGTCGGGCCGTGGTTGCCTGGGACGGGCTGTGGTGGCCTGGGATGGGCTGTGGTGGGCTGGGACGGGATGTGGTGGGCTGTGGCGGGCCGTGGTGGGCTAGGACGGGACGTGGTGGGCTGTGGTGGGCCGTGGTGGTCTGGGACGGGCTGTGGTGGGCTGTGGTGGGTTCTGGTGAGCTTGAGACGGGCTGTGGTGGTCTGGGACGGGCTGTGGTGGGCTGTAATGGGCAGGGACGGCCTGTGGTGGGCTGGGATGGGCTGGGACGGGCTGTGGTGGGCTGGGACGGGCTGTGGTGGGCTGAGACGGGCCATGGTGGGCTGGGATGGGCCGTGGTGAACTGTGGTGGGCTGTGGTGGGCAGTGGTGGGCTGGGACGGGCTGTGGTGGGCTGTGGTGGGATGTGGTGGGTTTTGGTGAGCTTGAGTCGGGCTGTGGTGGGCTGGGACGGGCTGGGACGGGTTCTGGTGGTCTGGAACGGGCTGGGACGGGCTGTGGTGGGCAGGGACGGGCTGTTGTGGCCTGGGACGGGCTGGGACGGGCTGTGGTGGGCTAGGATGGGCTGTGGTGGGCTAGGATGGGCTGTGGTGGGCTAGGATGGGCTGTGGTGTGCTGGGCCGTGCTGGGACGGGCTGTGGTGGGCTGGGACGGGCTGTGGTGGGCTGGGACGGGCTGTGGTATGCTGGGACGGGCTGGGACGGGCTGTCGTTGGCTGGGACGGGCTGGGACAGGCTGTGGTGGGCTGTGGTGGGCTGGGACGGGCTGTGGTGGTCTGGGACGGGCTGTGGTGGGCTGGGACGGGCTGTGGTGGGCTGGGACGGGCCGTGGTGGGCTGGGATGGGCTGTGGTGGGCTGGGATGGGCTGTGGTGGGCTGGGACGGGCTGTGGTGGGCTGGACGGGCTGGTACGTGCTGTGGTGTGCTGGGACGGGCTGTGGTGGGCTGGGACGGGCTGTGGTGGGTTCTGCTGAGCTTGAGACGGGCTGTGGTGGGCTGGGACGGGCTGAGACGAGTTCTGGTTGTCTGGAACGAGCTGGGACGGGCTGTGATGGGCTGGGACGGGCTGTGGTGGGCTGTGGTGGGCTGGGACCGGCTGCGGTTGGCTGTGGTGGGTTGTGGTGAGCTGGGACAGGCTGTGGTGGGCTGGAATGGGCTGGGACGGGCTGTGGTGGGTGTGGTGGACTGGGACGCGCTGTAGTGAGCTGAGACGGGCTGTGGTGGGCTGGGATTTGCTGGGACGGCTGGGACGGGCTGTGGTGGGCGGGGACGGTCTGTGGTGGGCTGGGACGGGCTGTGTTGGGCTGGGACGGGCTGTGGAGGATTGGACCGGGCTATGGAGAGCTGTGGAGAGCCGTGGTGGGCTGGGACGGGCCGTGTTGGGCAGGGACGGGCCGTGGTGGGCTGGGACGGGCTCTGGTGGTGAGCAGAGACGGCCTGTGTTGGGCTGGGACGGGCTGTGATAAGTTGTAACCGGCTGTGGTGGGTCGGGGTGGGCTGGGACGGGTCGTGGTGGGCTGGGACGGGCCCTGGTGGGCTGGGGCGGGTTGGGACGGGCTGGGACGGGCTATGTTGGTCTGTGGTGGGTTGGGACGGGCGGGGACGGGCTGTGGTGGGCTGGGACGGGCTGTGGTGGGCTAGGGACGGGCTGTGGTGTGCTGGGACGGGCTGTGGTGGGCTGGGACGGGCTGTGGTGGTCTGGAACAGGCTGTGGTGGGTTGGGACAGGCTGGGACATGCTGGGACGGTGTGTGGTGGACTGGGATGGTCTGTGGTGGGGCGTGGTGGGCTGGGACGGGCCGTGGTTGGCTGGGACGGGTTGTGGCGGACTGGGACGAACTGTGGTGGTCTGTGGTGGGCTGGGACGGGCCGTGGTGGGCTGGGACGGGCTGGGACGAGCTGTGCCGGGCTGTGACGGGCTGTGGTGGGCTGTGGTAGGCTGTGCTGTGCTGTAGTGGTCTGTGATGGGCTGGGACGGGCTGTCGTGGGCTGGGACGGGCTGTCGTGGGCTGGGACGGGCTGTCGTGGGCTGTGGGGACCTGGGACATGCTGTGGTGGGCTGGGACGGGCTCTGGTGGGCTGGGACGGGCTGTGGTGGGCTTCTATGGGCTGTTACTTTATGTGGTGAGCTGGGACGGGCTGTGACGGGCTGTGGTCGGCTGGTATGAGGTGGGACAAGCTGTGGTGGGCCGGGACGGGCTGTGGTGAGCTGGGACGGGCTGTAGTGAGCTGGGACGGGCTGTGGTGGTTTGTGGTGGGCTGGGACGGGCTGTGGTGGTCTGGGATGGGCTGGGACAGGCTGTGGTGGGCCGTGGTAAGCCATGGTCGGCTGTGGTGGGCTGGGACGGGCTGTGGTGGGCTGTGGTGTGCCATGGTGGGCTGGGACAGGCTGCGGTGGGCTGGAAAGGGCTGTGGTGGGCTGGGACAGGCTGTGGTGGGACGGGGACGGGCTGTGGTTGGTTGTGGTGGGCTGGGACGGGCTGGGACGCCTTGGAAGGGCTGTGGTGGGCGGTGACGGGTTGTGGTGTTCTGTGACGGGCTGGGACTTTCTGTGGTGAGCTGCGACGGTCTGTGGTGGTCTGGAACGGGCTGTGGTAGGCCGGGACGGGCCGTGGTGGGCCGGGACGGGCCGTGGTGCGCCGGGACGGGCCGTAGCGGGCCGGGCCGGGCCGTGCTGGGCTGGGACGGGCTGTGGCGAGCTGGGATGAACTGTGATGGTCTGTGGTGGGCTGGGACGAGCTGTGGTGTGCTGTGACGGGCTGTGGTGGGCTGGGACGGGCTGTGGTGGGCTGGGACGGGCTGTGGTGGGTTGGGACAGGCTGGGACATGCTGGGACGGTGTGTGGTGGACTGGGATGGTCTGTGGTGGGGCGTGGTGGGCTGGGACGGGCCGTGGTGAACTGTGGTGGGCTGTGGTGGGCCGTGGTGGGCCGTTTTGAGCCGGTATGGGAAGGGATGGGCTGTGGTGGGCCGTGGTGGGCTGGGACAGGTCATGGTGGTCTGAGATGGCCCGTGGTGAACTGTGGTGGGCTGTGGTGGTCTGTGGTGGGCTGGGACAGGCTGTGGTGTGCTGGGACGGGCCGTGGTGGGCCGGGATGGGCCGTGGTGTGCCGGGACGGGCCGTGGTGGGCTGGGACGGGTTGTGGCGGGCTGGGACGAACTGTGGTGGTCTGTGGTGGGCTGGGACGGGCCGTGGTGGGCTGGGACGGGCTCTGGTGGTATGGACCGGGCTGTGGTGGGCTGGGAAGGGCTGGAATGGGCTGTGGTGGGTTGGGATGGGCTGTGGTGGGCGGGGACGGTCTGTGGTGGGCTGGGACAGGCTGTGGTGGGCTTGGACCTGCTGTGGTGGTCGGGGACGGGTTGTGGTAGGTCCGGGACGGGCTGTCGTATTCCGGGACGGGCTGTGGTTGGCTGGGAAGGCCTGGGACGGGCTGGGACGGGCTGTGGTGGGCTGGGACGGGCTCTGGTGGTCTCAAACCGGCTGTGGTGGGTTGGGAAGGGCTGTGGTGGGCTGTGGTGGGTTGGGACAGGCTGTGGTGGGCTGGGACGGTCTGTGGTGGGCTGTGACGGGCTGTGGTGGGCTTCTATGGGCTGGTACTTTATGTGGTGGGCTGGGACGGGCTGTGACGGGCTGTGGTCGGCTGGTATGAGCTGGGACAAGCTTTGGTGGGCCGGGACGGGCTCTGTTGGGCTGGGACGGGCTGTGGTGAGCTGGGACGGGCTGTGGTGGCCTGTGGTGGGCTGGGACGGGCTGTGGTGGTCTGGGATGGCCTGGGACAGGCTGTGGTGGGCCGTGGTAAGCCATGGTCGGCTGTGGTGGGCTGGGACGGGCTGTGGTGGGCTGTGGTGTGCCATGGTGGGCTGGGACAGGCTGCGGTGGGCTGGAAAGGGCTGTGGTGGGCTGGGACGGGCCGTGGTGGGCCGGGACGGGCTGTGGCGAGCTGGGACGGGTTGTGGTGGGCTGGGACTGGTTGTGGCGGACTGGGACGAACTGTGGTGGTCTGTGGTGGCCTGGGACGTGCCGTGGTGGCCTGGGACGGGCCGTGGTGGGCCGGGACGGGCCGTGGTGGGCCGGGACGGGCCGTGGTGGGCTGGGCCGGGTTGTGGCGGGCTGGGACGAACTGTGGTGGTCTGTGGTGGGCTGGGACGGGCCGTGGTGGGCTGGGACGGGCTCTGCTGGTATGGACCGGGCTGTGGTGGGCTGGGAAGGGCTGGAATGGGCTGTGGTGGGTTGGCATGGGCTATGGTGGGCTGGCACGGTATGTGGTGGGCTGGCACAGGCTGTGGTGGGCTTGGACCTGCTGTGGTGGTCGGGGACGGGTTGTGGTAGGTCCGGGATGGGCTGTCGTGGTCCGGGACGGGCTGTGGTGGGCTGGGAAGGCCTGGGACGGGCTGTGGTGGGCGGGGACGGGCTGTGGTGGGCGGGGACGGGCTCTGGTGGTCTCAAACCGGCTGTGGTGAGTTGGGAAGGGCTGGAATGGGCTGTGGTGGGTTGGGACAGGTTGTGGTGGGCTGGGACGGGCTGTGGTGGGCTTGGACCTGCTGTGGTGGTCAGGGACGGGTTCTGGTAGGTCCGGGACGGGCTGTGGTGGGCTGGGATGGGCTGTGATAAGCTGTAACCGGCTGTGGTGGGCTGTGGTGGTCTGGTACGGGTTGTGGTGAGCTGAGATGGGCTGTGGTGGGCTTTGGTGGGCTGTGGTGGGCTGGGACGGGCCGTGGTGGGCTGGGACGGGCTGTGGTGGGCTTCTATGGGCTGGTACTTTATGTGGTGGGCTGGGACGGGCTGTGACGGGCTGTGGTAGTCTGGGATTGGCTGGGACAGGCTGTGGTGGGCCGTGGTAAGCCATGGTGGGCTGTGGTGGGCTGGGACGGGCTGTGGTGGGCTGTGGTGTGCCATGGTGGGCTGGGACAGGCTGCGGTGGGCTGGAAAGGGCTGTGGTGGGCTGGGACAGGCTGTGGTGGGATGGGGACGGGCTGTGGTTGGTTGTGGTGGGCTGGGACGGGCTGTGGTGGGCTGGGACAGGCTGTGGTGGGCTGGGACGAGCTGTGATGAGCTGAGACGGGCTGTGATGGGCCGGGGTGGGCCGGGACAGGCTCTGGTGGGCTGTGGAGGGCTGGGACGGGCTCTGGTGGGCTGGGACGGACTTGGACGCACTGTGGTGGGCTGGGACGGCCTGTGTAGGGCTGGGAGGGGCTGTGGTGGGCAGTGGGGGGCTGGGAAGGGCTGTGGTGGGCTGGGATGGGCTAGAACGGCTATGGTGGGCTGGGACGGGCTGTGGTGGGCTTGGATGGGCTGTGCTGTGCTGGAACGGTCTGGGACGAGTTGTGGTGAGTGTGGTGGGCTGGGACGGGCTGGGACGGACTGTGTTTAGCTGGGACGGGCTGTGGTGGGCCGTGGTGGGCTGGGACAAGCTGTGGTGAGCTGAGACGGGCTGTGGTGGGCTGTGTCGGGCTGGGACGAGCTGTGACGCGGTGGGACGGGCTGTGGTGGTCTGCGCTAGGCTGTGGTGTGCTGTAGTGGCCTGTGATGGGCTGGGTGGGGCTGTGGTGAGCTGGGACTTGCTGTGGTGGGCTGGGACGGGCTGTGGTGGGCTGGGACGGGCTGTGGTGGGCTGGGACGGGCTGTGGTGGGCTGGGACGGGCCGTGGTGGGCTGGGATAAGCTGTGTTGGGCTGGGACGGGCTGTGTTAGGCTGGGATGGGCTGTGGAGGATTGGGACGGGCTATGGAGAGCTGTGGAGAGCTGGGACGGTCTGTGGTGGGCTGGCACAGGCTGTGGTGGGCTTGGACCTGCTGTGGTGGTCGGGGACGGATTGTGGTAGGTCCGGGACGGGCTGTCGTGGTCCGGGACGGGCTGTGGTGGGTTGGGAAGGCCTGGGACGGGCTGGGACGAGCTGGGACGGGCTGTGGTGGGCGGGGACGGGCTGTGGTGGGCGGGGACGGGCTGTGGTGGGCGGGGACGGGCTGTGGTGGGCAGGGACGGGCTGGGACGAGCTGGGACGGGCTGTGGTGGGCTGCGGTAGGCTGTGGTGTTCTGTAGTGGTCTGTGGAGGGCTGGGACGGGCTGTGGTGGGCTGGCACGGGCTGTGGTGGGCTGGGACGGGCTGTGGTGGGCTGTGGTGGGCTGGGATGGGCTGTCGTGGGCTGGGAAGGGCTGTCGTGGGCTTTGGCAGCCTGGGACATGCTGTGGTGGGCTGGGACGGGCTGGGACGTGCTGTGACGAGCTGTGACGAGCTGTGACGGTCTGTGGTGTGTTGTAGTGGCCTGTGGTGTGCTGTAGTGGCCTGTGGTGGGCTGGGACGGGCTGTGGTGGGCTGGGACAAACTGTGGTGGGCTGTGGTGGGCTGGGATGAGCTGGGACAGGCTGGGACGGGCTGTGGTGGGCTGTGGTGGGCTGGGACGGGCTGTGGTGGGCTGGGGCGGGCTGTGGTGGGCTGCGACGGGCTGGGACGGGCTGCGACGGGCTGTGGTGTGCTGGGACGGGCTGTGGTGGGTTGGGACGGGCTGTGGTGGGCTGGGACGGGCTGGGACGGGCCGTGGTGGGCTGGGACGGGCTCTGGTGGGCTTGGACAGGCTGTGGTGGGCTGGGACGAGCCGTAGTAGGCTGGGACGGGCCGTGGTGGGCCGCGACGGGCCGTGGTGGGTTGTTGTGGGCCGTGGTGGGCTGGGACGGGCTGTGGTGGGCTGTGGTTGACCGTGGTGGGCTGTGATGGGCTGTGGTAAGCTGGGATGGGATGTGGTAAGCTGGGACGGGCTTTCGTGGGCTGGGATGGGTTGTCGTGGGCTGGGACGGTCTGGGACGGGCCGTGGTGAGCTGGGACGGGCTGTGGTGGGCTGGGACAGGCTGTGTTTGGCTGGGACAGGCTGTGGTGAGCTGGGACGGGCCGTGGTGGGCCGGGACGGGCCGTAGTGGGCCGGGATGGGCCGTGGCGGGCTGGGACAAACTGTGGTGGGCTGGGATGAACTGTGGTGGTCTGTGGTGGGCTGGGACGAGCTGTGGTGATCTGGGACGGGCTGTGGTAGGCTGGGACAAACTGTGGCAGGCTGGGACGGGCCGTGGCGGGCTGGGACGGGCCGTGGCGGGCTGGGACGGGTTGTGGCGGGCTGGGACAGGCTGTGTTGGGCTGGGACGGGCTGTGGTGGGCTGGGATGGGCTGTGATAAGCTGTAACCGGCTGTGGTGGGCTGTGGTGGTCTGGTACGGGTTGTGGTGAGCTGAGATGGGCTGTGGTGGGCTTTGGTGGGCTGGGGTGGGCTCGGACGGGCCGTGGTGGGCTGGGACGGGCTGTGGTGGGCTTCTATGGGCTGGTACTTTATGTGGTGGGCTGGGACGGGCTGTGACGGGCTGTGGTTGTCTGGGATGGCCTGGGACAGGCTGTGGTGGGCCGTGGTAAGCCGTGGTCGGGGGTGGTGGTCTGGGACGGGCTGTGGTGGGCTGTGGTGTGCCATGGTGGGCTGGGACAGGCTGGGGTGGGCTGGGACAGGCTGGGGTGGGCTGGAACGGGCTGTGGTGGGCTGGGACAGGCTGTGGTGGGATGGGGACGGGCTGTGGTTGGTTGTGGTGGGCTGGGACGGGCTGTGGTGGGCTGGGACGGGCTGTGGTGGGCTGGGACGAGCTGTGATGAGCTGAGACGGGCTGTGATGTGCCGGGGTGGGCCGGGACAGGCTCTGGTGGGCTGTGGAGGGCTGGGACGGGCTCTGGTGGGCTGGGACGGACTTGGACGCACTGTGGTGGGCTGGGACGGGCTGGGACGGCCTGTGTAGGGCTGGGAGGGGCTGTGGTGGGCTGTGGGGGGCTGGGAAGGGCTGTGGTGGGCTGGGACGGGCTGGGACGAGCTGTGCCGGGCTGGGACGGGCTGTGGTGGGCTGTGGTAGGCTGTGCTGTGCTGTAGTGGTCTGTGATGGGCTGGGACGGGCTGTCGTGGGCTGGGACGGGCTGTCGTGGGCTGGGACGGGCTGTCGTGGGCTGTGGGGACCTGGGACATGCTGTGGTGGGCTGGGACGGGCTCTGGTGGGCTGGGACGGGCTGTGGTGGGCTTCTATGGGCTGTTACTTTATGTGGTGAGCTGGGACGGGCTGTGACGGGCTGTGGTCGGCTGGTATGAGGTGGGACAAGCTGTGGTGGGCCGGGACGGGCTGTGGTGAGCTGGGACGGGCTGTAGTGAGCTGGGACGGGCTGTGGTGGTTTGTGGTGGGCTGGGACGGGCTGTGGTGGTCTGGGATGGGCTGGGACAGGCTGTGGTGGGCCGTGGTAAGCCATGGTCGGCTGTGGTGGGCTGGGACGGGCTGTGGTGGGTTGTGGTGTGCCATGGTGGGCTGGGACAGGCTGCGGTGGGCTGGAAAGGGCTGTGGTGGGCTGGGACAGGCTGTGGTGGGACGGGGACGGGCTGTGGTTGGTTGTGGTGGGCTGGGACGGGCTGGGACGCCTTGGAAGGGCTGTGGTGGGCGGTGACGGGTTGTGGTGTTCTGTGACGGGCTGGGACTTTCTGTGGTGAGCTGCGACGGTCTGTGGTGGTCTGGAACGGGCTGTGGTAGGCCGGGACGGGCCGTGGTGGGCCGGGACGGGCCGTGGTGCGCCGGGACGGGCCGTGGCGGGCCGGGCCAGGCCGTGCTGGGCTGGGACGGGCTGTGGCGAGCTGGGACGGGTTGTGGCGGGCTGGGACTGGTTGTGGCGGGCTGGGACGAACTGTGGTGGTCTGTGGTGGGCTGGGACAGGCTGTGGTGTGCTGGGACGGGCCGTGGTGGGCCGGGATGGGCCGTGGTGTGCCGGGACGGGCCGTGGTGGGCTGGGACGGGTTGTGGCGGGCTGGGACGAACTGTGGTGGTCTGTGGTGGGCTGGGACGGGCCGTGGTGGGCTGGGACGGGCTCTGGTGGTATGGACCGGGCTGTGGTGGGCTGGGAAGGGCTGGAATGGGCTGTGGTGGGTTGGGACGGGCTGTGGTGGGCGGGGGACGGTCTGTGGTGGCCTGGGACAGGCTGTGGTGGGCTTGGACCTGCTGTGGTGGTCGGGGACGGGTTGTGGTAGGTCCGGGACGGGCTGTCGTATTCCGGGACGGGCTGTGGTGGGCTGGGAAGGCCTGGGACGGGCTGGGACGGGCTGTGGTGGGCGGGGACGGGCTGTGGTGGGCTGGGACGGGCTCTGGTGGTCTCAAACCGGCTGTGGTGGGTTGGGAAGGGCTGTGGTGGGCTGTGGTGGGTTGGGACAGGCTGTGGTGGGCTGGGACGGGCTGTGGTGGGCTTAGACCTGCTGTGGTGGTCAGGGACGGGTTCTGGTAGGTCCGGGACGGGCTGTGGTGGGCTGGGACGGTCTGTGGTGGGCTGTGACGGGCTGTGGTGGGCTTCTATGGGCTGGTACTTTATGTGGTGGGCTGGGACGGGCTGTGACGGGCTGTGGTCGGCTGGTATGAGCTGGGACAAGCTTTGGTGGGCCGGGACGGGCTCTGTTGGGCTGGGACGGGCTGTGGTGAGCTGGGACGGGCTGTGGTGGCCTGTGGTGGGCTGGGACGGGCTGTGGTGGTCTGGGATGGCCTGGGACAGGCTGTGGTGGGCCGTGGTAAGCCATGGTCGGCTGTGGTGGGCTGGGACGGGCTGTGGTGGGCTGTGGTGTGCCATGGTGGGCTGGGACAGGCTGCGGTGGGCTGGAAAGGGCTGTGGTGGGCTGGGACGGGCTGTGGTGGGACGGGGACGGGCTGTGGTTGGTTGTGGTGGGCTGGGACGGGCTGGGACGCCTTGGAAGGGCTGTGGTGGGCGGTGACGGGTTGTGGTGTTCTGTGACGGGCTGGGACTTTCTGTGGTGAGCTGCGACGGTCTGTGGTGGTCTGTAACGAGCTGTGGTGGGCCGGGACGGGCCGCGGTGGGCCGGGACGGGCCGTGGTGGGCTGGGATGGGCCGTGGTGGGCCGGGACGGGCTGTGGCGAGCTGGGACGGGTTGTGGTGGGCTGGGACTGGTTGTGGCGGACTGGGACGAACTGTGGTGGTCTGTGGTGGCCTGGGACGTGCCGTGGTGGCCTGGGACGGGCCGTGGTGGGCCGGGACGGGCCGTGGTGGGCCGGGACGGGCCGTGGTGGGCTGGGACGGGTTGTGGCGGGCTGGGACGAACTGTGGTGGTCTGTGGTGGGCTGGGACGGGCCGTGGTGGGCTGGGACGGGCTCTGCTGGTATGGACCGGGCTGTGGTGGGCTGGGAAGGGCTGGAATGGGCTGTGGTGGGTTGGCATGGGCTATGGTGGGCTGGCACGGTGTGTGGTGGGCTGGCACAGGCTGTGGTGGGCTTGGACCTGCTGTGGTGGTCGGGGACGGGTTGTGGTAGGTCCGGGATGGGCTGTCGTGGTCCGGGACGGGCTGTGGTGGGCTGGGAAGGCCTGGGACGAGCTGGGACGAGCTGTGGTGGGCGGGGGACGGGCTGTGGTGGGCGGGGACGGGCTCTGGTGGTCTCAAACCGGCTGTGGTGGGTTGGGAAGGGCTGGAATGGGCTGTGGTGGGTTGGGACAGGCTGTGGTGGGCTGGGACGGGCTGTGGTGGGCTTGGACCTGCTGTGGTGGTCAGGGACGGGTTCTGGTAGGTCCGGGACGGGCTGTGGTGGGCTGGGATGGGCTGTGATAAGCTGTAACCGGCTGTGGTGGGCTGTGGTGGTCTGGTACGAGTTGTGGTGAGCTGAGATGGGCTGTGGTGGGCTTTGGTGGGCTGGGGTGGGCTCGGACGGGCCGTGGTGGGCTGGGACGGGCTGTGGTGGGCTTCTATGGGCTGGTACTTTATGTCGTGGGCTGGGACGGGCTGTGACGGGCTGTGGTGGTCTGGGATTGGCTGGGACAGGCTGTGGTGGGCCGTGGTAAGCCATGGTGGGCTGTGGTGGGCTGGGACGGGCTGTGGTGGGCTGTGGTGTGCCATGGTGGGCTGGGACAGGCTGCGGTGGGCTGGAAAGGGCTGTGGTGGGCTGGGACAGGCTGTGGTGGGATGGGGACGGGCTGTGGTTGGTTGTGGTGGGCTGGGACGGGCTGTGGTGGGCTGGCACGGGCTGTGGTGGGCTGGGACGGGCTGTGGTGGGCTGTGGTGGGCTGGGATGGGCTGTCGTGGGCTGGGAAGGGCTGTCGTGGGCTTTGGCAGCCTGGGACATGCTGTGGTGGGCTGGGACGGGCTGGGACGTGCTGTGACGAGCTGTGACGAGCTGTGACGGTCTGTGGTGTGTTGTAGTGGCCTGTGGTGTGCTGTAGTGGCCTGTGGTGGGCTGGGACGGGCTGTGGTGGGCTGGGACAAACTCTGGTGGGCTGTGGTGGGCTGGGATGAGCTGGGACAGGCTGGGACGGGCTGTGGTGGGCTGTGGTGGGCTGGGACGGGCTGTGGTGGGCTGGGACGGGCTGTGGTGGGCTGCGACGGGCTGGGACGGGCTGCGACGGGCTGTGGTGTGCTGGGACGGGCTGTGGTGGGTTGGGACGCACTGTGGTGGGCTGGGACGGGCTGGGACGGGCCGTGGTGGGCTGGGACGAGCCGTAGTAGGCTTGGACAGGCTGTGGTGGGCTGGGACGAGCCGTAGTAGGCTGGGACGGGCCGTGGTGGGCCGCGACGGGCCGTGGTGGGTTGTTGTGGGCCGTGGTGGGCTGGGACGGGCTGTGGTGGGCTGTGGTTGACCGTGGTGGGCTGTGATGGGCTGTGGTAAGCTGGGATGGGATGTGGTAAGCTGGGACGGGCTTTCGTGGGCTGGGATGGGTTGTCGTGGGCTGGGACGGTCTGGGACGGGCCGTGGTGAGCTGGGACGGGCTGTGGTGGGCTGGGACAGGCTGTGTTTGGCTGGGACAGGCTGTGGTGAGCTGGGACGGGCCGTGGTGGGCCGGGACGGGCCGTGGTGGGCCGGGATGGGCCGTGGCGGGCTGGGACAAACTGTGGTGGGCTGGGATGAACTGTGGTGGTCTGTGGTGGGCTGGGACGAGCTGTGGTGATCCGGGACGGGCTGTGGTAGGCTGGGACAAACTGTGGCTGGCTGGGACGGGCCGTGGCGGGCTGGGACGGGCCGTGGCGGGCTGGGACGGGTTGTGGCGGGCTGGGACAGGCTGTGTTTGGCTGGGACAGGCTGTGGTGAGCTGGGACGGGCCGTGGTGGGCCGGGACGGGCCGTGGTGGGCCGGGATGGGCCGTGGCGGGCTGGGACAAACTGTGGTGGGCTGGGATGAACTGTGGTGGTCTGTGGTGGGCTGGGACGAGCTGTGGTGATCCGGGACGTGCTGTGGTAGGCTGGGACAAACTGTGGCTGGCTGGGACGGGCCGTGGCGGGCTGGGACGGGCCGTGGCGGGCTGGGACGGGTTGTGGCGGGCTGGGACAGGCTGTGTTGGTCTGGGACGGGCTGTGGTGGGCTGGGACGGGCTGTGGTGGGCTTGGACCTGCTGTGGTGGTCAGGGACGGGTTCTGGTAGGTCCGGGACGGGCTGTGGTGGGCTGGGATGGGCTGTGATAAGCTGTAACCGGCTGTGGTGGGCTGTGGTGGTCTGGTACGAGTTGTGGTGAGCTGAGATGGGCTGTGGTGGGCTTTGGTGGGCTGGGGTGGGCTCGGACGGGCCGTGGTGGGCTGGGACGGGCTGTGGTGGGCTTCTATGGGCTGGTACTTTATGTCGTGGGCTGGGACGGGCTGTGACGGGCTGTGGTGGTCTGGGATTGGCTGGGACAGGCTGTGGTGGGCCGTGGTAAGCCATGGTGGGCTGTGGTGGGCTGGGACGGGCTGTGGTGGGCTGTGGTGTGCCATGGTGGGCTGGGACAGGCTGCGGTGGGCTGGAAAGGGCTGTGGTGGGCTGGGACAGGCTGTGGTGGGATGGGGACGGGCTGTGGTTGGTTGTGGTGGGCTGGGACGGGCTGTGGTGGGCTGGCACGGGCTGTGGTGGGCTGGGACGGGCTGTGGTGGGCTGTGGTGGGCTGGGATGGGCTGTCGTGGGCTGGGAAGGGCTGTCGTGGGCTTTGGCAGCCTGGGACATGCTGTGGTGGGCTGGGACGGGCTGGGACGTGCTGTGACGAGCTGTGACGAGCTGTGACGGTCTGTGGTGTGTTGTAGTGGCCTGTGGTGTGCTGTAGTGGCCTGTGGTGGGCTGGGACGGGCTGTGGTGGGCTGGGACAAACTCTGGTGGGCTGTGGTGGGCTGGGATGAGCTGGGACAGGCTGGGACGGGCTGTGGTGGGCTGTGGTGGGCTGGGACGGGCTGTGGTGGGCTGGGACGGGCTGTGGTGGGCTGCGACGGGCTGGGACGGGCTGCGACGGGCTGTGGTGTGCTGGGACGGGCTGTGGTGGGTTGGGACGCACTGTGGTGGGCTGGGACGGGCTGGGACGGGCCGTGGTGGGCTGGGACGGGCTCTGGTGGGCTTGGACAGGCTGTGGTGGGCTGGGACGAGCCGTAGTAGGCTGGGACGGGCCGTGGTGGGCCGCGACGGGCCGTGGTGGGTTGTTGTGGGCCGTGGTGGGCTGGGACGGGCTGTGGTGGGCTGTGGTTGACCGTGGTGGGCTGTGATGGGCTGTGGTAAGCTGGGATGGGATGTGGTAAGCTGGGACGGGCTTTCGTGGGCTGGGATGGGTTGTCGTGGGCTGGGACGGTCTGGGACGGGCCGTGGTGAGCTGGGACGGGCTGTGGTGGGCTGGGACAGGCTGTGTTTGGCTGGGACAGGCTGTGGTGAGCTGGGACGGGCCGTGGTGGGCCGGGACGGGCCGTGGTGGGCCGGGATGGGCCGTGGCGGGCTGGGACAAACTGTGGTGGGCTGGGATGAACTGTGGTGGTCTGTGGTGGGCTGGGACGAGCTGTGGTGATCCGGGACGGGCTGTGGTAGGCTGGGACAAACTGTGGCTGGCTGGGACGGGCCGTGGCGGGCTGGGACGGGCCGTGGCGGGCTGGGACGGGTTGTGGCGGGCTGGGACAGGCTGTGTTGGTCTGGGACGGGCTGTGGTGGGCTGGGATGGGCTGTGATAAGCTGTAACCGGCTGTGGTGGGCTGTGGTGGTCTGGTACGGGTTGTGGTGAGCTGAGATGGGCTGTGGTGGGCTTTGGTGGGCTGGGGTGGGCTCGGACGGGCCGTGGTGGGCTGGGACGGGCTGTGGTGGGCTTCTATGGGCTGGTACTTTATGTGGTGGGCTGGGACGGGCTGTGACGGGCTGTGGTTGTCTGGGATGGCCTGGGACAGGCTGTGGTGGGCCGTGGTAAGCCGTGGTCGGGGGTGGTGGTCTGGGACGGGCTGTGGTGGGCTGTGGTGTGCCATGGTGGGCTGGGACAGGCTGCGGTGGGCTGGGACAGGCTGGGGTGGGCTGGAACGGGCTGTGGTGGGCTGGGACAGGCTGTGGTGGGATGGGGACGGGCTGTGGTTGGTTGTGGTGGGCTGGGACGGGCTGTGGTGGGCTGGGACGGGCTGTGGTGGGCTGGGACGAGCTGTGATGAGCTGAGACGGGCTGTGATGTGCCGGGGTGGGCCGGGACAGGCTCTGGTGGGCTGTGGAGGGCTGGGACGGGCTCTGGTGGGCTGAGACGGACTTGGACGCACTGTGGTGGGCTGGGACGGGCTGGGACGGCCTGTGTAGGGCTGGGAGGGGCTGTGGTGGGCTGTGGGGGGCTGGGAAGGGCTGTGGTGGGCTGGGACGGGCTGGGACGAGCTGTGCCGGGCTGGGACGGGCTGTGGTGGGCTGTGGTAGGCTGTGCTGTGCTGTAGTGGTCTGTGATGGGCTGGGACGGGCTGTCGTGGGCTGGGACGGGCTGTCGTGGGCTGGGACGGGCTGTCGTGGGCTGTGGGGACCTGGGACATGCTGTGGTGGGCTGGGACGGGCTCTGGTGGGCTGGGACGGGCTGTGGTGGGCTTCTATGGGCTGTTACTTTATGTGGTGAGCTGGGACGGGCTGTGACGGGCTGTGGTGGTCTGGGATTGGCTGGGACAGGCTGTGGTGGGCCGTGGTAAGCCATGGTGGGCTGTGGTGGGCTGGGACGGGCTGTGGTGGGCTGTGGTGTGCCATGGTGGGCTGGGACAGGCTGCGGTGGGCTGGAAAGGGCTGTGGTGGGCTGGGACAGGCTGTGGTGGGATGGGGACGGGCTGTGGTTGGTTGTGGTGGGCTGGGACGGGCTGTGGTGGGCTGGCACGGGCTGTGGTGGGCTGGGACGGGCTGTGGTGGGCTGTGGTGGGCTGGGGTGGACTGTCGTGGGCTGGGAAGGGCTGTCGTGGGCTTTGGCAGCCTGGGACATGCTGTGGTGGGCTGGGACGGGCTGGGACGTGCTGTGACGAGCTGTGACGAGCTGTGACGGTCTGTGGTGTGTTGTAGTGGCCTGTGGTGTGCTGTAGTGGCCTGTGGTGGGCTGGGACGGGCTGTGGTGGGCTGGGACAAACTCTGGTGGGCTGTGGTGGGCTGGGATGAGCTGGGACAGGCTGGGACGGGCTGTGGTGGGCTGTGGTGGGCTGGGACGGGCTGTGGTGGGCTGCGACGGGCTGTGGTGGGCTGCGACGGGCTGGGACGGGCTGCGACGGGCTGTGGTGTGCTGGGACGGGCTGTGGTGGGTTGGGACGGGCTGTGGTGGGCTGGGACGGGCTGGGACGGGCTCTGGTGGGCTTGGACAGGCTGTGGTGGGCTGGGACGAGCCGTAGTAGGCTGGGACGGGCCGTGGTGGGCCGCGACGGGCCGTGGTGGGTTGTTGTGGGCCGTGGTGGGCTGGGACGGGCTGTGGTGGGCTGTGGTTGACCGTGGTGGGCTGTGATGGGCTGTGGTAAGCTGGGATGGGATGTGGTAAGCTGGGACGGGCTTTCGTGGGCTGGGATGGGTTGTCGTGGGCTGGGACGGTCTGGGACGGGCCGTGGTGAGCTGGGACGGGCTGTGGTGGGCTGGGACAGGCTGTGTTTGGCTGGGACAGGCTGTGGTGAGCTGGGACGGGCCGTGGTGGGCCGGGACGGGCCGTGGTGGGCCGGGATGGGCCGTGGCGGGCTGGGACAAACTGTGGTGGGCTGGGATGAACTGTGGTGGTCTGTGGTGGGCTGGGACGAGCTGTGGTGATCCGGGACGGGCTGTGGTAGGCTGGGACAAACTGTGGCTGGCTGGGACGGGCCGTGGCGGGCTGGGACGGGCCGTGGCGGGCTGGGACGGGTTGTGGCGGGCTGGGACAGGCTGTGTTGGGCTGGGACGGGCTGTGGTGGGCTGGGATGGGCTGTGATAAGCTGTAACCGGCTGTGGTGGGCTGTGGTGGTCTGGTACGGGTTGTGGTGAGCTGAGATGGGCTGTGGTGGGCTTTGGTGGGCTGGGGTGGGCTCGGACGGACCGTGGTGGGCTGGGACGGGCTGTGGTGGGCTTCTATGGGCTGGTACTTTATGTGGTGGGCTGGGACGGGCTGTGACGGGCTGTGGTTGTCTGGGATGGCCTGGGACAGGCTGTGGTGGGCCGTGGTAAGCCGTGGTCGGGGGTGGTGGTCTGGGACGGGCTGTGGTGGGCTGTGGTGTGCCATGGTGGGCTGGGACAGGCTGCGGTGGGCTGGGACAGGCTGGGGTGGGCTGGAACGGGCTGTGGTGGGCTGGGACAGGCTGTGGTGGGATGGGGACGGGCTGTGGTTGGTTGTGGTGGGCTGGGACGGGCTGTGGTGGGCTGGGACGAGCTGTGATGAGCTGAGACGGGCTGTGATGTGCCGGGGTGGGCCGGGACAGGCTCTGGTGGGCTGTGGAGGGCTGGGACGGGCTCTGGTGGGCTGGGACGGACTTGGACGCACTGTGGTGGGCTGGGACGGGCTGGGACGGCCTGTGTAGGGCTGGGAGGGGCTGTGGTGGGCTGTGGGGGGCTGGGAAGGGCTGTGGTGGGCTAGGACGGGCTGGGACGAGCTGTGCCGGGCTGGGACGGGCTGTGGTGGGCTGTGGTAGGCTGTGCTGTGCTGTAGTGGTCTGTGATGGGCTGGGACGGGCTGTTGTGGGCTGGGACGGGCTGTCGTGGGCTGGGACGGGCTGTCGTGGGCTGTGGGGACCTGGGACATGCTGTGGTGGGCTGGGACGGGCTCTGGTGGGCTGGGACGGGCTGTGGTGGGCTTCTATGGGCTGTTACTTTATGTGGTGAGCTGGGACGGGCTGTGACGGGCTGTGGTCGGCTGGTATGAGGTGGGACAAGCTGTGGTGGGCCGGGACGGGCTGTGGTGAGCTGGGACGGGCTGTAGTGAGCTGGGACGGGCTGTGGTGGCCTGTGGTGGGCTGGGACGGGCTGTGGTGGTCTGGGATGGGCTGGGACAGGCTGTGGTGGGCCGTGGTAAGCCATGGTCGGCTGTGGTGGGCTGGGACGGGCTGTGGTGGGCTGTGGTGTGCCATGGTGGGCTGGGACAGGCTGCGGTGGGCTGGAAAGGGCTGTGGTGGGCTGGGACAGGCTGTGGTGGGACGGGGACGGGCTGTGGTTGGTTGTGGTGGGCTGGGACGGGCTGGGACGCCTTGGAAGGGCTGTGGTGGGCGGTGACGGGTTGTGGTGTTCTGTGACGGGCTGGGACTTTCTGTGGTGAGCTGCGACGGTCTGTGGTGGTCTGGAACGGGCTGTGGTAGGCCGGGACGGGCCGTGGTGGGCCGGGACGGGCCGTGGTGCGCCGGGACGGGCCGTGGCGGGCCGGGCCAGGCCGTGCTGGGCTGGGACGGGCTGTGGCGAGCTGGGACGGGTTGTGGCGGGCTGGGACTGGTTGTGGCGGGCTGGGACGAACTGTGGTGGTCTGTGGTGGGCTGGGACAGGCTGTGGTGTGCTGGGACGGGCCGTGGTGGGCCGGGATGGGCCGTGGTGGGCCGGGACGGGCCGTGGTGGGCTGGGACGGGTTGTGGCGGGCTGGGACGGGCTCTGGTGGTATGGACCGGGCTGTGGTGGGCTGGGAAGGGCTGGAATGGGCTGTGGTGGGTTGGGATGGGCTGTGGTGAGCGGGGACGGTCTGTGGTGGGCTGGGACAGGCTGTGGTGGGCTTGGACCTGCTGTGGTGGTCGGGGACGGGTTGTGGTAGGTCCGGGACGGGCTGTCGTATTCCGGGACGGGCTGTGGTGGGCTGGGAATGCCTGGGACGGGCTGGGACGGGCTGTGGTGGGCGGGGACGGGCTGTGGTGGGCTGGGACGGGCTCTGGTGGTCTCAAACCGGCTGTGGTGGGTTGGGACAGGCTGTGGTGGGCTGTGGTGGGTTGGGACAGGCTGTGGTGGGCTGGGACGGGCTGTGGTGGGCTTAGACCTGCTGTGGTGGTCAGGGACGGGTTCTGGTAGGTCCGGGACGGGCTGTGGTGGGCTGGGACGGTCTGTGGTGGGCTGTGACGGGCTGTGGTGGGCTTCTATGGGCTGGTACTTTATGTGGTGGGCTGGGACGGGCTGTGACGGGCTGTGGTCGGCTGGTATGAGCTGGGACAAGCTTTGGTGGGCCGGGACGGGCTCTGTTGGGCTGGGACGGGCTGTGGTGAGCTGGGACGGGCTGTGGTGGCCTGTGGTGGGCTGGGACGGGCTGTGGTGGTCTGGGATGGCCTGGGACAGGCTGTGGTGGGCCGTGGTAAGCCATGGTCGGCTGTGGTGGGCTGGGACGGGCTGTGGTGGGCTGTGGTGTGCCATGGTGGGCTGGGACAGGCTGCGGTGGGCTGGAAAGGGCTGTGGTGGGCTGGGACGGGCTGTGGTGGGACGGGGACGGGCTGTGGTTGGTTGTGGTGGGCTGGGACGGGCTGGGACGCCTTGGAAGGGCTGTGGTGGGCGGTGACGGGTTGTGGTGTTCTGTGACGGGCTGGGACTTTCTGTGGTGAGCTGCGACGGTCTGTGGTGGTCTGTAACGAGCTGTGGTGGGCCGGGACGGGCCGCGGTGGGCCGGGACGGGCCGTGGTGGGCCGGGACGGGCCGTGGTGCGCCGGGACGGGCTGTGGCGAGCTGGGACGGGTTGTGGTGGGCTGGGACTGGTTGTGGCGGACTGGGACGAACTGTGGTGGTCTGTGGTGGCCTGGGACGTGCCGTGGTGGCCTGGGACGGGCCGTGGTGGGCCGGGACGGGCCGTGGTGGGCCGGGACGGGCCGTGGTGGGCTGGGACGGGTTGTGGCGGGCTGGGACGAACTGTGGTGGTCTGTGGTGGGCTGGGACGGGCCGTGGTGGGCTGGGACGGGCTCTGCTGGTATGGACCGGGCTGTGGTGGGCTGGGAAGGGCTGGAATGGGCTGTAGTGGGTTGGCATGGGCTATGGTGGGCTGGCACGGTGTGTGGTGGGCTGGCACAGGCTGTGGTGGGCTTGGACCTGCTGTGGTGGTCGGGGACGGGTTGTGGTAGGTCCGGGATGGGCTGTCGTGGTCCGGGACGGGCTGTGGTGGGCTGGGAAGGCCTGGGACGGGCTGGGACGAGCTGGGACGGGCTGTGGTGGGCGGGGACGGGCTGTGGTGGGCGGGGACGGGCTCTGGTGGTCTCAAACCGGCTGTGGTGGGTTGGGAAGGGCTGGAATGGGCTGTGGTGGGCTGGGACAGGCTGTGGTGGGCTGGGACGGGCTGTGGTGGGCTTGGACCTGCTGTGGTGGTCAGGGACGGGTTCTGGTAGGTCCGGGACGGGCTGTGGTGGGCTGGGACAGGCTGTGGTGGGCTGGGACGAGCTGTGATGAGCTGAGACGGGCTGTGATGGGCCAGGGTGGGCCGGGACAGGCTCTGGTGGGCTGGGACGGACTTGGACGCACTGTGGTGGGCTGGGACGGCCTGTGTAGGGCTGGGAGGGGCTGTGGTGGGCAGTGGGGGGCTGGGAAGGGCTGTGGTGGGCTGGGATGGGCTAGAACGGCTATGGTGGGCTGGGACGGGCTGTGGTGGGCTTGGATGGGCTGTGCTGTGCTGGAACGGTCTGGGACGAGTTGTGGTGAGTGTGGTGGGCTGGGACGGGCTGGGACGGACTGTGTTTAGCTGGGACGGGCTGTGGTGGGCCGTGGTGGGCTGGGACAGGCTGTGGTGAGCTGAGACGGGCTGTGGTGGGCTGTGTCGGGCTGGGACGAGCTGTGACGCGGTGGGACGGGCTGTGGTGGTCTGCGCTAGGCTGTGGTGTGCTGTAGTGGCCTGTGATGGGCTGGGTGGGGCTGTGGTGAGCTGGGACTTGCTGTGGTGGGCTGGGACGGGCTGTGGTGGGCTGGGACGGGCTGTGGTGGGCTGGGACGGGCTGTGGTGGGCTGGGACGGGCCGTGGTGGGCTGGGATAAGCTGTGTTGGGCTGGGACGGGCTGTGTTAGGCTGGGATGGGCTGTGGAGGATTGGGACGGGCTATGGAGAGCTGTGGAGAGCTGGGACGGTCTGTGGTGGGCTGGCACAGGCTGTGGTGGGCTTGGACCTGCTGTGGTGGTCGGGGACGGATTGTGGTAGGTCCCTGACGGGCTGTCGTGGTCCGGGACGGGCTGTGGTGGGTTGGGAAGGCCTGGGACGGGCTGGGACGAGCTGGGACGGGCTGTGGTGGGCGGGGACGGGCTGTGGTGGGCGGGGACGGGCTGTGGTGGGCGGGGACGGGCTGTGGTGGGCAGGGACGGGCTGGGACGAGCTGGGACGGGCTGTGGTGGGCTGCGGTAGGCTGTGGTGTTCTGTAGTGGTCTGTGGAGGGCTGGGACGGGCTGTGGTGGGCTGGCACGGGCTGTGGTGGGCTGGGACGGGCTGTGGTGGGCTGTGGTGGGCTGGGATGGGCTGTCGTGGGCTGGGAAGGGCTGTCGTGGGCTTTGGCAGCCTGGGACATGCTGTGGTGGGCTGGGACGGGCTGGGACGTGCTGTGACGAGCTGTGACGAGCTGTGACGGTCTGTGGTGTGTTGTAGTGGCCTGTGGTGTGCTGTAGTGGCCTGTGGTGGGCTGGGACGGGCTGTGGTGGGCTGTGGTGGGCTGGGATGAGCTGGGACAGGCTGGGACGGGCTGTGGTGGTCTGTGGTGGGCTGGGACGGGCTGGGACGTGCTGTGACGAGCTGTGACGGTCTGTGGTGTGTTGTAGTGGCCTGTGGTGTGCTGTAGTGGCCTGTGGTGGGCTGGGACGGGCTGTGGTGGGCTGGGACGAGCTGTGGTGATCCGGGACGGGCTGTGGTAGGCTGGGACAAACTGTGGCTGGCTGGGACGGGCCGTGGCGGGCTGGGACGGGCCGTGGCGGGCTGGGACAGGCTGTGTTGGGCTGGGACGGGCTGTGGTGGGCTGGGATGGGCTGTGATAAGCTGTAACCGGCTGTGGTGGGCTGTGGTGGTCTGGTACGGGTTGTGGTGAGCTGAGATGGGCTGTGGTGGGCTTTGGTGGGCTGGGGTGGGCTCGGACGGACCGTGGTGGGCTGGGACGGGCTGTGGTGGGCTTCTATGGGCTGGTACTTTATGTGGTGGGCTGGGACGGGCTGTGACGGGCTGTGGTTGTCTGGGATGGCCTGGGACAGGCTGTGGTGGGCCGTGGTAAGCCGTGGTCGGGGGTGGTGGTCTGGGACGGGCTGTGGTGGGCTGTGGTGTGCCATGGTGGGCTGGGACAGGCTGCGGTGGGCTGGGACAGGCTGGGGTGGGCTGGAACGGGCTGTGGTGGGCTGGGACAGGCTGTGGTGGGATGGGGACGGGCTGTGGTTGGTTGTGGTGGGCTGGGACGGGCTGTGGTGGGCTGGGACGGGCTGTGGTGGGCTGGGACGAGCTGTGATGAGCTGAGACGGGCTGTGATGTGCCGGGGTGGGCCGGGACAGGCTCTGGTGGGCTGTGGAGGGCTGGGACGGGCTCTGGTGGGCTGGGACGGACTTGGACGCACTGTGGTGGGCTGGGACGGGCTGGGACGGCCTGTGTAGGGCTGGGAGGGGCTGTGGTGGGCTGTGGGGGGCTGGGAAGGGCTGTGGTGGGCTGGGACGGGCTGGGACGAGCTGTGCCGGGCTGGGACGGGCTGTGGTGGGCTGTGGTAGGCTGTGCTGTGCTGTAGTGGTCTGTGATGGGCTGGGACGGGCTGTCGTGGGCTGGGACGGGCTGTCGTGGGCTGGGACGGGCTGTCGTGGGCTGTGGGGACCTGGGACATGCTGTGGTGGGCTGGGACGGGCTCTGGTGGGCTGGGACGGGCTGTGGTGGGCTTCTATGGGCTGTTACTTTATGTGGTGAGCTGGGACGGGCTGTGACGGGCTGTGGTGGTCTGGGATTGGCTGGGACAGGCTGTGGTGGGCCGTGGTAAGCCATGGTGGGCTGTGGTGGGCTGGGACGGGCTGTGGTGGGCTGTGGTGTGCCATGGTGGGCTGGGACAGGCTGCGGTGGGCTGGAAAGGGCTGTGGTGGGCTGGGACAGGCTGTGGTGGGATGGGGACGGGCTGTGGTTGGTTGTGGTGGGCTGGGACGGGCTGTGGTGGGCTGGCACGGGCTGTGGTGGGCTGGGACGGGCTGTGGTGGGCTGTGGTGGGCTGGGGTGGACTGTCGTGGGCTGGGAAGGGCTGTCGTGGGCTTTGGCAGCCTGGGACATGCTGTGGTGGGCTGGGACGGGCTGGGACGTGCTGTGACGAGCTGTGACGAGCTGTGACGGTCTGTGGTGTGTTGTAGTGGCCTGTGGTGTGCTGTAGTGGCCTGTGGTGGGCTGGGACGGGCTGTGGTGGGCTGGGACAAACTCTGGTGGGCTGTGGTGGGCTGGGATGAGCTGGGACAGGCTGGGACGGGCTGTGGTGGGCTGTGGTGGGCTGGGACGGGCTGTGGTGGGCTGCGACGGGCTGTGGTGGGCTGCGACGGGCTGGGACGGGCTGCGACGGGCTGTGGTGTGCTGGGACGGGCTGTGGTGGGTTGGGACGGGCTGTGGTGGGCTGGGACGGGCTGGGACGGGCTCTGGTGGGCTTGGACAGGCTGTGGTGGGCTGGGACGAGCCGTAGTAGGCTGGGACGGGCCGTGGTGGGCCGCGACGGGCCGTGGTGGGTTGTTGTGGGCCGTGGTGGGCTGGGACGGGCTGTGGTGGGCTGTGGTTGACCGTGGTGGGCTGTGATGGGCTGTGGTAAGCTGGGATGGGATGTGGTAAGCTGGGACGGGCTTTCGTGGGCTGGGATGGGTTGTCGTGGGCTGGGACGGTCTGGGACGGGCCGTGGTGAGCTGGGACGGGCTGTGGTGGGCTGGGACAGGCTGTGTTTGGCTGGGACAGGCTGTGGTGAGCTGGGACGGGCCGTGGTGGGCCGGGACGGGCCGTGGTGGGCCGGGATGGGCCGTGGCGGGCTGGGACAAACTGTGGTGGGCTGGGATGAACTGTGGTGGTCTGTGGTGGGCTGGGACGAGCTGTGGTGATCCGGGACGGGCTGTGGTAGGCTGGGACAAACTGTGGCTGGCTGGGACGGGCCGTGGCGGGCTGGGACGGGCCGTGGCGGGCTGGGACGGGTTGTGGCGGGCTGGGACAGGCTGTGTTGGGCTGGGACGGGCTGTGGTGGGCTGGGATGGGCTGTGATAAGCTGTAACCGGCTGTGGTGGGCTGTGGTGGTCTGGTACGGGTTGTGGTGAGCTGAGATGGGCTGTGGTGGGCTTTGGTGGGCTGGGGTGGGCTCGGACGGGCCGTGGTGGGCTGGGACGGGCTGTGGTGGGCTTCTATGGGCTGGTACTTTATGTGGTGGGCTGGGACGGGCTGTGACGGGCTGTGGTTGTCTGGGATGGCCTGGGACAGGCTGTGGTGGGCCGTGGTAAGCCGTGGTCGGGGGTGGTGGTCTGGGACGGGCTGTGGTGGGCTGTGGTGTGCCATGGTGGGCTGGGACAGGCTGCGGTGGGCTGGGACAGGCTGGGGTGGGCTGGAACGGGCTGTGGTGGGCTGGGACAGGCTGTGGTGGGATGGGGACGGGCTGTGGTTGGTTGTGGTGGGCTGGGACGGGCTGTGGTGGGCTGGGACGAGCTGTGATGAGCTGAGACGGGCTGTGATGTGCCGGGGTGGGCCGGGACAGGCTCTGGTGGGCTGTGGAGGGCTGGGACGGGCTCTGGTGGGCTGGGACGGACTTGGACGCACTGTGGTGGGCTGGGACGGGCTGGGACGGCCTGTGTAGGGCTGGGAGGGGCTGTGGTGGGCTGTGGGGGGCTGGGAAGGGCTGTGGTGGGCTAGGACGGGCTGGGACGAGCTGTGCCGGGCTGGGACGGGCTGTGGTGGGCTGTGGTAGGCTGTGCTGTGCTGTAGTGGTCTGTGATGGGCTGGGACGGGCTGTTGTGGGCTGGGACGGGCTGTCGTGGGCTGGGACGGGCTGTCGTGGGCTGTGGGGACCTGGGACATGCTGTGGTGGGCTGGGACGGGCTCTGGTGGGCTGGGACGGGCTGTGGTGGGCTTCTATGGGCTGTTACTTTATGTGGTGAGCTGGGACGGGCTGTGACGGGCTGTGGTCGGCTGGTATGAGGTGGGACAAGCTGTGGTGGGCCGGGACGGGCTGTGGTGAGCTGGGACGGGCTGTAGTGAGCTGGGACGGGCTGTGGTGGCCTGTGGTGGGCTGGGACGGGCTGTGGTGGTCTGGGATGGGCTGGGACAGGCTGTGGTGGGCCGTGGTAAGCCATGGTCGGCTGTGGTGGGCTGGGACGGGCTGTGGTGGGCTGTGGTGTGCCATGGTGGGCTGGGACAGGCTGCGGTGGGCTGGAAAGGGCTGTGGTGGGCTGGGACAGGCTGTGGTGGGACGGGGACGGGCTGTGGTTGGTTGTGGTGGGCTGGGACGGGCTGGGACGCCTTGGAAGGGCTGTGGTGGGCGGTGACGGGTTGTGGTGTTCTGTGACGGGCTGGGACTTTCTGTGGTGAGCTGCGACGGTCTGTGGTGGTCTGGAACGGGCTGTGGTAGGCCGGGACGGGCCGTGGTGGGCCGGGACGGGCCGTGGTGCGCCGGGACGGGCCGTGGCGGGCCGGGCCAGGCCGTGCTGGGCTGGGACGGGCTGTGGCGAGCTGGGACGGGTTGTGGCGGGCTGGGACTGGTTGTGGCGGGCTGGGACGAACTGTGGTGGTCTGTGGTGGGCTGGGACAGGCTGTGGTGTGCTGGGACGGGCCGTGGTGGGCCGGGATGGGCCGTGGTGGGCCGGGACGGGCCGTGGTGGGCTGGGACGGGTTGTGGCGGGCTGGGACGGGCTCTGGTGGTATGGACCGGGCTGTGGTGGGCTGGGAAGGGCTGGAATGGGCTGTGGTGGGTTGGGATGGGCTGTGGTGAGCGGGGACGGTCTGTGGTGGGCTGGGACAGGCTGTGGTGGGCTTGGACCTGCTGTGGTGGTCGGGGACGGGTTGTGGTAGGTCCGGGACGGGCTGTCGTATTCCGGGACGGGCTGTGGTGGGCTGGGAATGCCTGGGACGGGCTGGGACGGGCTGTGGTGGGCGGGGACGGGCTGTGGTGGGCTGGGACGGGCTCTGGTGGTCTCAAACCGGCTGTGGTGGGTTGGGACAGGCTGTGGTGGGCTGTGGTGGGTTGGGACAGGCTGTGGTGGGCTGGGACGGGCTGTGGTGGGCTTAGACCTGCTGTGGTGGTCAGGGACGGGTTCTGGTAGGTCCGGGACGGGCTGTGGTGGGCTGGGACGGTCTGTGGTGGGCTGTGACGGGCTGTGGTGGGCTTCTATGGGCTGGTACTTTATGTGGTGGGCTGGGACGGGCTGTGACGGGCTGTGGTCGGCTGGTATGAGCTGGGACAAGCTTTGGTGGGCCGGGACGGGCTCTGTTGGGCTGGGACGGGCTGTGGTGAGCTGGGACGGGCTGTGGTGGCCTGTGGTGGGCTGGGACGGGCTGTGGTGGTCTGGGATGGCCTGGGACAGGCTGTGGTGGGCCGTGGTAAGCCATGGTCGGCTGTGGTGGGCTGGGACGGGCTGTGGTGGGCTGTGGTGTGCCATGGTGGGCTGGGACAGGCTGCGGTGGGCTGGAAAGGGCTGTGGTGGGCTGGGACGGGCTGTGGTGGGACGGGGACGGGCTGTGGTTGGTTGTGGTGGGCTGGGACGGGCTGGGACGCCTTGGAAGGGCTGTGGTGGGCGGTGACGGGTTGTGGTGTTCTGTGACGGGCTGGGACTTTCTGTGGTGAGCTGCGACGGTCTGTGGTGGTCTGTAACGAGCTGTGGTGGGCCGGGACGGGCCGCGGTGGGCCGGGACGGGCCGTGGTGGGCCGGGACGGGCCGTGGTGCGCCGGGACGGGCTGTGGCGAGCTGGGACGGGTTGTGGTGGGCTGGGACTGGTTGTGGCGGACTGGGACGAACTGTGGTGGTCTGTGGTGGCCTGGGACGTGCCGTGGTGGCCTGGGACGGGCCGTGGTGGGCCGGGACGGGCCGTGGTGGGCCGGGACGGGCCGTGGTGGGCTGGGACGGGTTGTGGCGGGCTGGGACGAACTGTGGTGGTCTGTGGTGGGCTGGGACGGGCCGTGGTGGGCTGGGACGGGCTCTGCTGGTATGGACCGGGCTGTGGTGGGCTGGGAAGGGCTGGAATGGGCTGTAGTGGGTTGGCATGGGCTATGGTGGGCTGGCACGGTGTGTGGTGGGCTGGCACAGGCTGTGGTGGGCTTGGACCTGCTGTGGTGGTCGGGGACGGGTTGTGGTAGGTCCGGGATGGGCTGTCGTGGTCCGGGACGGGCTGTGGTGGGCTGGGAAGGCCTGGGACGGGCTGGGACGAGCTGGGACGGGCTGTGGTGGGCGGGGACGGGCTGTGGTGGGCGGGGACGGGCTCTGGTGGTCTCAAACCGGCTGTGGTGGGTTGGGAAGGGCTGGAATGGGCTGTGGTGGGCTGGGACAGGCTGTGGTGGGCTGGGACGGGCTGTGGTGGGCTTGGACCTGCTGTGGTGGTCAGGGACGGGTTCTGGTAGGTCCGGGACGGGCTGTGGTGGGCTGGGACAGGCTGTGGTGGGCTGGGACGAGCTGTGATGAGCTGAGACGGGCTGTGATGGGCCGGGGTGGGCCGGGACAGGCTCTGGTGGGCTGGGACGGACTTGGACGCACTGTGGTGGGCTGGGACGGCCTGTGTAGGGCTGGGAGGGGCTGTGGTGGGCAGTGGGGGGCTGGGAAGGGCTGTGGTGGGCTGGGATGGGCTAGAACGGCTATGGTGGGCTGGGACGGGCTGTGGTGGGCTTGGATGGGCTGTGCTGTGCTGGAACGGTCTGGGACGAGTTGTGGTGAGTGTGGTGGGCTGGGACGGGCTGGGACGGACTGTGTTTAGCTGGGACGGGCTGTGGTGGGCCGTGGTGGGCTGGGACAGGCTGTGGTGAGCTGAGACGGGCTGTGGTGGGCTGTGTCGGGCTGGGACGAGCTGTGACGCGGTGGGACGGGCTGTGGTGGTCTGCGCTAGGCTGTGGTGTGCTGTAGTGGCCTGTGATGGGCTGGGTGGGGCTGTGGTGAGCTGGGACTTGCTGTGGTGGGCTGGGACGGGCTGTGGTGGGCTGGGACGGGCTGTGGTGGGCTGGGACGGGCTGTGGTGGGCTGGGACGGGCCGTGGTGGGCTGGGATAAGCTGTGTTGGGCTGGGACGGGCTGTGTTAGGCTGGGATGGGCTGTGGAGGATTGGGACGGGCTATGGAGAGCTGTGGAGAGCTGGGACGGTCTGTGGTGGGCTGGCACAGGCTGTGGTGGGCTTGGACCTGCTGTGGTGGTCGGGGACGGATTGTGGTAGGTCCCTGACGGGCTGTCGTGGTCCGGGACGGGCTGTGGTGGGTTGGGAAGGCCTGGGACGGGCTGGGACGAGCTGGGACGGGCTGTGGTGGGCGGGGACGGGCTGTGGTGGGCGGGGACGGGCTGTGGTGGGCGGGGACGGGCTGTGGTGGGCAGGGACGGGCTGGGACGAGCTGGGACGGGCTGTGGTGGGCTGCGGTAGGCTGTGGTGTTCTGTAGTGGTCTGTGGAGGGCTGGGACGGGCTGTGGTGGGCTGGCACGGGCTGTGGTGGGCTGGGACGGGCTGTGGTGGGCTGTGGTGGGCTGGGATGGGCTGTCGTGGGCTGGGAAGGGCTGTCGTGGGCTTTGGCAGCCTGGGACATGCTGTGGTGGGCTGGGACGGGCTGGGACGTGCTGTGACGAGCTGTGACGAGCTGTGACGGTCTGTGGTGTGTTGTAGTGGCCTGTGGTGTGCTGTAGTGGCCTGTGGTGGGCTGGGACGGGCTGTGGTGGGCTGTGGTGGGCTGGGATGAGCTGGGACAGGCTGGGACGGGCTGTGGTGGTCTGTGGTGGGCTGGGACGGGCTGGGACGTGCTGTGACGAGCTGTGACGGTCTGTGGTGTGTTGTAGTGGCCTGTGGTGTGCTGTAGTGGCCTGTGGTGGGCTGGGACGGGCTGTGGTGGGCTGGGACGAGCTGTGGTGATCCGGGACGGGCTGTGGTAGGCTGGGACAAACTGTGGCTGGCTGGGACGGGCCGTGGCGGGCTGGGACGGGCCGTGGCGGGCTGGGACAGGCTGTGTTGGGCTGGGACGGGCTGTGGTGGGCTGGGATGGGCTGTGATAAGCTGTAACCGGCTGTGGTGGGCTGTGGTGGTCTGGTACGGGTTGTGGTGAGCTGAGATGGGCTGTGGTGGGCTTTGGTGGGCTGGGGTGGGCTCGGACGGACCGTGGTGGGCTGGGACGGGCTGTGGTGGGCTTCTATGGGCTGGTACTTTATGTGGTGGGCTGGGACGGGCTGTGACGGGCTGTGGTTGTCTGGGATGGCCTGGGACAGGCTGTGGTGGGCCGTGGTAAGCCGTGGTCGGGGGTGGTGGTCTGGGACGGGCTGTGGTGGGCTGTGGTGTGCCATGGTGGGCTGGGACAGGCTGCGGTGGGCTGGGACAGGCTGGGGTGGGCTGGAACGGGCTGTGGTGGGCTGGGACAGGCTGTGGTGGGATGGGGACGGGCTGTGGTTGGTTGTGGTGGGCTGGGACGGGCTGTGGTGGGCTGGGACGGGCTGTGGTGGGCTGGGACGAGCTGTGATGAGCTGAGACGGGCTGTGATGTGCCGGGGTGGGCCGGGACAGGCTCTGGTGGGCTGTGGAGGGCTGGGACGGGCTCTGGTGGGCTGGGACGGACTTGGACGCACTGTGGTGGGCTGGGACGGGCTGGGACGGCCTGTGTAGGGCTGGGAGGGGCTGTGGTGGGCTGTGGGGGGCTGGGAAGGGCTGTGGTGGGCTGGGACGGGCTGGGACGAGCTGTGCCGGGCTGGGACGGGCTGTGGTGGGCTGTGGTAGGCTGTGCTGTGCTGTAGTGGTCTGTGATGGGCTGGGACGGGCTGTCGTGGGCTGGGACGGGCTGTCGTGGGCTGTGGGGACCTGGGACATGCTGTGGTGGGCTGGGACGGGCTCTGGTGGGCTGGGACGGGCTGTGGTGGGCTTCTATGGGCTGTTACTTTATGTGGTGAGCTGGGACGGGCTGTGACGGGCTGTGGTGGTCTGGGATTGGCTGGGACAGGCTGTGGTGGGCCGTGGTAAGCCATGGTGGGCTGTGGTGGGCTGGGACGGGCTGTGGTGGGCTGTGGTGTGCCATGGTGGGCTGGGACAGGCTGCGGTGGGCTGGAAAGGGCTGTGGTGGGCTGGGACAGGCTGTGGTGGGATGGGGACGGGCTGTGGTTGGTTGTGGTGGGCTGGGACGGGCTGTGGTGGGCTGGCACGGGCTGTGGTGGGCTGGGACGGGCTGTGGTGGGCTGTGGTGGGCTGGGGTGGACTGTCGTGGGCTGGGAAGGGCTGTCGTGGGCTTTGGCAGCCTGGGACATGCTGTGGTGGGCTGGGACGGGCTGGGACGTGCTGTGACGAGCTGTGACGAGCTGTGACGGTCTGTGGTGTGTTGTAGTGGCCTGTGGTGTGCTGTAGTGGCCTGTGGTGGGCTGGGACGGGCTGTGGTGGGCTGGGACAAACTCTGGTGGGCTGTGGTGGGCTGGGATGAGCTGGGACAGGCTGGGACGGGCTGTGGTGGGCTGTGGTGGGCTGGGACGGGCTGTGGTGGGCTGCGACGGGCTGTGGTGGGCTGCGACGGGCTGGGACGGGCTGCGACGGGCTGTGGTGTGCTGGGACGGGCTGTGGTGGGTTGGGACGGGCTGTGGTGGGCTGGGACGGGCTGGGACGGGCTCTGGTGGGCTTGGACAGGCTGTGGTGGGCTGGGACGAGCCGTAGTAGGCTGGGACGGGCCGTGGTGGGCCGCGACGGGCCGTGGTGGGTTGTTGTGGGCCGTGGTGGGCTGGGACGGGCTGTGGTGGGCTGTGGTTGACCGTGGTGGGCTGTGATGGGCTGTGGTAAGCTGGGATGGGATGTGGTAAGCTGGGACGGGCTTTCGTGGGCTGGGATGGGTTGTCGTGGGCTGGGACGGTCTGGGACGGGCCGTGGTGAGCTGGGACGGGCTGTGGTGGGCTGGGACAGGCTGTGTTTGGCTGGGACAGGCTGTGGTGAGCTGGGACGGGCCGTGGTGGGCCGGGACGGGCCGTGGTGGGCCGGGATGGGCCGTGGCGGGCTGGGACAAACTGTGGTGGGCTGGGATGAACTGTGGTGGTCTGTGGTGGGCTGGGACGAGCTGTGGTGATCCGGGACGGGCTGTGGTAGGCTGGGACAAACTGTGGCTGGCTGGGACGGGCCGTGGCGGGCTGGGACGGGCCGTGGCGGGCTGGGACGGGTTGTGGCGGGCTGGGACAGGCTGTGTTGGGCTGGGACGGGCTGTGGTGGGCTGGGATGGGCTGTGATAAGCTGTAACCGGCTGTGGTGGGCTGTGGTGGTCTGGTACGGGTTGTGGTGAGCTGAGATGGGCTGTGGTGGGCTTTGGTGGGCTGGGGTGGGCTCGGACGGGCCGTGGTGGGCTGGGACGGGCTGTGGTGGGCTTCTATGGGCTGGTACTTTATGTGGTGGGCTGGGACGGGCTGTGACGGGCTGTGGTTGTCTGGGATGGCCTGGGACAGGCTGTGGTGGGCCGTGGTAAGCCGTGGTCGGGGGTGGTGGTCTGGGACGGGCTGTGGTGGGCTGTGGTGTGCCATGGTGGGCTGGGACAGGCTGGGGTGGGCTGGGACAGGCTGGGGTGGGCTGGAACGGGCTGTGGTGGGCTGGGACAGGCTGTGGTGGGATGGGGACGGGCTGTGGTTGGTTGTGGTGGGCTGGGACGGGCTGTGGTGGGCTGGGACGGGCTGTGGTGGGCTGGGACGAGCTGTGATGAGCTGAGACGGGCTGTGATGTGCCGGGGTGGGCCGGGACAGGCTCTGGTGGGCTGTGGAGGGCTGGGACGGGCTCTGGTGGGCTGGGACGGACTTGGACGCACTGTGGTGGGCTGGGACGGGCTGGGACGGCCTGTGTAGGGCTGGGAGGGGCTGTGGTGGGCTGTGGGGGGCTGGGAAGGGCTGTGGTGGGCTGGGACGGGCTGGGACGAGCTGTGCCGGGCTGGGACGGGCTGTGGTGGGCTGTGGTAGGCTGTGCTGTGCTGTAGTGGTCTGTGATGGGCTGGGACGGGCTGTCGTGGGCTGGGACGGGCTGTCGTGGGCTGGGACGGGCTGTCGTGGGCTGTGGGGACCTGGGACATGCTGTGGTGGGCTGGGACGGGCTCTGGTGGGCTGGGACGGGCTGTGGTGGGCTTCTATGGGCTGTTACTTTATGTGGTGAGCTGGGACGGGCTGTGACGGGCTGTGGTGGTCTGGGATTGGCTGGGACAGGCTGTGGTGGGCCGTGGTAAGCCATGGTGGGCTGTGGTGGGCTGGGACGGGCTGTGGTGGGCTGTGGTGTGCCATGGTGGGCTGGGACAGGCTGCGGTGGGCTGGAAAGGGCTGTGGTGGGCTGGGACAGGCTGTGGTGGGATGGGGACGGGCTGTGGTTGGTTGTGGTGGGCTGGGACGGGCTGTGGTGGGCTGGCACGGGCTGTGGTGGGCTGGGACGGGCTGTGGTGGGCTGTGGTGGGCTGGGATGGACTGTCGTGGGCTGGGAAGGGCTGTCGTGGGCTTTGGCAGCCTGGGACATGCTGTGGTGGGCTGGGACGGGCTGGGACGTGCTGTGACGAGCTGTGACGAGCTGTGACGGTCTGTGGTGTGTTGTAGTGGCCTGTGGTGTGCTGTAGTGGCCTGTGGTGGGCTGGGACAAACTCTGGTGGGCTGTGGTGGGCTGGGATGAGCTGGGACAGGCTGGGACGGGCTGTGGTGGGCTGTGGTGGGCTGCGACGGGCTGTGGTGGGCTGCGACGGGCTGGGACGGGCTGCGACGGGCTGTGGTGTGCTGGGACGGGCTGTGGTGGGTTGGGACGGGCTGTGGTGGGCTGGGACGGGCTGGGACGGGCCGTGGTGGGCTGGGACGGGCTCTGGTGGGCTTGGACAGGCTGTGGTGGGCTGGGACGAGCCGTAGTAGGCTGGGACGGGCCGTGGTGGGCCGCGACGGGCCGTGGTGGGTTGTTGTGGGCCGTGGTGGGCTGGGACGGGCTGTGGTAAGCTGGGATGGGATGTGGTAAGCTGGGACGGGCTTTCGTGGGCTGGGATGGGTTGTCGTGGGCTGGGACGGTCTGGGACGGGCCGTGGTGAGCTGGGACGGGCTGTGGTGGGCTGGGACAGGCTGTGTTTGGCTGGGACAGGCTGTGGTGAGCTGGGACGGGCCGTGGTGGGCCGGGACGGGCCGTGGTGGGCCGGGATGGGCCGTGGCGGGCTGGGACAAACTGTGGTGGGCTGGGATGAACTGTGGTGGTCTGTGGTGGGCTGGGACGAGCTGTGGTGATCCGGGACGGGCTGTGGTAGGCTGGGACAAACTGTGGCTGGCTGGGACGGGCCGTGGCGGGCTGGGACGGGCCGTGGCGGGCTGGGACGGGTTGTGGCGGGCTGGGACAGGCTGTGTTGGTCTGGGACGGGCTGTGGTGGGCTGGGATGGGCTGTGATAAGCTGTAACCGGCTGTGGTGGGCTGTGGTGGTCTGGTACGGGTTGTGGTGAGCTGAGATGGGCTGTGGTGGGCTTTGGTGGGCTGGGGTGGGCTCGGACGGACCGTGGTGGGCTGGGACGGGCTGTGGTGGGCTTCTATGGGCTGGTACTTTATGTGGTGGGCTGGGACGGGCTGTGACGGGCTGTGGTTGTCTGGGATGGCCTGGGACAGGCTGTGGTGGGCCGTGGTAAGCCGTGGTCGGGGGTGGTGGTCTGGGACGGGCTGTGGTGGGCTGTGGTGTGCCATGGTGGGCTGGGACAGGCTGCGGTGGGCTGGGACAGGCTGGGGTGGGCTGGAACGGGCTGTGGTGGGCTGGGACAGGCTGTGGTGGGATGGGGACGGGCTGTGGTTGGTTGTGGTGGGCTGGGACGGGCTGTGGTGGGCTGGGACGGGCTGTGGTGGGCTGGGACGAGCTGTGATGAGCTGAGACGGGCTGTGATGTGCCGGGGTGGGCCGGGACAGGCTCTGGTGGGCTGTGGAGGGCTGGGACGGGCTCTGGTGGGCTGGGACGGACTTGGACGCACTGTGGTGGGCTGGGACGGGCTGGGACGGCCTGTGTAGGGCTGGGAGGGGCTGTGGTGGGCTGTGGGGGGCTGGGAAGGGCTGTGGTGGGCTAGGACGGGCTGGGACGAGCTGTGCCGGGCTGGGACGGGCTGTGGTGGGCTGTGGTAGGCTGTGCTGTGCTGTAGTGGTCTGTGATGGGCTGGGACGGGCTGTTGTGGGCTGGGACGGGCTGTCGTGGGCTGGGACGGGCTCTGGTGGGCTGGGACGGGCTGTGGTGGGCTTCTATGGGCTGTTACTTTATGTGGTGAGCTGGGACGGGCTGTGACGGGCTGTGGTCGGCTGGTATGAGGTGGGACAAGCTGTGGTGGGCCGGGACGGGCTGTGGTGAGCTGGGACGGGCTGTAGTGAGCTGGGACGGGCTGTGGTGGCCTGTGGTGGGCTGGGACGGGCTGTGGTGGTCTGGGATGGGCTGGGACAGGCTGTGGTGGGCCGTGGTAAGCCATGGTCGGCTGTGGTGGGCTGGGACGGGCTGTGGTGGGCTGTGGTGTGCCATGGTGGGCTGGGACAGGCTGCGGTGGGCTGGAAAGGGCTGTGGTGGGCTGGGACAGGCTGTGGTGGGACGGGGACGGGCTGTGGTTGGTTGTGGTGGGCTGGGACGGGCTGGGACGCCTTGGAAGGGCTGTGGTGGGCGGTGACGGGTTGTGGTGTTCTGTGACGGGCTGGGACTTTCTGTGGTGAGCTGCGACGGTCTGTGGTGGTCTGGAACGGGCTGTGGTAGGCCGGGACGGGCCGTGGTGGGCCGGGACGGGCCGTGGTGCGCCGGGACGGGCCGTGGCGGGCCGGGCCAGGCCGTGCTGGGCTGGGACGGGCTGTGGCGAGCTGGGACGGGTTGTGGCGGGCTGGGACTGGTTGTGGCGGGCTGGGACGAACTGTGGTGGTCTGTGGTGGGCTGGGACAGGCTGTGGTGTGCTGGGACGGGCCGTGGTGGGCCGGGATGGGCCGTGGTGGGCCGGGACGGGCCGTGGTGGGCTGGGACGGGTTGTGGCGGGCTGGGACGAACTGTGGTGGTCTGTGGTGGGCTGGGACGGGCCGTGGTGGGCTGGGACGGGCTCTGGTGGTATGGACCGGGCTGTGGTGGGCTGGGAAGGGCTGGAATGGGCTGTGGTGGGTTGGGATGGGCTGTGGTGGGCGGGGACGGTCTGTGGTGGGCTGGGACAGGCTGTGGTGGGCTTGGACCTGCTGTGGTGGTCGGGGACGGGTTGTGGTAGGTCCGGGACGGGCTGTCGTATTCCGGGACGGGCTGTGGTGGGCTGGGAAGGCCTGGGACGGGCTGGGACGGGCTGTGGTGGGCGGGGACAAGCTGTGGTGGGCTGGGACGGGCTCTGGTGGTCTCAAACCGGCTGTGGTGGGTTGGGACAGGCTGTGGTGGGCTGTGGTGGGTTGGGACAGGCTGTGGTGGGCTGGGACGGGCTGTGGTGGGCTTAGACCTGCTGTGGTGGTCAGGGACGGGTTCTGGTAGGTCCGGGACGGGCTGTGGTGGGCTGGGACGGTCTGTGGTGGGCTGTGACGGGCTGTGGTGGGCTTCTATGGGCTGGTACTTTATGTGGTGGGCTGGGACGGGCTGTGACGGGCTGTGGTCGGCTGGTATGAGCTGGGACAAGCTTTGGTGGGCCGGGACGGGCTCTGTTGGGCTGGGACGGGCTGTGGTGAGCTGGGACGGGCTGTGGTGGCCTGTGGTGGGCTGGGACGGGCTGTGGTGGTCTGGGATGGCCTGGGACAGGCTGTGGTGGGCCGTGGTAAGCCATGGTCGGCTGTGGTGGGCTGGGACGGGCTGTGGTGGGCTGTGGTGTGCCATGGTGGGCTGGGACAGGCTGCGGTGGGCTGGAAAGGGCTGTGGTGGGCTGGGACGGGCTGTGGTGGGACGGGGACGGGCTGTGGTTGGTTGTGGTGGGCTGGGACGGGCTGGGACGCCTTGGAAGGGCTGTGGTGGGCGGTGACGGGTTGTGGTGTTCTTTGACGGGCTGGGACTTTCTGTGGTGAGCTGCGACGGTCTGTGGTGGTCTGTAACGAGCTGTGGTGGGCCGGGACAGGCCGCGGTGGGCCGGGACGGGCCGTGGTGGGCTGGGACGGGCCGTGGTGCGCCGGGACGGGCTGTGGCGAGCTGGGACGGGTTGTGGTGGGCTGGGACTGGTTGTGGCGGACTGGGACGAACTGTGGTGGTCTGTGGTGGCCTGGGACGTGCCGTGGTGGCCTGGGACGGGCCGTGGTGGGCCGGGACGGGCCGTGGTGGGCCGGGACGGGCCGTGGTGGGCTGGGACGGGTTGTGGCGGGCTGGGACGAACTGTGGTGGTCTGTGGTGGGCTGGGACGGGCCGTGGTGGGCTGGGACGGGCTCTGCTGGTATGGACCGGGCTGTGGTGGGCTGGGAAGGGCTAGAATGGGCTGTGGTGGGTTGGCATGGGCTATGGTGGGCTGGCACGGTGTGTGGTGGGCTGGCACAGGCTGTGGTGGGCTTGGACCTGCTGTGGTGGTCGGGGACGGGTTGTGGTAGGTCCGGGATGGGCTGTCGTGGTCCGGGACGGGCTGTGGTGGGCTGGGAAGGCCTGGGACGGGCTGGGACGAGCTGGGACGGGCTGTGGTGGGCGGGGACGGGCTGTGGTGGGCGGGGACGGGCTCTGGTGGTCTCAAACCGGCTGTGGTGGGTTGGGAAGGGCTGGAATGGGCTGTGGTGGGTTGGGACAGGCTGTGGTGGGCTGGGACGGGCTGTGGTGGGCTTGGACCTGCTGTGGTGGTCAGGGACGGGTTCTGGTAGGTCCGGGACGGGCTGTGGTGGGCTGGGATGGGCTGTGATAAGCTGTAACCGGCTGTGGTGGGCTGTGGTGGTCTGGTACGGGTTGTGGTGAGCTGAGATGGGCTGTGGTGGGCTTTGGTGGGCTGGGGTGGGCTCGGACGGGCCGTTGTGGGCTGGGACGGGCTGTGGTGGGCTTCTATGGGCTGGTACTTTATGTCGTGGGCTGGGACGGGCTGTGACGGGCTGTGGTGGTCTGGGATTGGCTGGGACAGGCTGTGGTGGGCCGTGGTAAGCCATGGTGGGCTGTGGTGGGCTGGGACGGGCTGTGGTGGGCTGTGGTGTGCCATGGTGGGCTGGGACAGGCTGCGGTGGGCTGGAAAGGGCTGTGGTGGGCTGGGACAGGCTGTGGTGGGATGGGGACGGGCTGTGGTTGGTTGTGGTGGGCTGGGACGGGCTGTGGTGGGCTGGGACAGGCTGTGGTGGGCTGGGACGAGCTGTGATGAGCTGAGACGGGCTGTGATGGGCCGGGGTGGGCCGGGACAGGCTCTGGTGGGCTGGGACGGACTTGGACGCACTGTGGTGGGCTGGGACGGCCTGTGTAGGGCTGGGAGGGGCTTTGGTGGGCAGTGGGGGGCTGGGAAGGGCTGTGGTGGGCTGGGATGGGCTAGAACGGCTATGGTGGGCTGGGACGGGCTGTGGTGGGCTTGGATGGGCTGTGCTGTGCTGGAACGGTCTGGGACGAGTTGTGGTGAGTGTGGTGGGCTGGGACGGGCTGGGACGGACTGTGTTTAGCTGGGACGGGCTGTGGTGGGCCGTGGTGGGCTGGGACAGGCTGTGGTGAGCTGAGACGGGCTGTGGTGGGCTGTGGTGGGCTGGGACGAGCTGTGACGCGGTGGGACGGGCTGTGGTGGTCTGCGCTAGGCTGTGGTGTGCTGTAGTGGCCTGTGATGGGCTGGGTGGGGCTGTGGTGAGCTGGGACTTGCTGTGGTGGGCTGGGACGGGCTGTGGTGGGCTGGGACGGGCTGTGGTGGGCTGGGACGGGCTGTGGTGGGCTGGGACGGGCCGTGGTGGGCTGGGATAAGCTGTGTTGGGCTGGGACGGGCTGTGTTAGGCTGGGATGGGCTGTGGAGGATTGGGACGGGCTATGGAGAGCTGTGGAGAGCTGGGACGGTCTGTGGTGGGCTGGCACAGGCTGTGGTGGGCTTGGACCTGCTGTGGTGGTCGGGGACGGATTGTGGTAGGTCCCTGACGGGCTGTCGTGGTCCGGGACGGGCTGTGGTGGGTTGGGAAGGCCTGGGACGGGCTGGGACGAGCTGGGACGGGCTGTGGTGGGCGGGGACGGGCTGTGGTGGGCGGGGACGGGCTGTGGTGGGCGGGGACGGGCTGTGGTGGGCAGGGACGGGCTGGGACGAGCTGGGACGGGCTGTGGTGGGCTGCGGTAGGCTGTGGTGTTCTGTAGTGGTCTGTGGAGGGCTGGGACGGGCTGTGGTGGGCTGGCACGGGCTGTGGTGGGCTGGGACGGGCTGTGGTGGGCTGTGGTGGGCTGGGATGGGCTGTCGTGGGCTGGGAAGGGCTGTCGTGGGCTTTGGCAGCCTGGGACATGCTGTGGTGGGCTGGGACGGGCTGGGACGTGCTGTGACGAGCTGTGACGAGCTGTGACGGTCTGTGGTGTGTTGTAGTGGCCTGTGGTGTGCTGTAGTGGCCTGTGGTGGGCTGGGACGGGCTGTGGTGGGCTGGGACAAACTGTGGTGGGCTGTGGTGGGCTGGGATGAGCTGGGACAGGCTGGGACGGGCTGTGGTGGGCTGTGGTGGGCTGGGACGGGCTGTGGTGGGCTGGGGCGGGCTGTGGTGGGCTGCGACGGGCTGGGACGGGCTGCGACAGGCTGTGGTGTGCTGGGACGGGCTGTGGTGGGTTGGGACGGGCTGTGGTGGGCTGGGACGGGCTGGGACGGGCCGTGGTGGGCTGGGACGGGCTCTGGTGGGCTTGGACAGGCTGTGGTGGGCTGGGACGAGCCGTAGTAGGCTGGGACGGGCCGTGGTGGGCCGCGACGGGCCGTGGTGGGTTGTTGTGGGCCGTGGTGGGCTGGGACGGGCTGTGGTGGGCTGTGGTTGACCGTGGTGGGCTGTGATGGGCTGTGGTAAGCTGGGATGGGATGTGGTAAGCTGGGACGGGCTTTCGTGGGCTGGGATGGGTTGTCGTGGGCTGGGACGGTCTGGGACGGGCCGTGGTGAGCTGGGACGGGCTGTGGTGGGCTGGGACAGGCTGTGTTTGGCTGGGACAGGCTGTGGTGAGCTGGGACGGGCCGTGGTGGGCCGGGACGGGCCGTGGTGGGCCGGGATGGGCCGTGGCGGGCTGGGACAAACTGTGGTGGGCTGGGATGAACTGTGGTGGTCTGTGGTGGGCTGGGACGAGCTGTGGTGATCCGGGACGGGCTGTGGTAGGCTGGGACAAACTGTGGCTGGCTGGGACGGGCCGTGGCGGGCTGGGACGGGCCGTGGCGGGCTGGGACGGGTTGTGGCGGGCTGGGACAGGCTGTGGCGGGCTGGGACGGGCTGTGGTGGGCTGGGATGGGCTGTGATAAGCTGTAACCGGCTGTGGTGGGCTGTGGTGGTCTGGTACGGGTTGTGGTGAGCTGAGATGGGCTGTGGTGGGCTTTGGTGGGCTGGGGTGGGCTCGGACGGGCCGTGGTGGGCTGGGACGGGCTGTGGTGGGCTTCTATGGGCTGGTACTTTATGTGGTGGGCTGGGACGGGCTTGTGACGGGCTGTGGTTGTCTGGGATGGCCTGGGACAGGCTGTGGTGGGCCGTGGTAAGCCGTGGTCGGGGGTGGTGGTCTGGGACGGGCTGTGGTGGGCTGTGGTGTGCCATGGTGGGCTGGGACAGGCTGGGGTGGGCTGGAACGGGCTGTGGTGGGCTGGGACAGGCTGTGGTGGGATGGGGACGGGCTGTGGTTGGTTGTGGTGGGCTGGGACGGGCTGTGGTGGGCTGGGACGGGCTGTGGTGGGCTGGGACGAGCTGTGATGAGCTGAGACGGGCTGTGATGTGCCGGGGTGGGCCGGGACAGGCTCTGGTGGGCTGTGGAGGGCTGGGACGGCCTCTGGTGGGCTGGGACGGACTTGGACGCACTGTGGTGGGCTGGGACGGCCTGTGTAGGGCTGGGAGGGGCTGTGGTGGGCAGTGGGGGGCTGGGAAGGGCTGTGGTGGGCTGGGATGGCCTGGGACAGCTATGGTGGGCTGGGACGGGCTGTGGTGGGCTTGGATGGGCTGTGCTGTGCTGGAACGGTCTGGGACCAGTTGTGGTGAGTGTGGTGGGCTGGGACGGGCTGGGACGGACTGTGTTTAGCTGGGACGGGCTGTGGTGGGCCGTGGTGGGCTGGGACAGGCTGTGGTGAGCTGAGACGGGCTGTGGTGGGCTGTGTCGGGCTGGGACGAGCTGTGACGGGGTGGGACGGGCTGTGGTGGTCTGCGCTAGGCTGTGGTGTGCTGTAGTGGCCTGTGATGGGCTGGGTGGGGCTGTGGTGGGCTGGGACGGGCTGTGGTGGGCTGGGACGGGCTGTGGTGGGCTGGGATAAGCTGTGTTGGGCTGGGACGGGCTGTGTTAGGCTGGGACAGGCTGTGGAGGATTGGGACGGGCTATGGAGAGCTGTGGAGAGCTGGGACGGTTTGTGGTGGGCTGGCACAGGCTGTGGTGGGCTTGGACCTGCTGTGGTGGTCGGGGACGGGTTGTGGTAGGTCCGGGATGGGCTGTCGTGGTCCGGGACGGGCTGTGGTGGGCTGGGAAGGCCTGGGACGGGCTGGGACGAGCTGGGACGGGCTGTGGTGGGCGGGGACGGGCTGTGGTGGGCGGGGATGGGCTGTCGTGGGCTGGGAAGGGCTGTCGTGGGCTGTGGGGGCCTGGGACATGCTGGGGTGGGCTGTGGTGGGCTGGGACGTGCTGTGACGAGCTGGGACGAGCTGTGACGGGCTGTGGTGTGTTGTAGTGGCCTGTGGTATGCTGTAGTGGCCTGTGGTGGGCTGGGACGGGCTGTGGTGGGCTGGGACAAACTGTGGTGGGCTGTGGTGGGCTGGGATGAGCTGGGACAGGCTGGGACGGGCTGAGACGGGCTGTGGTGGGCTGGGACGGGCTGTGGTGGGCTGGGACGGGCTGTAGTGGGCTGTGGTGGGCTGTGGAGGGCTGGGACGGGCTGTAGTGTGCCGTGGTGGGCTGGGACGGGCCGGGTGGGCTGGGATGGGCTGGGACGGGCTGTGGTGGGCTGGGGCGGGCTGTGGTGGGCTGGGGCGGGCTGTGGTGGGTTGGGACGGGCTGTGGTGGGCTGGGACGGGCTGGGACGGGCCGTGGTGGGCTGGGACGGGCTGTGGTGGGCTGGGACGGGCTCTGGTGGGCTTGGACAGGCTGTGGTGGGCTGGGACGAGCCGTTGTAAACTGGGACGGGCCGTGATGGGCCGCGACGGACCGTGGTGGGTTGTTATGGGCCGTGGTGGGCTGGGACGGGCTGTGGTGGGCTGTGGTGGACCGTGGTGGGCTGTGATGGGCTGTGGTAAGCTGGGACGGGATGTGGTAAGCTGGGACGGGCTTTCATGGGCTGGGATGGGTTGTCGTGGGCTGTGGTGGGCTAGGACAGGCTGTGGTGAGCTGGGACGGGCCGTGGTGGGCCGGGACGGGCCGTGGTGGGCCGGGACGGGCTGTGGCGGGCTGGGACGAACTGTGGTGGGCTGGGATGAACTGTGGTGGTCTGTGGTGGGCTGGGACGGGCTGTGGTGATCTGGGACGGGCTGTGGTAGGCTGGGACAAACTGTGGCGGTCTGGGACGGGCCGTGGTGGGCCGGGAAAGGCTGTGTTTGGCTGGGACAGGCTGTGTTTGGCTGGGACAGGCTGTGGTGGGCTGGGACGGGCCGTGGTGGGCCGGGACGGGCCGTGGCGGGCTGGGACGGGTTGTGGAGGACTGGGACGAACTGTGGTGGTCTGTGGTGGGCTGTGGTGGACCGTGGTGGGCTGTGATGGGCTGTGGTAAGCTGGGACGGGATGTGGTAAGCTGGGACGGGCTTTCGTGGGCTGGGACGGGTTGTCGTGGGCTGGGACGGGCTGGGATGGGCCGTGGTGAGCTGGGACGGGCCGTGGTCGGCTGGGACAGCCCGTGGCGGGCTGGGACAGGCTGTGGTGAGCTGGGACGGGCCGTGGTGGGCCGGGACGGGCTGTGGTGGGCCGGGCCAGGCCGTGGCGGGCTGGGACGAACTGTGGTGGGCTGGGATGAACTGTGGTGGGCTGTGGTGGCCTGGGACGGGCTGTGGTGATCTGGGACGGGCTGTGGTAGGCTGGGACAAACTGTGGCGGGCTGGGACGGGCCGTGGCGGGTTGGGACGGGCCATGGCGGGCTGGGACGGGCCGTGGTGGGCTGGGACGGGCCGTGGTGGGCTGGGACGGGCCGTGGCGGGCTGGGACGGGTCGTGGCGGGCTGGGACAGGCTGTGGTGGGCTGGGATGGGCTGTGATAAGCTGTAACCGGCTGTGGTGGGCTGTGGTGGTCTGGTACAGGTTGTGGTGAGCTGAGATGGGCTGTGGTGGGCTTTGGTGGGCTGGGGTGGGCTCGGACGGACCGTGGTGGGCTGGGACAGGCTGTGGTGGGCTTCTATGGGCTGGTACTTTATGTCGTGGGCTGGGACGGGCTGTGACGGGCTGTGGTGGTCTGGGATGGCCTGGGACAGGCTGTGGTGGGCCGTGGTAAGCCATGGTCGGCTGTGGTGGTCTGGGACGGGCTGTGGTGGGCTGTGGTGTGCCATGGTGGGCTGGGACAGGCTGCGGTGGGCTGAGACGGGCTGTGGTGGGCTGGGACGAGCTGTGACGGGGTGGGACGGGCTGTGGTGGTCTGCGCTAGGCTGTGGTGTGCTGTAGTGGCCTGTGATGGGCTGGGTGGGGCTGTGGTGGGCTGGGACGGGCTGTGGTGGGCTGGGATAAGCTGTGTTGGGCTGGGACGGGCTGTGTTAGGCTGGGACAGGCTGTGGAGGATTGGGACGGGCTATGGAGAGCTGTGGAGAGCTGGGACGGTCTGTGGTTGGCGGGGACGGGCTGTGGTGGGCGGGGATGGGCTGGGACGAGCTGGGACGGGCTGTGGTGGATTGCGGTAGGCTGTGGTGCTCTGTAGTGGTCTGTGGTGTTCTGTAGTGGTCTGTGGTGGGCTGGGACGGGCTGTCGTGGGCTGGGATGGGCTGTCGTGGGCTGTGGGGGCCTGGGACATGCTGGGGTGGGCTTTGGTGGGCTGTGACGTGCTGTGACGAGCTGGGACGAGCTGTGACGGGCTGTGGTGTGTTGTAGTGGCCTGTGGTGGGCTGGGACAGGCTGGGGTGGGCTGGAACGGGCTGTGGTGGGCTGGGACAGGCTGTGGTGGGATGGGGACGGGCTGTGGTTGGTTGTGGTGGGCTGGGACGGGCTGGGACGGGTTGCGGTGGGCTGGGACGGGCTGCGCTGGGCTGGGACGGGCTGCGCTGGGCTGGGACGGGCTGCGCTGGGCTGGGACGGGCTGCGCTGGGCTGGGACGGGCTGCGGTGGGCTGGGACATGCTGGGACGGGCTGTGGTAGGCTGAGACAGGCTGGTACGTGCTGTGGTGAGCAGAGACGGGCCATGGTGGGCTGGGACAAGCCGTGGTGGGCTAGGACGGACTGGTACTTGATGTGGTGGGCTGGTACGGGCTGTGGTGGGCTGGGACGGGCTGTGGTGGGCTGGGACGGGCTGGGACTGGCTGTTGTGGGCTGGGACGGGCTGCGGTGGGCTGGGACGGGCTGTGACGGGCTGTTGTGGGCTGGGATGGGCTGGGATGGTCTGGGACGGGCTGTGGTGGGCTGTGGTGGTTTGTGGTGAGCTGTGGTGGGCTGGGATGGGCTGTGGTGGGCGGGGAGAGATTTTGCTGGGCGGGGACAGGCTGTGGTGGGCGAGGACAGTTTATGGTGGGCGGAGACGGGCTGGGACGGGCTGTGGTGGGCTGTGGTGGGCTGGGACAGGCTGTGGTGTGCTGGGACGAGCTGTGGTGTGCTGGGACGGGCTGTGGTGGGCTGGCACGGGCTGCGCTGGGCTGGGACGGGCTGCGCTGGGCTGGGACGGGCTGTGGTGGGCTGGGACGGGCTGTGGTGGGCTGGGATGGGCTGTGGTGGGTGTGGTGGACTGGGACGCGCTGTGGTGAGCTGAGACGGGCTATGGTGGGCTGGGATTTGCTGGGACAGCTTGGACGGGCTGCGGTGGGCTGGGACGGGCTGCGGTGGGCTGGGACGGGCTGCGGTGGGCTTGGACGGGCTGTGGTGGGCTGAGACGGGCTGTGGTGGGCTGGGACGGGCTGTGGTGGGCTGGGACGGGCTGCGGTGGGCTGGGACGGGCTGCGGTGGGCTTGGACGGGCTGTGGTTGGCTAAGACAGGCTGTGGTGGGCTGGGACGGGCTGTGGTGGGCTGGGACAGGCTGGGACCAGCTGTGGTGGGCTGGGACGAGCTGGGACGGGCTGTGACGGGCTGGGACGAGCTGGGACGGGCTGTGGTGGGCTGGGACGAGCTGGGACGGGCTGTGGTGGGCTGGGACGGGCTGTGGTGGGCTGGGACGAGCTGGGACGGGCTGGCACGGGCTGTGATGGGCTGGTACGGTCTGACACTGGCTGGGACGGGCTGTGGTGGGCTGGGACGGGCTGTGGTGGGCTTGGACGGGCTGTGGTGGCCTGGGAAGAGCTGTTTTGGGTTGAGGCAGGTTCTGGTGGGCTGGGATAGGCTGTGGTGGGTTGTGGTGGGCTGGGACGGGCTGTGGTGGGCTGGGACGGGCTGTGGTGGGCTGGGACGGGCTGTGGTGGGCTGGGACGGGCTGTGGTGGGCTGGGACGGGCTGGGACGGGCTGTGGTGTGCTGGGAAGGGCCGTGGTGGGCTGAGGTGGGCCATGGTGGGCTGCGACGGACCGTGGTTGGCCGGGACGGACCGCTGTGGGCCGTGGTGGGCCACGACGGGCTGTGGTGGGCCGCTACGAGCCGTGGTGGGCTTGTTCGGGCCGTGGTGGGCTTGTTCGGGCCGTGGTGGGCTGTTTCGGGCCGTGGTGGGCTGGGACGGGCCGTGGTGGGCTGGAACGGGCCGTTGTGGGCTGAGACGGGCCGTGGTGGGCTGGGACGGGCTGTGGTCGACGGGGACTGGCTGTGGTGGGCTGGGACGAGCTGGGACGGGCTGTGGTGGGCTGGGACGGGCTGTGGTGGGCTGGGAAGAGCTGGGACGGGCTGTGGTGGGCTGGGACGAGCTGGGACGGGCTGTGGTGGGCTGGGACGAGCTGGGACGGGCTGTGGTGGGCTGGGACGAGCTGGGACGGGCTGGCACGGGCTGTGGTGGGCTGGTACGGTCTGACACTGGCTGGGACGGGCTGTGGTTGGCTGGGACGGGCTGTGGTGGGCTTGGACGGGCTGTGGTGGCCTGGGAAGAGCTGTTTTGGATTGAGGCGTGTTCTGGTGGGCTGGGACAGGCTGTGGTGGGCTGGGACGGGCTGCGGTGGGCTGTGGTGGGCTGGGACGGGCTGTGGTGGGCTGGGACGGGCTGTGGTGGGCTGGGAAGGGCCGTGGTGGGCTGAGGTGGGCCATGGTCGGCTGCAACGGACCGTGGTTGGCCGGGACGGACCGCTGTGGGCCGTGGTGGGCCGCGACGGGCTGTGGTGGGCCGCTACGAGCCGTGGTGGGCTTGTTCGGGCCGTGGTGGGCTTGTTCGGGCCGTGGTGGGCTGGGACGGGCCGTGGTGGTCTGGGACGGGCTGTGGTGGGCTGTGGTAGGTTCTGGTGAGCTTGAGACGGGCTGTGGTGGTCTGGGACGGGCTGGGATGGGCTGTAATGGGCGGGGACGGCCTGTGGTGGGCTGGGACGGGCTGTGGTGGGCTGGGACGGGCTGTGGTGGGCTGGGACGGGCTAGTGGTGGGCTGGGACGGGCCGTGGTGGGCTGAGACGGGCCGTGGTGGGCTGGGACGGGCCGTGGTGGGCTGGGACAGGCTGTGGTGGGCTGTGGTGGGTTGGGACTGGCTGTGGTGGGCTGTGGTGGGCTGTGGTGGGCTGGGACCATCTGCGGTGGGCTGTGGTGGGCTGCAATGGGCTGGGACGGGCTGTGGTGGGTGTGGTGGCCTGGGACGCGCTGTGGTGAGCTGAGACGGGCTGTGGTGGGCTGGGATTTGCTGGGACGGCTGGAAGGGGCTGTGGTGGGCTGGGACGGTCTGCGGTGGGCTGGGACGGGCTGGGACGGGCTGGGATTGGCCGCGGTGGGCTGGGACGGGCCGCGGTGGGCTGGGACGGGCCGTGGTGGGCCGGGACGAGCCGTGGTGGGCCGGGACGGGCCGTGGTGGGCCGGGACGGGCCTTGGTGGGCCGGGCCGGGCCGTGGTGGGCCGGGACGGGCCGTGGTGGGCCGGGACGGGCCGTGGTGGGACGGGCCGGGCCGTGGTGGGCTGGGACGGGTCGTGGTGGGCTGGGACGGGCCGTGGCGGGCTGGGACGGGTTGTGGAGGACTGGGACGAACTGTGGTGGTCTGTGGTGGGCTGGGACGGGCCATGGTGGGCTGGGACGGGCTGGGACGAGCTGTGCCGGGCTGGGACTGGCTGTGGTGGGCTGCGGTAGGCTGTGGTGTGCTGTAGTGGTCTGTGATGGGCTGGGACGGGCTGTCGTGGGCTGGGACGGGCTGTCGTGGGCTGGGACGGGCTGTCGTGGGCTGTGGGGGCCTGGGACATGCTGTGGTGGGCTGGGAAGGGCTGGGACAAGCTGTGACGGGCTGGGACGAGCTGTGACGGGCTGTGGTGTGCTGTAGTGGCCTGTGGTGTGCTGTAGTGGCCTGTTGTGGGCTGGGACAAACTGTGGTGGGCTATGGTGGGCTGGGATGAGCTGGGACAGGCTGGGACGGGTTGTGGTGGGCTGTGGTGGGCTGGGACGGGCCGTGGTGCGCTGCGACGGACTGGTACTTGATGTGGTGGGCTGGTACGGGCTGTGGTGGGCTGGGACGGGCTGTGGTGGTCTGGGACAAGCTGGGACTGGCTGTGGTGGGCTGTGACGGGCTGTCGTGGGCTGGGATGGGCTGGGACAGGCTGTGGTGGGCTGTGGTGGGCTGGGACAAGCTGTGACTGGCTGCGGTGGGCTGGGACGGGCTGTGGTAGGCTGGGACGGGTTGTGGTGGGCTGGGACGGGCTGTGGTGGGTTGTGGTGGTCTGGGACGGGCTGTGGTGGGCTGGGACGGGCTGTGGTGGTCTGGGACGGGTTGTGGTGGGCTGGGATGGGCTGTGATAAGCTGTAACCGGCTGTGGTGGGCTGTGGTGGTCTGGGACGGGCCGTGGTGGGCTGGGACGGGCTGTGGTGGGCTGGGACGGGCTGTGGTGGGCTGGGACGGGCTGTCGTGGGCTGGGACGGGCTGTGGTGGGCTGGGACGGGCTGTCGTGGGCTGTGGGGGCCTGGGACATGCTGTGGTGGGCTGGGAAAAGCTGTGACGGGCTGGGACGAGCTGGGACGGGCTGTGGTGTGCTGTAGTGGCCTGTGGTGTGCTGTAGTGGCCTGTGGTGGGCTGGGACGGGCTGTGGTGGGCTGGGACAAACTGTGGTGGGCTATGGTGGGCTGGGATGAGCTGGGACAGGCTGGGACGGGTTGTGGTGGGCTGTGGTGGGCTGGGACGGGCTGTGGTGCACTGGGATGGTCTGTATTGGGCTGTGGTGTGCTGTGGAGGGCTGGGACGGGCTGTGATGTGCCGTGGTGGGCTGGGACGGGCCGTGGTGGGCTGGGATGGGCTAGGACGGGCTGTGGTGGGCTGGGACGGGCTGGGACTGGCTGTGGTTGGCTGTGGTGGGCTGGGACGCGCTGTGGTGGGCTGCGACAAGCTGGGACGGGCCGTGGTGGGATGGCACGGGCTGTGGTGGGCTGGGACGGGCTGTGGCGGGCTGGAGCGGGCTGTGGTGGGTTGTGGTGAGCTGGGACGGGCTGGCACGGGCTGTGGTGGGCTGTGGTAAGCTGGGACGGGTTGTGGTGGGCTGGGATGGGCTGGGACTTTCTGTGGTGAGCTGCGACGGTCTGTGGTGGGCTGGAACGGGCTGTGGTGGGCTGGGAAAGGCTGTGGTGGGCCGGGACGGGCCGTGGTGGGCCGGGACGGGGCGTAGTGGGCCGGGACGGGCCGTGGTGGGCCGGGACAGGCCATGGTGGGCTGGGACGGGCCGTGGCGGTTTGGGACGGGTTGTGGCGGGCTGGGACTGGCTCTGGTTGGCTGGGACGGGCTGTGGTGGGCTGTGGTGGGCTGGGATGGATAGGTACGACCTGTGGTGGGCTTGGACGGGTTGTGGTGGGCTGGGACGGGCTGTGGTGGGCTGTGGTGGGCTGGGATGGACAGGCACGAGCTGTGGTGGGCTTGGACGGGCTGTGGTGGGCTGGGACTGGCTATGGTGTGCTGTGGTGGGCTGGGACGGGCTGTGGTTCGCTGGGACGGGCCGTGGTGAATTGGGACGGGCTGTGGTGGGCTGGGACGGGCTGTGGTGGGCTGGGACGGGCTGTGGTGGGCTGAGGTGGGCTGGGACGGGCCGTGGTGGGCTGGGACGGGCCGTGGTGGGCTGGGACAGGCTGTGGTGGGCCGTAATGGGCTGTGGTCAGCCGTGTTGGGACGGGACGAGCTGTGGTGAGCCGGGACGGGCTGTGGTGGGCTGGGACGGGCTGGGACGGGTTGCGGTGGGCTGGGACGGGCTGCGCTGGGCTGGGACGGGCTGCGCTGGGCTGGGACGGGCTGCGCTGGGCTGGGACGGGCTGCGGTGGGCTGGGACGGGCTGCGGTGGGCTGGGACATGCTGGGACGGGCTGTGGTAGGCTGAGACAGGCTGGTACGTGCTGTGGTGAGCAGAGACGGGCCGTGGTGGGCTGGGACAAGCCGTGGTGGGCTAGGACGGACTGGTACTTGATGTGGTGGGCTGGTACGGGCTGTGGTGGGCTGGGACGGGCTGGGACTGGCTGTTGTGGGCTGGGACAGGCTGCGGTGGGCTGTGACGGGCTGTGACGGGCTGTCGTGGGCTGGGATGGGCTGGGATGGTCTGGGACGGGCTGTGGTGGGCTGTGGTGGTTTGTGGTGAGCTGTGGTGGGCTGGGATGGGCTGTGGTGGGCGGGGAGAGATTTTGCTGGGCGGGGACAGGCTGTGGTGGGCGAGGACAGTTTGTGGTGGGCGGAGACGGGCTGGGACGGGCTGTGGTGGGCTGTGGTGGGCTGGGACGGGCTGTGGTGTGCTGGGACGAGCTGTGGTGTGCTGGGACGGGCTGTGGTGGGCTGGCACGGGCTGCGCTGGGCTGGGACGGGCTGCACTGGGCTGGGACGGGCTGTGGTGGGCTGGGACGGGCTGTGGTGGGCTAGGACGGGCTGCGGTGGGCGGGGACGGGCTGTGGTAGGCTGAGACAGGCTGGTACGTGCTGTGGTGAGTGGAGACAGGCCGTGGTGCGCTGGGACGGGCCGTGGTGGTCTGGGACGGGCCGTGGTGCGCTGGGACGGACTGGTACTTGATGTGGTGGGCTGGTACGGGCTGTGGTGGGCTGGGACGGGCTGTGGTGGGCTGGGACAAGCTGGGACTGGCTGTGGTGGGCTGTGACGGGCTGTCGTGGGCTGGGATGGGCTGGGACAGGCTGTGGTGGGCTGTGGTGGGCTGGGACAAGCTGTGACTGGCTGCGGTGGGCTGGGACGGGCTGTGGTAGGCTGGGACGGGTTGTGGTGGGCTGGGACGGGCTGTGGTGGGTTGTGGTGGTCTGGGACGGGCTGTGGTGGGCTGGGACGGGTTGTGGTGGGCTGGGATGGGCTGTGATAAGCTGTAACCGGCTGTGGTGGGCTGTGGTGGTCTGGGACGGGCCGTGGTGGGCTGGGACGGGCTGTGGTGGGCTGGGACGGGCTGTGGTGGGCTGGGACGGGCTGTCGTGGGCTGGGACGGGCTGTGGTGGGCTGGGACGGGCTGTCGTGGGCTGTGGGGGCCTGGGACATGCTGTGGTGGGCTGTGGTGGGCTGGGAAAAGCTTTGACGGGCTGGGACGAGCTGTGACGGGCTGTGGTGTGCTGTAGTGGCCTGTGGTGTGCTGTAGTGGCCTGTGGTGGGCTGGGACGGGCTGTGGTGGGCTGGGACAAACTGTGGTGGGCTATGGTGGGCTGGGATGAGCTGGGACAGGCTGGGACGGGTTGTGGTGGGCTGTGGTGGGCTGGGACGGGCTGTGGTGCGCTGGGATGGGCTGTAGTGGGCTGTGGTGTGCTGTGGAGGGCTGGGACGGGCTGTGATGTGCCGTGGTGGGCTGGGACGGGCCGTGGTGGGCTGGGATGGGCTAGGACGGGCTGTGGTGGGCTGGGACAAGCTGGGATGGGCTGTGGTAGGCTGAGAAAGGCTGGTACGTGCTGTGGTGATCAGAGACGGGCCGTGGTGGGCTGGGACAAGCCGTGGTGGGCTAGGACGGACTGGTACTTGATGTGGTGGGCTGGTACGGGCTGTGGTGGGCTGGGACGGGCTGTGGTGGGCTGGGACGGGCTGGGACTGGCTGTTGTGGGCTGGGACGGGCTGCGGTGGGCTGGGACGGGCTGTGACGGGCTGTCGTGGGCTGGGATGGGCTGGGATGGTCTGGGACGGGCTGTGGTGGGCTGTGGTGGTTTGTGGTGAGCTGTGGTGGGCTGGGATGGGCTGTGGTGGGCGGGGAGAGATTTTGCTGGGCGGGGACAGGCTGTGGTGGGCGAGGACAGTTTGTGGTGGGCTGTGGTGGGCTGGGACGGGCTGTGGTGGGCTGTGGTGGGCTGGGACGGGCTGTGGTGTGCTAGGACGAGCTGTGGTGTGCTTGCACGGGCTGTGGCTGGCTGGCACGGGCTGCGCTGGGCTGGGACGGGCTGCGCTGGGCTGGGACGGGCTGTGGTGGGCTGGGACGGGCTGCGGTGGGCTGGGACGGGCTGTGGTAGGCTGAGACAGGCTGGTACGTGCTGTGGTGAGTGGAGACAGGCCGTGGTGCGCTGGGACGGGCCGTGGTGGTCTGGGACGGGCCGTGGTGCGCTGCGACGGACTGGTACTTGATGTGGTGGGCTGGTACGGGCTGTGGTGGGCTGGGACGGGCTGTGGTGGTCTGGGACAAGCTGGGACTGGCTGTGGTGGGCTGTGACGGGCTGTCGTGGGCTGGGATGGGCTGGGACAGGCTGTGGTGGGCTGTGGTGGGCTGGGACAAGCTGTGACTGGCTGCGGTGGGCTGGGACGGGCTGTGGTAGGCTGGGACGGGTTGTGGTGGGCTGGGACGGGCTGTGGTGGGTTGTGGTGGTCTGGGACGGGTTGTGGTGGGCTGGGACGGGCTGTGGTGGTCTGGGACGGGTTGTGGTGGGCTGGGATGGGCTGTGATAAGCTGTAACCGGCTGTGGTGGGCTGTGGTGGTCTGGGACGGGCCGTGGTGGGCTGGGACGGGCTGTGGTGGGCTGGGACGGGCTGTGGTGGGCTGGGACGGGCTGTCATGGGCTGGGACGGGCTGTGGTGGGCTGGGACGGGCTGTCGTGGGCTGTGGGGGCCTGGGACATGCTGTGGTGGGCTGTGGTGGGCTGGGAAAAGCTGTGACGGGCTGGGACGAGCGGGGACGGGCTGTGGTGTGCTGTAGTGGCCTGTGGTGTGCTGTAGTGGCCTGTGGTGGGCTGGGACGGGCTGTGGTGGGCTGGGACAAACTGTGGTGGGCTATGGTGGGCTGGGATGAGCTGGGACAGGCTGGGACGGGTTGTGGTGGGCTGTGGTGGGCTGGGACGGGCTGTGGTGCACTGGGATGGTCTGTATTGGGCTGTGGTGTGCTGTGGAGGGCTGGGACGGGCTGTGATGTGCCGTGGTGGGCTGGGACGGGCCGTGGTGGGCTGGGATGGGCTAGGACGGGCTGTGGTGGGCTGGGACGGGCTGGGACTGGCTGTGGTTGGCTGTGGTGGGCTGGGACGTGCTGTGGTGGGCTGCGACAAGCTGGGACGGGCCGTGGTGGGATGGCACGGGCTGTGGTGGGCTGGGACGGGCTGTGGTGGGCTGGTACGGGCTGTGGCGGGCTGGAGCGGGCTGTGGTGGGTTGTGGTGAGCTGGGACGGGTTGTGGTGGGCTGGGATGGGCTGGGACTTTCTGTGGTGAGCTGCGACGGTCTGTGGTGGGCTGTGGTGGGCCGGGACAGGCCGTGGTGGGCCGGGACGGGCCGTGGTGGGCCGGGACGGGGCGTATTGGGCCGGGACGGGCCGTGGTGTGCCGGGACGGGCCATGGTGGGCTGGGACGGGCCGTGGCGGTTTGGGACGGGTTGTGGCGGGCTGGGACGAACTGTGGTGGTCTGTTGTGGGCTGGGACGGGCCGTGGTGGGCTGTGACGGGCTGGGACGAGCTGTGACGGGCTAGGACTGGCTGTGGTGGGCTGCGGTAGGCTGTGGTGTGCTGTAGTGGTCTGTGGTGGGCTGGGACGGGCTGTGGTGGGATGGGACGGGCTGTCGTGGGCTGGGAGGGGCTGTCGTGGGCTGTGGGGGCCTGGGACATGCTGTGGTGGGCTGGGAAGGGCTGGGACGAGCTGTGATGGGCTGGGACGGGCTGCGGTGGGCTGGGACATGCTGGGACGGGCTGTGGTAGGCTGAGACAGGCTGGTACGTGCTGTGGTGAGCGGAGACGGGCTGTGGTGGGCTTGGACGGGCCGTGGTGGGCTGGGACGGGCTGTAGTGGTCTGGGACAAGCTGGGACTGGCTGTTGTGGGCTGGGGCGGGCTGTGACCGGCTGTCGTGGGCTGGGATGGGCTGGGATGGTCTGGGACGGGCTGTAGTGGGCTGTGGTGGTTTGTGGTGAGCTGTGGTGGGCTGGGATTGGCTTTGGTGGGCGGGGAGAGATTTTGCTGGGCGGGGACAGGCTGTGGTGGGCGAGGACAGGTTGTGGTGGGCGGAGACGGGCTGTGGTGGGCTGTGGTGGGCTGTGGTGGGCTGGGACGGGCTGTGGTGGGCTGGGACGGGCTGTGGTTGGTAGGCACGGGCTGTGGTGGGCTGGGACTAGCTGGGACGGGTTGGCACGGGCTGGGACGGGCTGTGACGGGCTGTGGTGGGCTGGGACGGGCTGTGGTGGGCTAGGACGGGCTGTGGTGTGCTGGGACAAGTTGTGGTGGGTTGTGGTGCGCCGTGGTGGGCCGGACAGGGCTGTGGTGGGCCGGGACGGGCTGTGGTGGGCTGGGAAGGCCTGGGACAGGCTGGGACGAGCTGTGCTGGGCGGGGACGGGCTCTGCTGGGCGGGGACGGGCTGTGGTGGGTTGTGGTGAGCTGGGACGGTCTGGGACGGGCTGACACGGGCTGTGGTGGGCTGGGATGGACAGGTACGACCTGTGGTGGGCTTGGACGTGTTGTGGTGGGCTGGGACTGGCTCTGGTTGGCTGGGACGGGCTGTGGTGGGCTGGGATGGATAGGTACGACCTGTGGTGGGCTTGGACGGGTTGTGGTGGGCTGGGACTGCTTCTGGTTGGCTGGGACGGGCTGTGGTGGGCTGTGGTGGGCTGGGATGGACAGGCACGAGCTGTGGTGGGCTTGGACGGGCTGTGGTGGGCTGGGACTGGTTATGGTGGGCTGTGGTGGGCTGGGACGGGCTGTGGTTCGCTGGGACAGGCCGTGGTGGGCTGGGACGGGCCGTGGTGAATTGGGACGGGCTGTGGTGGGCTGGGACGGGCTGGGACGGGCCGTGGTGGGCTGGGACGGGCCGTGGTGGGCTGGGACGGGCCGTGGTGGGCTGGGACGGGCCGTGGTGGGCTGGGACAGGCTGTGGTGGGCCGTAATGGGCTGTGGTCGGCCGTGTTGGGACGGGACGAGCTGTAAGGAGCCGGGACGGGCTGTGGTGGGCTGGGACGGGCTGGGACGGGTTGCGGTGGGCTGGGACGGGCTGCGCTGGGCTGGGACGGGCTGCGCTGGGCTGGGACGGGCTGCGTTGGGCTGGGACGGGCTGCGGTGGGCTGGGACGGGCTGTGGTGGGCTGGGACATGCTGGGACGGGCTGTGGTAGGCTGAGACAGGCTGGTACGTGCTGTGGTGAGCAGAGACGGGCCGTGGTGGGCTGGGACAAGCCGTGGTGGGCTAGGACGGACTGGTACTTGATGTGGTGGGCTGGTACGGGCTGTGGTGGGCTGGGACGGGCTGTGGTGGGCTGGGACGGGCTGGGACTGGCTGTTGTGGGCTGGGACGGGCTGCGGTGGGCTGGGACGGGCTGTGACGGGCTGTTGTGGGCTGGGATGGGCTGGGATGGTCTGGGACGGGCTGTGGTGGGCTGTGGTGGTTTGTGGTGAGCTGTGATGGGCTGTGGTGGGCGGGGAGAGATTTTGCTGGGCGGGGACAGGCTGTGGTGGGCGAGGACAGTTTGTGGTGGGCTGTGGTGGGCTGGGACGGGCTGTGGTGGGCTGTGGTGTGCTGGGACGGGCTGTGGTGTGCTGGGACGAGCTGTGGTGTGCTGGGACGGGCTGTGGTGGGCTGGCACGGGCTGCGCTGGGCTGGGACGGGCTGCGCTGGGCTGGGACGGGCTGTGGTGGGCTGGGACGGGCTGTGGTGGGCTGGAATGGGCTGGGATGGGCTGTGGTGGATGTGGTGGACTGGGACGCGCTGTGGTGAGCTGAGACGGGCTATGGTGGGCTGGGATTTGCTGGGACGGCTTGGACGGGCTGCGGTGGGCTGGGACGGGCTTCGGTGGGCTGGGACGGGCTGCGGTGGGCTGGGACGGGCTGCGGTGGGCTTGGACGGGCTGTGGTGGGCTGAGACGGGCTGTGGTGGTCTGGGACGGGCTGTGGTGGGCTGGGACAGGCTGGGACCAGCTGTGGTCGGCTGGGACGAGCTGGGACGGTCTGTGGTGGGCTGGGACGAGCTGGGACGGGCTGTGGTGGGCTGGGACGAGCTGGGACGGGCTGTGGTGGGCTGGGACGGGCTGTGGTGGGCTGGGACGAGCTGGGACGGGCTGGCACGGGCTGTGGTGGGCTGGTACGGTCTGACACTGGCTGGGATGGGCTGTGGTGGGCTGGGACGGGCTGTGGTGGGCTTGGACGGGCTGTGGTGGCCTGGGAAGAGCTGTTTTGGGTTGAGGCAGGTTCTGGTGGGCTGGGATAGGCTGTGGTGGGTTGTGGTGGGCTGGGACGGGCTGTGGTGGGCTGGGACGGGCTGTGGTGGGCTGGGACGGGCTGTGGTGAGCTGGGACGGGCTGTGGTGTGCTGGGAAGGGCCGTGGTGGGCTGAGGTGGGCCATGGTGGGCTGCGACGGACCGTGGTTGGCCGGGACGGACCGCTGTGGGCCGTGGTGGGCCACGACGGGCTGTGGTGGGCCGCTACGAGCCGTGGTGGGCTTGTTCGGGCCGTGCTGGGCTTGTTCGGGCCGTGCTGGGCTTGTTCGGGCCGTGGTGGGCTGTTTCGGGCCGTGGTGGGCTGGGACGGGCCGTGGTGGGCTGGGACGGGTTGTTGTGGGCTGAGACGGGCCGTGGTGGGCTGGGACGGGCTGTGGTCGACGGGGACTGGCTGTGGTGAGCTGGGACGAGCTGGGACGGGCTGTGGTGGGCTGGGACGAGCTGGGACGGGCTGTGGTGGGCTGGGACGAGCTGGGACGGGCTGTGGTGGGCTGGGACGAGCTGGGACGGGCTGTGGTGGGCTGGGACGAGCTGGGACGGGCTGGCACGGGCTGTGGTGGGCTGGTACGGTCTGACACTGGCTGGGGTGGGCTGTGGTGGGCTGGGACGGGCTGTGGTGGGCTGGGACGGGCTGTGGTGGCCTGGGAAGAGCTGTTTTGGGTTGAGGCGGGCCATGGTGGGCTGCGACGGACCGTGGTTGGCCGGGACGGACCGCTGTGGGCCGTGGTGGGCTGCGACGGGCTGTGGTGGGCCGCTACGAGCCGTGCTGGACTTGTTCGGGCCGTGCTGGGCTTGTTCGGGCCGTGCTGGGCTTGTTCGGGCCGTGGTGGGCTGTTTCGGGCCGTGGTGGGCTGGGACGGGCCGTGGTGGGCTGGGACGGGCCGTGGTGGGCTGGGACGGGCCGTTGTGGGCTGAGACGGGCCGTGGTGGGCTGGGACGGGCTGTGGTCGACGGGGACTGTTGTGGTGGGCTGGGACGAGCTGGGACGGGCTGTGGTGGGCTGGGACGGGCTGTGGTGGGCTGGGAAGAGCTGGGACGGGCTGTGGTGGGCTGGGACGAGCTGGGACGGGCTGTGGTGGGCTGGGACGAGCTGGGACGGGCTGTGGTGGGCTGGGACGAGCTGGGACGGGCTGGCACGGGCTGTGGTGGGCTGGTACGGTCTGACACTGGCTGGGACGGGCTGTGGTTGGCTGGGACGGGCTGTGGTGGGCTTGGACGGGCTGTGGTGGCCTGGGAAGAGCTGTTTTGGATTGAGGCGTGTTCTGGTGGGCTGGGACAGGCTGTGGTGGGCTGGGACGGGCTGCGGTGGGCTGTGGTGGGCTGGGACGGGCTGTGGTGGGCTGGGACGGGCTGTGGTGGGCTGGGAAGGGCCGTGGTGGGCTGAGGTGGGCCATGGTCGGCTGCCACGGACCGTGGTTGGCCGGGACGGACCGCTGTGGGCCGTGGTGGGCCGCGACGGGCTGTGGTGGGCCGCTACGAGCCGTGGTGGGCTTGTTCGGGCCGTGGTGGGCTTGTTCGGGCCGTGGTGGGCTGTGGTGGGCCGTGGTGGTCTGGGACGGGCTGTGGTGGGCTGTGGTAGGTTCTGGTGAGCTTGAGACGGGCTGTGGTGGTCTGGGACGGGCTGGGATGGGCTGTAATGGGCGGGGACGGCCTGTGGTGGGCTGGGACGGGCTGTGGTGGGCTGGGACGGGCTGGGACGGGCTGTGGTGGGCTGGGACGGGCTAGTGGTGGGCTGGGACGGGCCATGGTGGGCTGGGATGGGCCGTGGTGGGCTGGGATGGGCCGTGGTGGGCTGGGACGGGCTGTGGTGCTCAGGGACGGGCTGTGGTGGGCTGGGACGGGCTGTGGTGGGCTGTGGTGGGCTGGGACGGGCTGTGGTGTGCTGGGACGGGCCGTGGTGGGCTGAGGTGGGCCATGGTGGGCTGCGACGGACCGTGGTTGGCCGGGACGGACCGCTGTGGGCCGTGGTGGGCTGGGATGGGCCGTGGTGGGCTGAGACGGGCCGTGGTGGGCTGGGACGGGCTGTGGTGGGCGGGGACGGGCTGTGGTGGGCTGGGATTGGCCGTGGTGGGCTGGGACGGGCCGTGGTGGGCTGGGACGGGCTGTGGTGCTCAGGGACGGGCTGTGGTGGGCTGGGATGGGCTGTGGTGGGCTGTGGTGGGCTGGGACGAGTTGTACTGGGCTGGGACAGACTGTGGTGGGCTGTGGTGGGCTGGGAAGGGCTGTGGTGGTTTGGGACGGGCTGTGGTGGTCTGTGGTGGGCTGGGACGGGCCGTGGTGGGCTGGGACGGCCTGTGGTCAGTTGTCGTGGGCTGGGACGGGCCGTGGTGGCTTGGGACGGACTCTGGTGGGCCGGGACAAGCTCTGGTGGCCTCTGACTGGCTGTGACGGGCTGTGGTGTGCTGTATTGGGCTGTGGTGGGCTGGGACGGCCTCTGGTGGGCTGGGAAGGGCTGGGATGGGCTGTGGTGGCCTGTGGTGGGCTGGGACGAGTTGTAGTGGGCCGGGACGGGCTGTGGTGGGCTGAGACGGGCTGTGGTGGGCTGTGCTAAGTTGGGACGGGCTCTGGTGGGCTGGGACGGGCTGTGGTGTGCTGTGGTGGGCTGAGACGGGCTGTGGTGGGCTGAGACGGGCTGCGGTGGGCTGTGGTGGGCTGGGACGGGCTGTGGTGGGCTGGGACGGGCTGTGGTGGGCTGGGATGGGCCGTGGTGGGCTGGGACGGGCTGTGGTGCTCAGGGACGGGCTGTGGTGGGCTGGGACGGGCTGTGGTGGGCTGTGGTGGGCTGGGACGAGTTGTAGTGGGCCGGGACGGACTGTGGTGGGCTGTGGTGGGCTGGGACGGGCTGTGGTGGTTTGGGACGGGCTGTGGTGGTCTGTGGTGGGCTGGGATGGGCTGTGGTGGGCTGGGACGGGTTGTGGTGGGCTGGGACGGGCTGTGGTGAGCTGGGACGGGCTGTGGTGGGCCGGGACAGGCTGTGGTGGGCTGTGGTGGGCTGGGACGAGTTGTAGTGGGCCGGGACGGGCTGTGGTGGGCTGTGGTGTGCTGGGATTGTCTGTGGGGGGCTGGGACGGGCCGTGGTGGGCTGAGATGGGCCGTGGTGGGCTGGGATGGGCCGTGGTGGGCTGGGACGGGCCGTGGTGGGCAGGGACGGGCCGTGGTGGGCGGGGACGGGCCGTGGTGGGCTGGGATGGGCCGTGGTGGGCTGGGACGGGCCGTGGTGGGCTGGGACGGGCTGTGGTGGGCTGGGACGAGCTGTGGTGGGCTGTGGTGGGCTGGGACGAGTTGTACTGGGCTGGGACAGACTGTGGTGGGCTGTGTTGGGCTGGGAAGGGCTGTGGTGGTTTGGGACGGGCTGTGGTGGTCTGTGGTGGGCTGGGACGGGCTGTGGTGGGCTGGGACGGGCCGTGGTGGGCTGGGACGGCCTGTGGTCAGTTATCGTGGGCTGGGACGGGCCGTGGTGGCTTGGGACGGACTCTGGTGGGCCGGGACAAGCTCTGGTGGCCTCTGACGGGCTGTGACGGGCTGTGGTGTGCTGTATTGGGCTGTGGTGGGCTGGGACGGCCTCTGGTGGGCTGGGAAGGGCTGGGTGGGCTGTGGTGGCCTGTGGTGGGCTGGGACGAGTTGTAGTGGGCCGGGACGGGCTGTGGTGGGCTGAGACGGGCTGTGGTGGGCTGTGGTGGGCTGGGACGGGCTGTGGTGTACTGTGGTGGGCTGAGACGGGCTGTGGTGGGCAAGGACGGGCTGCGGTGGGCTGTGGTGGGCTGGGACGGGCTGTGGTGGGCTGGGACGGGCCGTGGTGGGCTGGGATGGGCCGTGGTGGGCTGGGACGGGCTGTGGTGCTCAGGGACGGGCTGTGGTGGGCTGGGACGAGCTGTGGTGGGCTGTGGTGGGCTGGGACGAGTTGTAGTGGGCCGGGACGGGCTGTGGTGGGCTGTGGTGGGCTGGGACGGGCTGTGGTGGTTTGGGACGGGCTGTGGTGGTCTGTGGTGGGCTGGGACGGGCTGTGGTGGTCTGGGACGGGTTGTGGTGGGCTGGGACGGGCTGTGGTGGGCTGGGACGGGCTGTGGTGGGTCGGGACGGGCTGTGGTGGGCTGTGGTGGGCTGGGACGAGTTTTAGTGGGTCGGGACGGGCTGTGGTGGGCTGTGGTAAGCTGGGATGGGCTGTGGTGTGCTGGGATTGTCTGTGTGGGGCTGGGAGGGGTGGTGGGCTGGGACGGGCTGTGGTGGGCTGGGACGGGCTGTGGTGTGCTGGGACGGGCTGTGGTGTGCTGGGACGAGCTGTGGTGTGCAGGGACAGGCTGGGACGGGCTGGGACGTGCTGGGACGGGCTGTGGTGGGCTGGGACTCGGTGTGGTGGAATGGAACGGGCTGGGACAGGCTGTGGTGGGCTGGGACGGGCTGTGGTGGGCTGTGGAGGGCTGGGACGGGCTGTGGTGGGCTCGACGGGCTGTGGTTGGCTGGGACCGTCTGTTTTGGGCTGGGATGGCCTGCGGTGGCCTGTGGTGGGCTGTGGTGGGCTGGGACGGGCTGTGGTGGGTTGGGACGGGCTGGGACGGGCTGGGACGGGCAGTGGCGGGTTGGGACGGGCAGTGGTGGGCTGGGACGGGCTGTTGTGGGCTGCGACGGGCTGTGGTGGGCTGGGACGGTCTGTGGTGGGCTGGGACGGTCTGTGGTGGGCTGTGGTAAGCTGGGACAGGCTGTGGTGGGCTGTGGTGTGCTGGGACGGGCTGTGGTGGGCCGGGACGGGCCGTGGTGGGCTGTGGTGCGCCGTGTTTATCTGGGACGAGCTGTGGTGGGCCATGGCGGGCCGTGGTGGGCTGGGACGGGCCGTGGTTTGCCGTGGTGGGCTGAAACAGGCTGTGGTGACCTGTGGTGGGCTGTGGTGACCGGTGGTGGGCTGTGGTGACCTGTGGTGGGCTGTGGTGGGCTGGGACGGGTTGCGGTGGGCTGGGACGGGTTTCGGTGGGCTAGGACGGGCTGCGGTGGGCTGGGATGAGCTGTGTTGGGCTGCGACGGGCTGTGGTAGGCTGGGATGAGCTGTGGAGGGTTGGGACGGGCTGTGGAGGATTGTGGAGGGCTGTGCTGGGCTTGGACAGGCTGTGGTGGGCTGAGATGGGCCGTGGTGGTCCGTGGTGGGCTGGGACGGGCCGTGCTGGGCTAGGACGGGCTGTGGTGAACTGCGGTGGGCTGTGATGGGCCGTGGTGGGCTGCGACGGGCCTTGGTGGGCTGGGACGGGCCGTGGTAGGCTGGGACCGGCTGTTTTGGGCTGGGATGGCCTACGGTGGCCTGTGGTGGGCTGTGGTGGGCTGGGACGGGCTGTGGTGGGTTGGGACGGGCTGGGACGGGCTGGGACGGGCAGTGGTGGGTTGGGACGGGCAGTGGTGGGCTGGGACGGGCTGTGGTGGGCTGTGATGGGCTGTGGTGGGCTGTGGTGTGCTGGGATATGCTGTGGTGGGCCGGGACGGGCCGTTGTGGGCTGTGGTGTGCTGTGTTTATCTGGGACGTGCTGTGGTGGGCCATGGCGGGCCGTGGTGGGCTGGGACGGGCCGTGGTGGGCTGGGACGGGCTGTGGAGGGTTGTGGAGGGCTGTGCTGGGCCGTAGTGGGCTGTGGTGTGCTGGGACGGGCTGTAGTGGTCTGTGACAAGCTCTTGTGGGCTGTGGTGGGCTGGGACGAGCTGTGGTGGGCTCTGGTGGGCTGGGACGGGCTGTCGTGGGCTGGGACGGGCTGTCGTGGGCTGTGGTAGGCTGGGACGGGCCGTGGTGTGCTGGGACGGGCCGTGGTGGGCTGGGACGGGCCGTGGTGGGCTGGGACGGGTTGGGATAGGCTGCGGTGGGCCGTGGTGTGCTGTGGTGGGCCGTGGTGGGCTGGGATAGGCTCTGGTGAGCTGAGACGGGCTCTGGAGGTCTGTGGTGGGCTAGGACGGGCTGTGGTGGGCTGGGACGGGCTGTGGTGGGCTGTGGTGGGCTTTCGTGGGCCGTGGTGGGCTGGGACGGGCTGTGGTGGGCTGGGACGGGCTGTGGTGGGCTGGGACGGGCTGGGACGGGCTGTGGTGTGCTGGGAAGGGCCGTGGTGGGCTGAGGTGGGCCATGGTGGGCTGCGACGGACCGTGGTTGGCCGGGACGGACCGCTGTGGGCCGTGGTGGGCCACGATGGGCTGTGGTGGGCCGCTACGAGCCGTGGTGGGCTTGTTCGGGCCATGCTGGGCTTGTTCGGGCCGTGCTGGGCTTGTTCGGGCCGTGGTGGGCTGTTTCGGGCCGTGGTGGGCTGGGACGGGCCGTGGTGGGCTGGGACGGGCCGTTGTGGGCTGAGACGGGCCGTGGTGGGCTGGGACGGGCTGTGGTCGACGGGGACTGGCTGTGGTGAGCTGGGACGAGCTGGGACGGGCTGTGGTGGGCTGGGACGAGCTGGGACGGGCTGTGGTGGGCTGGGACGAGCTGGGACGGGTTGTGGTGGGCTGGGACGAGCTGGGACGGGCTGTGGTGGGCTGGGACGAGCTGGGACGGGCTGTGGTTGGCTGGGACGAGCTGGGACGGGCTGGCACGGGCTGTGGTGGGCTGGTACGGTCTGACACTGGCTGGGACGGGCTGTGGTGGGCTGGGACGGGCTGTGGTGGCCTGGGACGGGCTGTGGTGGCCTGGGAAGAGCTGTTTTGGGTTGAGGCGGGTTCTGGTGGGCTGGGACAGGCTGTGGTGGGCTGCGGTGGGCTGTGGTGGGCTGGGACGGGCTGTGGTGGGCTGGGACGGGCAGTGGTGGGCTGGGAAGGGCCGTGGTGGGCTGAGGTGGGCCATGGTCGGCTGCGACGGACCGTGGTTGGCCGGGACGGACCGCTGTGGGCCGTGGTGGGCCGCGACGGGCTGTGGTGGGCCGCTACGAGCCGTGGTGGGCTTGTTCGGGCCGTGGTGGGCTTGGTCGGGCCGTGGTGGGCTGGGACGGGCCGTGGTGGGCTGTGGTGGGCCGTGGTGGTCTGGGACGGGCTGTGGTGGGCTGTGGTAGGTTCTGGTGAGCTTGAGACGGGCTGTGGTGGTCTGGGACGGGCTGGGATGGGCTGTAATGGGCGGGGACGGCCTGTGGTGGGCTGGGACGGGCTGTGGTGGGCTGGGACGGGCTGGGAAGGGCCATGGTGGGCCGTGGTGTGCTCTGGTGGGCCATGGTGGACCGTGGTTGGCCGTGGTGGGCCGGGACAGGCCGTGGTTAGCCGTGCTGGGCTGAAACAGGCTGGGACGGGCTCTGGTGGGCTGGGACGGGATGTGGTGGGCTGGGACGGGCCGTGGTGGGCTGGGACGGGCTGTGGTGGGCTGTGGTGGGCTGGGACGAGCTGTGGTCGTCTGGGACGGGTTGTGGTGACCTGAGACGGGCCGTGGTGGGCTGAGACGGGCCGTGGTGGGCTGAGACGGGCCGTGGTGGTCTGGGACGGGCTGGTACTTGCTGTGGTGGGCTGTTACGGGCTGTGGTGTGCTGTGAGAGGCTGTGGTGGTCTGGGACGAGCTGGGACGGGCTGTGGTGGGCTGGGACGGGCTGTGGTGGGCTGGGACAAGCTGTGGTGGGCTGGGACGGGCTGTGGTTGGCTGGGACGGGCTGTGGTGGGCCGTAGTGGGCTGTGGTGGGCTGGGACGGGCTGTGGTGGGCTCTGGTGGGCTCTGGTGGGCTGGGACGGGCTGTCGTGGGCTGGGACGGGCTGGGACGGGCCGTGGTGGGCTGGGACGGGCTGTGGTGGGCTGGGACGGGCCGTGGTGGGCTGGGACGGGTTGGGATAGGCTGCGGTGGGCCGTGGTGTGCTGTGGTGGGCCGTGGTGGGCTGGGATAGGCTGTGGTGAGCTGAGACGGGCTCTGGATGTCTGTGGTGGGCTAGGACGGCTTGTGGTGGGCTGGGACGGGCTGTGGTGGGCCGTGGTGGGCTGTGGTGGGCTTTTGTGGGCCGTGGTGGGCTGGGACGGGCTGCGGTGGGTTGTGGAGAGCTGGGACGGGCTGTGACGGGCTGTGGTGGGCTGCGACGGGCTCTGGGACAGGCTTGGACGAGCTGGGACAGCCTGGGACAGGCTGTGGTGGGCTAAACGGGCTGTGGTGGGCTGGGACGGGCTCTGGTGGTCTGGGACATACTGTGGTGGGCTGGGACGGGCTGGGACGGGCTGTGGTGCTCTGTGGTGGGCTGGGACGTGCCGTGGTGGACCGTGGTGGGCTTGGATGGGCCGTGGTGGGCTTGGATGGGCCGTGGTGGGCTGTGGTCTGCCGTGGTGGGCTGTGGTCGGCCGTGGTGGGCTGTGGTGGGCTGTGGTCGGTTGTGGTGGGCTGGGACGAGCTGTGGTGGGCTGAGATGGGATGTGGTGGTCTGGGACAGGCTGTAATGGGCTGGGATGGGCTGTGGTGCGCCTTGGTGGGCTGTGTTGGGCCCGGATGGGCCGTGGTGGGCCGTGGTGGGCTGGGACGGGCTGTGGTGGGCTGGGACGAGCCGTGGTTGGCTGGGACGGGCTGTGGTGGGCTGTGGTGTGATGGGACGGGCTGTGGTGGGCTGGGATTGGCTGGGATAGGCTGTGGTTGGTTATGGTGGGCTGGGAAGAGCTGTGGTGGTCTGGGACAAGCTGTGGTGGGCTGTGGTGGGCTGGGACGGGCTGTGGTAGGCTGGGATGGGCTGTAGTGGGCTGAGGCGGGCTGTGGTGGGGTGGCACGGGCTGTGTTGGGCTGTGGTGGTCTGTGGTGGCCTGGGACGGGCTGTGGTGGGCTGTGGTGGGTTCTGAAGGGCTGTGGTGGGCTGTGGTGGGTTGGGACACGCTGTGGTGGGTAGGGACGGGCTGTGGTGGGCTGTGGTGTGTTGTGACGGGTTGGCACGGGCTGGGACGGGCCGTGGTGGGCTGGGATGGGCTGCGGTGGGCTGTGGTGGGCTGGGACAGGCTGTGGTGAGCTGAGACGGGCTCTGGAGGGCTGTGGTGGGCTGGGACGGGCTGTGGTGAACTGTGGTGGGCCGTGGTGGGCTTTCGTGGGCTGTGGTGGGCTGGGACGGTCTGTGGTGGGCTGTGGTAAGCTGGGACGGGCTGTGGTGGGTTGTGGAGAGCTGTGACGGGCTGTGGTGGGCTGCGACGGGCTCTGGTGGTCTGGGACGGGCTGGGAGGGGCTGGGACGGGCTGTGGTGGTCTGGGAGGGGCTGGGACGGGCTGTGGTGGGCTGGGACGGTCTGTGGTGGGCCGTGGTGGGCTGTGGTGGGCTTTCGTGGGCCGTGGTGGGCTGGGGCGGGCTGTGGTGGGCTGGGACGGGCTGGGAAGGGCTGTGGTGGGTTGTGGAGAGCTGGGACGGGCTGTGACGGGCTGTGGTGGGCTGCGATGGGCTCTGGGGGTCTGGGACAGGCTTGGACGAGCTGGGACAGGCTGTCGTGGGCTGAGACGGGCTGGGAGGGGCTGGGACGGGCTGTGTTGGGTGGGGACGCGCTGTGGTGGGCTGGGACGGGCTGTGGTGGTCCGGGACGGCCTCTGGTGGGCTGTGGTGGGGTGGGACGGGCTGTGGTGAGCTGAGACGGGCTGGGACGGGCTGTGGTGGGCTGGGACGGGCTGTGGTGGGCTGGGACGGGCTGTGGTGGGCTGGGACGGTCTGGGACGGGCCGTGACGGGCTGTGGTGGGCCGTGGTTGGCTGGGAAGGGCTGTGGTGGGCTGGGATGGGCCGTGGCAAGCCGTGGTGGGCCGTGGTAAGCTGTGACGGGCCGTGGTGGGCTGGGACGGACTCTGGTGTGGTGGGACGGGCTGTGGTGGGCTGGGACAGGCTGCGGTGGGGTGTGGTGGGCTGGGACCGTCTGCGGTGAGCTGTGGTGGGCTGGTACTGGCTGTGGTGGGCTGGGACGGGCTCTGGTGGGCTGGGACAGGCTGTGGTCGGCTGGGACGTGCCGTAGTACGCCGGGACGGGCCGTGGTGGGCCGGGACGGTCCGTGGTGGGTTGTTATGGGCCGTGGTGGGCTGGGACGGGCTGTGGTGGGCTGTGGTGGACCGCGGTGGGCTGTGATGGGCTGTGGTAAGCTGGGACGGGATATGGTAAGTTGGGACGGGCTCTGGTGGGTTGGGACGGGCTGTGGTGCGCTGTGGTTGGCGGGGACGGGCTGTGGTGGGCTGTGGTGAGCTGGGACGGGCTCTGGTGGGTTGGGACGGGGCGTGGTGGGGTGTGGTGGGCTGGGACGGGCTCTGGTGGTCTGGGACATACTGTGGTGGGCTGGGACGGGCTGGGACGGGCTGTGGTGCTCTGTGGTGGGCTGGGACGTGCCGTGGTGGACCGTGGTGGGCTTGGATGGGCCGTGGTGGGCTGTGGTCGGCCGTGGTGGGCTGTGGTCGGCCGTGGTGGGCTGTGGTGGGCTGAGATGGGATGTGGTGGTCTGGGACAGGCTGTAATGGCCTGGGATGGGCTGTGGTGCGCCTTGGTGGGCTGTGTTGGGCCCGGATGGGCCGTGGTGGGCCGTGGTGGGCTGGGACGGGCTGTGGTGGGCTGGGACGGGCCGTGGTTGGCTGGGACGGGCTGTGGTGGGCTGTCGTGTGATGGGACGGGCTGTGGTGGGCTGGGATCGGCTGGGATAGGCTGTGGTTGGTTATGGTGGGCTGGGAAGAGCTGTGGTGGTCTGGGACAAGCTGTGGTGGGCTGTGGTGGGCTGGGACGGGCTGTGGTGGGCTGGGACAGGCTGTCGTGGGCTGAGGAGGGCTGTGGTGGGCTGGCACGGGCTGTGGTGGGCTGTGGTGGTCTGTGGTGGCCTGGGACGAGCTGTGGTGGGCTGGGACGGGCTGTGGTGGGTTCTGAAGGGCTGTGGTGGGCTGTGGTGGGTTGGGACACGCTGTGGTGGGTAGGGACGGGCTGTGGTGAGCTGAGACGGGCTGTGGTGGGCTGGGATTTGCTGGGACGGCTGGGACGGGCTGTGGTGGGCTGGGACGGGCTGCGGTGGGCTGGGACGGGCCGTGGTGGGCTGGGACGGACTGGTACTTGATGTGGTGGGCTGGGACGGGCTGCGGTGGGCTGGGACTGTCTGTGGTGGTCTGGGACAAGCTGGGAAAAGCTGTGGTCGGCTGGGACGGGCTGTGGCGGGCTGGGACAGGCTGTGACGGGCTGTCGTGGGCTGGGATGGGCTGGGACAGGTTGTGGTGGGCTGTGACCAGCTGTGGTGGGCTGTGGTGGGCTGGGACGAGCGGGGGACGGGCTGGGACGGGCCGTGGTGGGCTGGGACGGGCCGTGGTGGGCTGGGACGGGCCGTGGTGGGCTGGGACGGGCTGTGGTGAGCTCAGATGGGCTGTGGTGGGCTTTGGTGGGCTGGGGTGGGCTTGGACGGGCCGTGGTGGGCTGGGATAGGCTGTGGTTGGTTATGGTGGGCTGGTACTTTATGTGGTGGGCTGGGACGGCCTGTGACGGGCTGTGGTGGGCTAGGATGAGCTGGGACAAGCTGAGGTGGGCCGGGCCGGGCTCTGGTGGGCTGGGACGGGCTATTGTGTGCTGGGACGGGCTATGGTGGCCTGTGGTGGGCTGGGACGGGCTGTGGTGGGCTGGGATGGGCTGGGACAGGCTGTGGTGCGCCGTGGTAAGCCATGGTGGGCTGTGGTGTGTTGGGACGGGCTGTGGTGGGCTGTGGTGGTTTGGGATGGGCTGTGGTGGGCTGGCACGGTGTGTGGTGGGCTGGAACAGGCTGTGGTGGGCTTGCACCTGCTGTTGTGGTCGAGGATGGGTTGTGGTAGGTCCGGGACGGGCTGTCGTGGTCCGGGACAGGCTGTGGTGGGCGGGGAAGGCCTGGGACGGGCTGGGACGAGCTGGGACGGGCTGTGGTGGGCTGGGACGGGCTGTGGTGGGCGGGGACGGGCTGTGGTGGGCTGGGACAGGCTCTGGTGGTCTCAAACCGGCTGTGGTGGGTTGGGTATGGCTGGAATGGGCTTTGGTGGGTTGGGACGGGCTTTGGTGGGCTGGGACGGGCTGTGGTGGGCTGGGACGGGCTGTGGTGGGCTGGGACGGTCTGGGACAGCCTGTGTAGGGCTGGGAGGGGCTGTGGTGGGCTGTGGTGGGCTGGGAAGGGCTGTGGTGGGCTGGGACGGGCTAGAACGGCTATGGTGGGCTGGGACGGGCTGTGGTGGGCTTGGATGGGCTGTGCTGTGCTGGAACGGTCTGGGACAAGTTGTGGTGAGTGTGGTGGGCTGGGACGGACTGTGTTTAGCTGGGACGGGCTGTGGTGGGCCGTGGTGGGCTGGGACAGGCTGTGGTGAGCTGAGACGGGCTGTGGTGGGCTGTGTCGGGCTGGTACGAGCTGTGATGGGCTGGGACGGCCTGTGGTGGTCTGCGGTAGGTTGTGGTGTGCTGTAGTGGCCTGTGATGGGCTGGGTGGGGCTGTGGTGGGCTGGGACGGGCTGTAGTGGGCTGGGATAAGCTGTGTTGGGCTGGGACGGGCTGTGTTAGGCTGGGATGGGCTGTGGAGGATTGGGACGGGCTATGGAGAGCTGTGGAGAGCTGGGACGGTCTGTGGTGGGCTGGGACAGGCTGTGGTGGGCTTGGACCTGCTGTGGTGGTCGGGGACGGGTTGTGGTAGGTCCGGGATGGGCTGTCGTGGTCCGGGACGGGCTGTGGTGGGCTGGGAAGGCCTGGGACGGGCTGTGGTGGGCGGGGACGGGCTTGGACGAGCTGGGACGGGTTGTGGTGGGCTGCGGTAGGCTGTGGTGTTCTGTAGTGGTCTGTGGTGTTCTGTAGTGGTCTGTGGTGGGCTTGGACGGGCTGTCTTGGTCTGGGATGGGCTGTCGTGGGCTGTGGGGGCCTGGGGCATGCTGGGGTGGGCTGGGAAGGGCTGGGACGAGCTGTGACGGGCTGTGGTGTGTTGTAATTGCCTGTGGTGTGCTGTAGTGGCCTGTGGACGGCTGGGACGGGCTGTGGTGGGCTGGGACGGGCTGTGGTGGGCTGGGACGGGCTGTGGTGGGCTGGGACAGGCTGTGGTGGGCTGGGACGGGCTGTGGTGGGCTGGGACGTGCTGGGACGGGCCGTGGTGAGCTGGGACGAGCGGTGGTGGGCTGGGATGGGCTCTGGTGGGCTGGGGTAGGCTGTGGTGGGCTGGGACGAGCCGTAGTAGGCCGGGACGGGCCGTGGTGGGTTGTTTCAGGCCATGGTGGGCTGGGACGGGCTGTGGTGCGCTGTGGTGGACCGTGGTGGGCTGTGATGGGCTATGGTAAGCTGGGACGGGATGTGGTAAGCTGGGACGAGCTTTCGTGGGCTGGGACGGGCTTTCGTGGGCTGGGACGGGCCGTGGTGGGCCGTGGTGGGCTGGGACGGGCCGTGGTGGGCCGGGACGGGCCGTAGCGGGCTGGGACGAACTGTGGTGGGCTGGGATGAACTGTGGTGGTCAGTGGTGGGCTGGGACGGGCTGTGGTGAGCTGGGACGGGCCGTGGTGGGCTGGGACGGGCCGTGGTGGGCTGGGACGGGCCGTGGCGGGCTGGGACGGGCCGTGGCGGGCTGGGACGGGCCGTGGCGGGTTGGGACAGGCCGAGACGGGCTGGGACGGGCCGTGGTGGGCTGGGACGGGCAGTGGTGTGGTGGGACGGGCTGTGGTGGGCTGGGACCGGCTGCGGTGGGGTGTGGTGGGCTGGGACCGGCTGCGGTGGGGTGTGGTGGGCTGGGACCGGGCTGCGGTGGGCTGTGGTGGGCTGGATTGGGCTGGGACGGGCTGTGGTGGGTGTGGTGGACTGGGACGCGCTGTAGTGAGCTGAGATGGGCTGTGGTGGGCTGGGATTTGCTGGGACGGCTGGGACGGTCCGTGGTGGGCTGGGACGGGCTGTGGTGGGCCGTGGTTCGCTGTGGTGGGCCGTGGTGGGCTGGGACGGGCCGTGGTTATCTGTGGTGGGCCGTGGTGGTCTGGTACGGGCTATGGTGGGCTGTGGTGGGTTCTGGTGAGCTTGAGACGGGCTGTGGTGGGCTGGGACGGGCTGTGGTGGCCTGGGACGGGCTGTGGTGGTCTGCGGTAGGTTGTGGTGTGCTGTAGTGGCCTGTGATGGGCTGGGTGGGGCTGTGGTGGGCTGGGACGGGCTGTAGTGGGCTGGGATAAGCTGTGTTGGGCTGGGACGGGCTGTGTTAGGCTGGGATGGGCTGTGGAGGATTGGGACGGGCTATGGAGAGCTGTGGAGAGCTGGGACGGTCTGTGGTGGGCTGGGACAGGCTGTGGTGGGCTTGGACCTGCTGTGGTGGTCGGGGACGGGTTGTGGTAGGTCCGGGATGGGCTGTCGTGGTCCGGGACGGGCTGTGGTGGGCTGGGAAGGCCTGGGACGGGCTGTGGTGGGCGGGGACGGGCTTGGACGAGCTGGGACGGGTTGTGGTGGGCTGCGGTAGGCTGTGGTGTTCTGTAGTGGTCTGTGGTGTTCTGTAGTGGTCTGTGGTGGGCTTGGACGGGCTGTCTTGGTCTGGGATGGGCTGTCGTGGGCTGTGGGGGCCTGGGGCATGCTGGGGTGGGCTGGGAAGGGCTGGGACGAGCTGTGACGGGCTGTGGTGTGTTGTAATTGCCTGTGGTGTGCTGTAGTGGCCTGTGGACGGCTGGGACGGGCTGTGGTGGGCTGGGACGGGCTGTGGTGGGCTGGGACGGGCTGTGGTGGGCTGGGACAGGCTGTGGTGGGCTGGGACGGGCTGTGGTGGGCTGGGACGTGCTGGGACGGGCCGTGGTGAGCTGGGACGAGCGGTGGTGGGCTGGGATGGGCTCTGGTGGGCTGGGGTAGGCTGTGGTGGGCTGGGACGAGCCGTAGTAGGCCGGGACGGGCCGTGGTGGGTTGTTTCAGGCCATGGTGGGCTGGGACGGGCTGTGGTGCGCTGTGGTGGACCGTGGTGGGCTGTGATGGGCTATGGTAAGCTGGGACGGGATGTGGTAAGCTGGGACGAGCTTTCGTGGGCTGGGACGGGCTTTCGTGGGCTGGGACGGGCCGTGGTGGGCCGTGGTGGGCTGGGACGGGCCGTGGTGGGCCGGGACGGGCCGTAGCGGGCTGGGACGAACTGTGGTGGGCTGGGATGAACTGTGGTGGTCAGTGGTGGGCTGGGACGGGCTGTGGTGAGCTGGGACGGGCCGTGGTGGGCTGGGACGGGCCGTGGTGGGCTGGGACGGGCCGTGGCGGGCTGGGACGGGCCGTGGCGGGCTGGGACGGGCCGTGGCGGGTTGGGACAGGCCGAGACGGGCTGGGACGGGCCGTGGTGGGCTGGGACGGGCAGTGGTGTGGTGGGACGGGCTGTGGTGGGCTGGGACCGGCTGCGGTGTGGTGTGGTGGGCTGGGACCGGCTGCGGTGGGGTGTGGTGGGCTGGGACCGGGCTGCGGTGGGCTGTGGTGGGCTGGATTGGGCTGGGACGGGCTGTGGTGGGTGTGGTGGACTGGGACGCGCTGTGGTGAACTGAGACGGGCTGTGGTGGGCTGGGATTTGCTGGGACAGCTGGAAGGGGCTGTGGTTGGCTGGGACGGGCTGCGGTGGGCTGGGACGGGCTGCGGTGGACTGGGACGGACTGCGGTGGGCTGGGACGGGCTGTGGTGGTCTGGGACGGGCTGTGGTGGGCTGGGACGGGCTGTGGTGGGCTGGGACGAGCTAAGGTTGGCTGGGACGGGCTGCGGTGGGCTGGGACGAGCTGGGACGGGCTGCGGTGGGTTGGGACGGGCTGCGGTGGTCTGGGACGAGCCGTAGTAGGCCGGGACGGGCTGTGGTGGGCTGGGACGGGCCGTGGTGGGTTGTTACAGGCCATGGTGGGCTGGGACAGGCTGTGGTGCGCTGTGGTGGACCGTGGTGGGCTGTGATGGGCTATGGTAAGCTGGGACGGGATGTGGTAAGCTGGGACGGGCTTTCGTGGGCGGGGACGGGCTCCGGTGGGCGGGGACGGGCTGCGGTGGGCTGGGACGGGCTGGGGTGGGCTGGGAAGGCCTGGGACGGGCTGGGACGAGCTGTGACGGGCTGGGACGGGCTGCGGTGGGCTGGGAAGGCCTGGGACGGGACGGGACGAGCTGCAACGGGACGGGACAGGCTGGGACGGGCTGTGCTGGGAAGGGACGGGACGGGTTGTGGTGGGCTGGGACGGGATGGGCTGTTCTGGGACGGGACGGGACGAGCTGGGACGGGACGAGACGGGCTGGGATGGGCCGGGACTGGCTCTGGTGGGCCGTGGTGGGCCGGGACGGGCCGGGACGGGCCATGGGGGGCCGGGATGGGCCGTGGTGGGGTGGGACGGGCTGTGGTGGGCTGGGACGGGCTGTGGTGGGTGTGGTGGGCTGGGAAGGGCTGTGGTGAGCTGAGACGGGCTGTGGTGGGCTGCGATGGAAAAGATGGTGGCAGACCTGGTAAGGAGGTCTGCCTGCTCTTCCCTTCTACGTGCCTGGATAACCCTGGGGCAAAGCAGAGCTCTACTGGCTTGGGTAGAGCTAAAACACCTCAAGAGGAGGGAGCTGTCGGCGCTGTTTTGGCTGAATGGAGGCAGGGGGTAGTACCTGTTATGGGAAGGCTATAGGGGAACGTCCTTGCCTTTGTTTAGTCTTACAAAAGTCCCTCGTATAGAGAACTTCCTTGGGTCTGTTTTCAAAAGCTCGTTTATCAGAGCTCCTGAAGTCGGGCCTCCCTTGCCACGACAGTGTAATCTTCAGGTCTCCCTTCCTTTCTCCCTTAGGTTGAAAACAGCTTTTCTATTTCTGTCCCCATCTGCAAACAGTTCCACAAGAACATCATAGCGAAAGGAGGTGCCAAAATCAAGAAGGTGAGATACTGTTCCTAACACAGGTGGGCCGGGACGGGCCGCGGTGGGCCGGGACGGGCTGGGACAGGCTGTAACCGGCTGTGGTGGGCTGTGGTGGGCTGTCGTGAGCCATGGCGAGCCATGGTGGGCCGTAGTGGGCTGTGGTGGGCGGGGACGGGCTGTGGTGGGCTGGGACGGGCTGTGGTGGGCGGGGACGGGCTGTTGTGGGCTGGGACGGGCTGTGGTGGGCTGGGGCGGGCTGTGGTGGGCTGGGACGGTCTGTGGTGGGCTGGGACGGTCTGTGGTGGGCTGGGACGGGCTGGGACAGGCTGGGATAGGCTGAGACATTCTGTGGTGTGCTGTGGTGGGCTCTGGTGGTCCGGGACGGGCTGTGGTTGGGCTGGGACGGGCTGTCGTGGGCTGGGACAAGCTGTGGTTTGCGGGGACAAGCTGTGGTGGGCGGGGACGGGCTGTGGTGGTCCGGGAGGGGCTGTCGTGGTCCAGGAGGGGCTGTCGTGGTCCGGGAGGGGCTGTCGTGGTCCGGGACGGGCTGTCGTGGTCCGGGACGGGCTGTCGTGGTCCGGGACGGGCTGTGGTGGGCGGGTACGGTCTGTGGTGGGCGGGTACGGTCTGTGGTGGGCTGGGACGGTCTGTGGTGGGCTGGGACGGTCTGTGGTGGGCTGGGACGGGCTGGAACGGGCTGGGACAGGCTGGGATAGGCTGAGACATTCTGTGGTGGGCTGTGGTGGGCTCTGGTCGTCTGGAACGGGCTGTGGTTGGGCTGGGACGGGCTGTGGTGGGCTGGGACAAGCTGTGGTTTGCGGGGACGGGCTGTGGTGGGCGGGGACGGGCTGTGGTGGGCGGGGACGGGCTGTGGTGGGCGGAGACGGGCTGTGGTGGGCGGAGACGGCCTGGGACGGTCTATGGTGGGCTGGGACATTCTGTGGTGGGCTGGGACGGGCTGGGAGGAGCAGGGACGGGCTGTGGTGGGCGGTGAAGGGCTGTGGTGGGCTGGGACGGGCTAGGATAGGCTGAGACAGGCTGTGGTGGCCTGGGACATTCTGTGGTGGGCTGGGACGGGCTCTGGTGGTCTGGGACATACTGTGGTGGGCCGGGACGGGCTGTGGTGGGCCGGGACGGGCTGTGGTGGGCCGGGATGGGCTGTGGTGGGCGGGGATGAGCTGTGGTGGGCGGGGATGGTCTGTGGTGGGCGGAGACGGGTTGTGGTGGGCTGGGGCGGGCTGTGATGGGCTGTGGTGGGCCTGGATGGGCTGTGGTGGGCTGGGACGGGCTGTGGTGGGCTGGGACGGGCTGTGGTGGGCTGGGACATTCTGTGGTGGGCTGGGACGGGCTGGGACGGGCTGTGTTGGGCTGGGACGGGCTGTGTTGTGCGGGGACGGGCTGTGGCTGGCGGTGATGGGCTGTGGTGCGCTGGGACAGGCTGTGAAGGGCTGTGGTGTGCGGTGACGGTCTGTAGTGAGCTGGGACAGGCTGGGAAGGGCTGTGGTGGGCTGTGGTGGGCTGGAACGGTTTGTGGTGATCTGGAACGGGCTGTGATGGGCTGGGACGGGCTGGGACGGGCTGGGGCGGGCTGTGGTGTGCTGGGAAGGGCTGTGGTGGGCTGGGACGGGCTTGGACAGGCTGGGACGGGCTGTGGTGGGCTGGGACGGGCTGCGGTGTGCTGGGACGGGCTGTGGTTTGCTGGGGTCATGTGTGAATGGCTGGAACGGGCTGTGGTGGACTGCGATAAGCTGTGGTGCGCTGGGACGGGCTGTGGTGCGCTGGGACGGGCTGTGGTGGGCTGGGACGGGCTGTGGTGGGCTGGGACGGGCTGCGGTGGGCTGGGACGGGTTGTGGTTTTCTGGGATCATCTGTGATGGGCTGGGACGGGCTGTGGTGGGCTGTAGTAGGCTGAGATGGGCCGTGGTGGCCTGTGGTGGGCTGTGGTGGTCTGTGACGAGCTGTGGTGTGCTGGGATAAGCTGTGGTAGGCTGGGTTGGGCTGTGGAGGGCTGTGGCGGGCTGTGGTGGGGTGTCGTGACCTGTGGTGGGCTGTGAAAGGCTGCGGTGGGCTGGGACGGGTTGCGGTGGGCTGGGACGGGTTGCGGTGGGCTGGGACGGGTTGCGGTGGGCTGGGACGGGCTGCGGTGGGCTGGGACGGGCTGTGGTGAGCTTGGACGGGCTGCGATGGGCTGGGACGGGTTGCGGTGGGCTGGGACGGGCTGGGACCGGCTGCGGTGGGCTGGGACGGGCTGCGGTGGGTTGGGACGGTCTGTGGTGGGCTGTGGCAGGCTGGGATGGGCTGTGGTGCGCTGGGACGGGCTGTGGTATGCGGGGATGGGCTGTGGTGTGCTGGGACGGGCTGTGGTGGGCAAGGACGCACTGTGGGGGGCCGGGACGGGCTGTGGTGGGCTATGGTGAGCTGGGACGGGCTGTGGTGGGCTGGGACAAGCTGTGGTGGGCTCTGGTGGGCTGGGACGGGCTGTGGTGGGCTGGGACAAGCTGTGGTGGGCTGTGGTGGGCTGAAACGGGCTGTGGTGGGCTGGGATGCGCTGTGGTGGGCTGGGATGCGCTGTGGTGGGCTGGGACGTGCTGTGGTGGGCTGGGAAGGGCTGGGACGGGCTGTGGTGGGCTGGGACGGGCTGTGGTTGGCTGTGGTGGGCTGCGGTGGGCTGGGACGGACTGTGGTGGGCTGGGACGGACTGTGGTGTGCTGGGACGGGCTGCGGTGGGCTGGGACGGACTGTGGTGGGCTGGGACAAGCTGTGGTGGGCTGGGAAGGGCTGGGACGGGCTGTGGTGGGCTGGGAAGGGCTGGGACGGGCTGTGGTGGGCTGGGACGGGCTGTGGTTGGCTGGGATGGGCTGTGGTGGGCTGGGACTGGCTCTGGTGGGCCGGGACGTGCTGTGGTAGGCTGTGGTGTGCTGGGATGGGCTGTCGTGGGCTGGGACGGGCTGTGGTGGGCTGGGACGGGCTGTGGTGGGCTGGGACGGGCTGGGACGGGCTGGGAAGGGCTGTCGTGGGCTGTGGTGTGCTGGGACGGGCTGTGGTGGGCTGGGACGGGCTGTGGTGGGCTGGGACAAGTTGGGGTGGACTGTGGTGGGCTGAGACGGGCTGTGGTGGGCTGGTACGGGCTCTGGTTGGCTCGGACAAGCTGTGGTGGGCTGTGGTGGGCTGAAAAGGGCTGTGGTGGGCTGGGACGGGCTGTGGTGGGCTGGGACGGGCTGTGGTGGTCTGGGACGGGCTGTGGTGGGCTGGGACGGGATGCGGTGGGCCGTGGTGGGCTGTGGTGGGCCGTGGTGGGCTGGGACAGCCTGTGGTGGGCTATGACGTGCCGTGGTGTTCCGTGGTGAACTGTGGTGGGCTGTGGTAAGCCGTGGTGGGTTGTGGTGGGCCGTGGTGGGCTGTGGTCGGACGTGGTGGGCTGGGACGGGCTGTGGTGGGCTGGGACGGGCCGTGGTGGGCCAGGACCGGCCTTGGTTGGCCGTGACGGGCTGTGGTGGGCCGGGCCGGGCTGTAGTGGGCGGGGACAAGTTGTGGTGGGCGGGGACAGGCTGTGGTGAGCAGGGAAGGGCTGTGGTGGCCTGGGACGGGCTGGGACGGGCTGTGGTGAGCGGGGACGGGCTTTGGTGGGCTCTGGTGGGCTGGAACGGGCTCTGGTAGGCTGGGACGGGCTGTGGTGGGCTGTGGTGGGACGGGACAGGCTGTGGTGGGCTGGGACGGGCTGTGGTGGTCTACGGTAGCCTGTGGTGTGCTGTAGTGGCCTGTGGTGGGCTGGGACGGGCTGTGGTGGGCTGGGACGGGCTGTGGTGGGCTGTGGTTGGACGGGACGGGCTGCGGTGAGCCAGGACAGGCTGTGGTGTGCTGAGACGGGCTCTGGTGGGCCGGGACGGGCTGTGGTGGGCCGGAATGGGCTATGGTGGGCCGGGACAAGCTGTGGTAGGTTGGGACGGGCTCTGGTGGACTGGGACGGGCTCTGGTGGGCTGGAACAGGCCGTGGTGGGCTGGGCTGGGCTGTGGTGGGCTGGGACAAGTTGGGGTGGACTGTGGTGGGCTGAGACGGGCTGGTGTGGGCTGGGACGGGCTCTGGTTGGCTCGGACAAGCTGTGGTGGGCTGTGGTGGGCTGGGACGGGCTGTGGTGGGCTGGGACGGGCTGTGGTGGGCTGGGACGGGCTGTGGTGGTCTGGGACGGGCTGTGGTGGGCTGGGACGGGATGCGGTGGGCCGTGGTGGGCTGTGGTGGGCCGTGGTGGGCTGGGACAGCCTGTGGTGGGCTATGACGTGCCGTGGTGTTCCGTGGTGAACTGTGGTGGGCTTTGGTAAGCCGTGGTGGGTTGTGGTGGGCCGTGGTGGGCTGTGGTCGGACGTGGTGGGCTGGGACGGGCTGTGGTGGGCTGGGACGGGCCGTGGTGGGCCAGGACCGGCCTTGGTTGGCCGTGACGGGCTGTGGTGGGCCGGGCCGGGCTGTAGTGGGCGGGGACAAGTTGTGGTGGGCGGGGACAGGCTGTGGTGAGCAGGGAAGGGCTGTGGTGGCCTGGGACGGGCTGGGACGGGCTGTGGTGAGCGGGGACGGGCTTTGGTGGGCTCTGGTGGGCTGGAACGGGCTCTGGTAGGCTGGGACGGGCTGTGGTGGGCTGTGGTGGGACGGGACAGGCTGTGGTGGGCTGGGACGGGCTGTGGTGGTCTACGGTAGCCTGTGGTGTGCTGTAGTGGCCTGTGGTGGGCTGGGACGGGCTGTGGTGGGCTGTGGTTGGACGGGACGGGCAGCGGTGAGCCAGGACAGGCTGTGGTGTGCTGAGACGGGCTCTGGTGGGCCGGGACGGGCTGTGGTGGGCCGGGATGGGCTATGGTGGGCCGGGACAAGCTGTGGTAGGTTGGGACGGGCTCTGGTGGACTGGGACGGGCTCTGGTGGGCTGGAACAGGCCGTGGTGGGCTGGGCTGGGCTGTGGTGGGGTGTGGTGAGCTGAGACGGTCTGGGAGGGGCTGAAACGGGCTGGGCCGGCTCTGGGGGTCTGGGAGGGGCTGGGAAGGCCTGTGGTGGGCTGGGACGAGCTGGGACGGGCTGGGACGGGCTGTGGTGGGCTGGGACGGGCTGTGGTGGGCTGGGACGGGCAGTGGTGGGCTGGGACGGGCTGTGGTGGGCTGGGACGGGCTGTGGTGGGCTGGGACGTGCTGTGGTGTGCTGGGACGCGCTGTGGTGGGCTGGGACGCGCTGTGGTGGGCTGGGAAGGGCTGGGACGGGCTGTGGTGGGCTGGGACGGGTCGTGGTGGGCCAGGACCCGCCTTGGTTGGCCGTGACGGGCTGTGGTGGGCCGGGCCGGTCTGTAGTGGGCGGGGACAAGTTGTGGTGGGCGGGGACAAGCTGTGGTGTGCTGGGACGGGCTGTGGTGGGCTGGGACGGGCTGTGGTGGGCTGGGATGGGCTGTGGTGGGCTGGGACAGGCTCTGGTGGGCCGGTACGTGCTGTGGTAGGCTGTGGTGTGCTGGGATGGGCTGTCGTGTGCTGGGAAGGGCTGTGGTGGGCTGGGACGGGCTGTGGTGGGCTGGGACAGGCTCTGGTGGGCCGGTACGTGCTGTGGTAGGCTGTGGTGTGCTGGGATGGGCTGTCCTGTGCTGGGAAGGGCTGTGGTGGGCTGGGACGGGCTGTGGTGGGCTGTTACGGGCTGGGACGGGCTGTGGTGGTCTGGGACAAGCTGTGGTGGGCTCTGGTGGGATGGAACGGGCTGTCGTGGGCTTTGGTGGGCTGGGACTGGATGTGGTGGGCTGGGAAGGGCTGTGGTGGGCTGGGACAGGCTGGCACGGGCTGTGGTGGGCTGGTATTGGCTGGCACGAACTGGGACGGGCCGTGGTGGGCTGGGACGGGCCGTGGTGGGCTGGGACGGGCCGTGGTGGGCTGGGACGGGCTGTGGTGGGCCGCGGTGGGCCGTTGTGGGCTGGGACGGGCCGTGGTGAACTGTGGTGAGCTGTGGTGTCCTGGGATGGGCTGTGGGGGGCTATGACGGGATGTGGTGAGCTGGGACGGGCTGTGGTGAGCTGGATCGGGCTGAGACGGGCTGTGGTGGGCCGGGACGGGCTGGGACGGGCTGTGGTGGGCTGTGGTGGGATGGGACGAGCTGTGGTGGTCTATGGTGGGATGGGACGGGCTGGGACGGGATGTGGTGGGCCGCAATGGACTGGGACAGGCTGGGACGGGCTGTTGTGGGCTGGGACGAGTTGTGGTGGGCTGGGACGGGCTGACATGGGCTGGGACGGGTTGGGACGCCTTGGACGGGTTGTGGTGGGCGGTGACGTGTTGTGGTGGGCGGGGACGGGCTTTGGTGGGCGGGGACGGGCTTTGGTGGGCTGTGGTGGGCTGGAACGGGCTTTGGTGAGCTGGGACGGGCTGTGGTGGGCTGGGACGAGCTGTGGTGGGCTGGGACGAGTTCTGGTGGGCTGGGACGGGCTGAGATGGGCTGGGACGGGCTGGGACGCCTTGGACGGGCTGTGGTGGACGGTGACGGGTTGTGGTGGGCGGTGACGGGTTGTGGTGGGCTGGGACGGGCTTGGGTGTGCTGTGGTGGGCGGGCACGGTCTGTGGTGGGCTGGAACAGGCTGTGGTGGGTTGGGATGGGCTGTGGTGGGCCGGGACCGGTCTTGGTTGGCTGGGACGGGCCGTGGTGGGCCGGGAAGGGCCGTAGTGTGTGGGGACTAGTTGTGGTGGGCAGGGACGGGCTGTGGTGGGCGGGGACGGGCTGTGGTGGGCGGGGATGGGCTGTGGTGGGCGGGGACGGGATTTGGTGGCCTGTGGTGGGCTGGGACGAGCTGTGGTGGGCTGGGACGGGCTGTGGTGGGCTGTGGTGGGCTGGGACGGGCTGTGGTGTCCTGGGACGGGCTGTGGTGGGCTGGGACGGGCTGTGGTGGGATGGGACAAGCTGTGGTGGGCTCTGGTGGGCTGGGACGGGCTGTGGTGGGGTGGGACGGGCTCTGGTGTACTGGGACAAGCTGTGGTGGGCTGTGGTGGGCTGGGATGCGCTGTGGTGGGCTGGGATGCACTATGGTGGGCTGGGATGCGCTGTGGTGGGCTGGGACGCGCTGTGGTGGGCTGGGAAGGGCTGGGACGGGCTGTGGTGGGCTGGGACGGGCTGTGGTTGGCTGGGATGGGCTGTGGTGGGCTGGGACTGGCTCTGGTGGGCCGGGACGTGCTGTGGTAGGCTGTGGTGTGCTGGGACGGGCTGTGGTGTGCCGTGGTGGGCTGTGGTGTGCCGTGGTGTGCTGGGATAGGCTGTGGTGGGCTGGGACGGACTGTGGTGGGCTGGGACAAGCTGTGGTGGGCTGTGGTGGGCTGAGATGGTCTGTGGCGGGCTGTGGAGGGCTGGGACATGCTGTGTTGGTCTGGAAGGGGCCGTGGTGGGCCGTGGTGGGCTGTGGGTGGCCGTGGTGGGCTGTGGTGGGCTGTGCTGGGCTGGGACGGGCTGTGCTGTGCTGGGACGGGCTGTGCTGGGCTGGGACGGACTGCGGTGGGCTGTGGTGGGCCGTGGTGGGCCGGGATGGTCTGTGGTGGGCTGGGAAAGGCTGGGACGGGCTGTGGTGGGCCGGGACGGGCTGGGACGTGCTGGGACGGGCTGTGGTGGGCTGGGACGAGCTGTGGTGGTCTATGGTAAGATGGGACGGGCTGGGACGGGATGTGGTGGGCCGCAATGGACTGGGACAGGCTGGGACGGGCTGTGGTGGGCTGGGACAGGCTGGGACGGGCTGTGGTGGGCTGGGACGAGTTGTGGTGGGCTGGGACGGGCTGACATGGGCTGGGACGGGCTGGGACGCCTTGGACGGGTTGTGGTGGGCGGTGACGGGTTGTGGTGGGCGGGGAAGGGCTTTGGTGGGCTGGAACGGGCTTTGGTGGGCTGGGCCGTGCCGTGGTGTGCCGGGACCGGTCTTGGTTGGCTGGGACGGGCCGTGGTGGGCCGGGAAGGGCAGTAGTGGGTGGGGACAAGTTGTGGTGGGCGGGGACAAGTTGTAGTGGGCGGGGACGGGCTGTGGTGGGCGGGGACGGGCTGTGGTGGGCGGGGACGGGCTGTGGTCGGCGGGGACGGGGTGTGGTGAGCGGGGACGGGCTGTGGTGGGCTGTGGTGAGCTGGGACGGGCTATGGTGGGCTGGGACGGGCTGCGGTGGGCTGGGACGGACTGCGGTGGGCTGGGACAAGCTGTGGTGGGCTCTGGTGGGCTGGGACGGGCTCTGGTGGGCTGGGACAAGCTGTGGTGGGCTGTGGTGGGCTGAAACGGGCTGTGGTGGGCTGGGATGCGCTGTGGTGGGCTGGGATGCGCTGTGGTGGGCTGGGACGTGCTGTGGTGGGCTGGGAAGGGCTGGGACGGGCTGTGGTGGGCTGGGACGGGCTGTGGTTGGCTGTGGTGGGCTGCGGTGGGCTGGGACGGACTGTGGTGGGCTGGGACGGACTGTGGTGTGCTGGGACGGGCTGCGGTGGGCTGGGACGGACTGTGGTGGGCTGGGACAAGCTGTGGTGGGCTGGGAAGGGCTGGGACGGGCTGTGGTGGGCTGGGAAGGGCTGGGACGGGCTGTGGTGGGCTGGGACGGGCTGTGGTTGGCTGGGATGGGCTGTGGTGGGCTGGGACTGGCTCTGGTGGGCCGGGACGTGCTGTGGTAGGCTGTGGTGTGCTGGGATGGGCTGTCGTGGGCTGGGACGGGCTGTGGTGGGCTGGGACGGGCTGTGGTGGGCTGGGACGGGCTGGGACGGGCTGGGAAGGGCTGTCGTGGGCTGTGGTGTGCTGGGACGGGCTGTGGTGGGCTGGGACGGGCTGTGGTGGGCTGGGACAAGTTGGGGTGGACTGTGGTGGGCTGAGACGGGCTGTGGTGGGCTGGTACGGGCTCTGGTTGGCTCGGACAAGCTGTGGTGGGCTGTGGTGGGCTGAAAAGGGCTGTGGTGGGCTGGGACGGGCTGTGGTGGGCTGGGACGGGCTGTGGTGGTCTGGGACGGGCTGTGGTGGGCTGGGACGGGATGCGGTGGGCCGTGGTGGGCTGTGGTGGGCCGTGGTGGGCTGGGACAGCCTGTGGTGGGCTATGACGTGCCGTGGTGTTCCGTGGTGAACTGTGGTGGGCTGTGGTAAGCCGTGGTGGGTTGTGGTGGGCCGTGGTGGGCTGTGGTCGGACGTGGTGGGCTGGGACGGGCTGTGGTGGGCTGGGACGGGCCGTGGTGGGCCAGGACCGGCCTTGGTTGGCCGTGACGGGCTGTGGTGGGCCGGGCCGGGCTGTAGTGGGCGGGGACAAGTTGTGGTGGGCGGGGACAGGCTGTGGTGAGCAGGGAAGGGCTGTGGTGGCCTGGGACGGGCTGGGACGGGCTGTGGTGAGCGGGGACGGGCTTTGGTGGGCTCTGGTGGGCTGGAACGGGCTCTGGTAGGCTGGGACGGGCTGTGGTGGGCTGTGGTGGGACGGGACAGGCTGTGGTGGGCTGGGACGGGCTGTGGTGGTCTACGGTAGCCTGTGGTGTGCTGTAGTGGCCTGTGGTGGGCTGGGACGGGCTGTGGTGGGCTGGGACGGGCTGTGGTGGGCTGTGGTTGGACGGGACGGGCTGCGGTGAGCCAGGACAGGCTGTGGTGTGCTGAGACGGGCTCTGGTGGGCCGGGACGGGCTGTGGTGGGCCGGGATGGGCTATGGTGGGCCGGGACAAGCTGTGGTAGGTTGGGACGGGCTCTGGTGGACTGGGACGGGCTCTGGTGGGCTGGAACAGGCCGTGGTGGGCTGGGCTGGGCTGTGGTGGGGTGTGGTGAGCTGAGACGGTCTGGGAGGGGCTGAAACGGGCTGGGCCAGCTCTGGGGGTCTGGGAGGGGCTGGGAAGGCCTGTGGTGGGCTGGGACGAGCTGGGACGGGCTGAGACGGGCTGTGGTGGGCTGGGACGGGCTGTGGTGGGCTGGGACGGGCAGTGGTGGGCTGGGACGGGCAGTGGTGTGCTGGGACGGGCTGTGGTGGGCTGGGACGCGCTGTGGTGGGCTGGGACGCGCTGTGGTGTGCTGGGACGGGCTGCGGTGGGCTGGGACGGACTGTGGTGGGCTGGGACAAGCTGTGGTGGGCTGGGAAGGGCTGGGACGGGCTGTGGTGGGCTGGGAAGGGCTGGGATGGGCTGTGGTGGTCTGGGACGGGCTGTGGTTGGCTGGGATGGGCTGTGGTGGGCTGGGACTGGCTCTGGTGGGCCGGGACGTGCTGTGGTAGGCTGTGGTGTGCTGGGATGGGCTGTCGTGGGCTGGGACGGGCTGTGGTGGGCTGGGACGGGCTGTGGTGGGCTGGGACGGGCTGTGGTGGGCCGTGGTGGGCTGGGACGGGCTGGGAAGGGCTGTCGTGGGCTGTGGTGTGCTGGGACGGGCTGTGGTGGGCTGGGACGGGCTGTGGTGGGCTGGGACAAGTTGGGGTGGACTGTGGTGGGCTGAGACGGGCTGTGGTGGGCTGGGACGGGCTCTGGTTGGCTCGGACAAGCTGTGGTGGGCTGTGGTGGGCTGGGACGGGCTGTGGTGGGCTGGGACGGGCTGTGGTGGGCTGGGACGGGCTGTGGTGGTCTGGGACGGGCTGTGGTGGGCTGGGACGGGATGCGGTGGGCCGTGGTGGGCTGTGGTGGGCCGTGGTGGGCTGGGACAGCCTGTGGTGGGCTATGACGTGCCGTGGTGTTCCGTGGTGAACTGTGGTGGGCTGTGGTAAGCCGTGGTGGGTTGTGGTGGGCCGTGGTGGGCTGTGGTCGGACGTGGTGGGCTGGGACGGGCTGTGGTGGGCTGGGACGGGCCGTGGTGGGCCAGGACCGGCCTTGGTTGGCCGTGACGGGCTGTGGTGGGCCGGGCCGGGCTGTAGTGGGCGGGGACAAGTTGTGGTGGGCGGGGACAGGCTGTGGTGAGCAGGGAAGGGCTGTGGTGGCCTGGGACGGGCTGGGACGGGCTGTGGTGAGCGGGGACGGGCTTTGGTGGGCTCTGGTGGGCTGGAACGGGCTCTGGTAGGCTGGGACGGGCTGTGGTGGGCTGTGGTGGGACGGGACAGGCTGTGGTGGGCTGGGACGGGCTGTGGTGGTCTACGGTAGCCTGTGGTGTGCTGTAGTGGCCTGTGGTGGGCTGGGACGGGCTGTGGTGGGCTGGGACGGGCTGTGGTGGGCTGTGGTTGGACGGGACGGGCAGCGGTGAGCCAGGACAGGCTGTGGTGTGCTGAGACGGGCTCTGGTGGGCCGGGACGGGCTGTGGTGGGCCGGGATGGGCTATGGTGGGCCGGGACAAGCTGTGGTAGGTTGGGACGGGCTCTGGTGGACTGGGACGGGCTCTGGTGGGCTGGAACAGGCCGTGGTGGGCTGGGCTGGGCTGTGGTGGGGTGTGGTGAGCTGAGACGGTCTGGGAGGGGCTGAAACGGGCTGGGCCGGCTCTGAGGGTCTGGGAGGGGCTGGGAAGGCCTGTGGTGGGCTGGGACGAGCTGGGACAGGCTGGGACGGGCTGTGGTGGGCTGGGACGGGCTGTGGTGGGCTGGGACGGGCAGTGGTGGGCTGGGACGGGCTCTGGTGGTATGGACCGGGCTGTGGTGGGCTGGGACGCGCTGTGGTGTGCTGGGACGCGCTGTGGTGGGCTGGGACGCGCTGTGGTGGGCTGGGAAGGGCTGGGACGGGCTGTGGTGGGCTGGGACGGGTCGTGGTGGGCCAGGACCCGCCTTGGTTGGCCGTGACGGGCTGTGGTGGGCCGGGCCGGTCTGTAGTGGGCGGGGACAAGTTGTGGTGGGCGGGGACAAGCTGTGGTGTGCTGGGACGGGCTGTGGTGGGCTGGGACGGGCTGTGGTGGGCTGGGATGGGCTGTGGTGGGCTGGGACAGGCTCTGGTGGGCCGGTACGTGCTGTGGTAGGCTGTGGTGTGCTGGGATGGGCTGTCGTGTGCTGGGAAGGGCTGTGGTGGGCTGGGACGGGCTGTGGTGGGCTGGGACAGGCTCTGGTGGGCCGGTACGTGCTGTGGTAGGCTGTGGTGTGCTGGGATGGGCTGTCCTGTGCTGGGAAGGGCTGTGGTGGGCTGGGACGGGCTGTGGTGGGCTGGGACGGGCTGTGGTGGGCGGGGACGGGATTTGGTGGCCTGTGGTGGGCTGGGACGAGCTGTGGTGGGCTGGGACGGGCTGTGGTGGGCTGTGGTGGGCTGGGACGGGCTGTGGTGTCCTGGGACGGGCTGTGGTGGGCTGGGACGGGCTGTGGTGGGCTGGGACAAGCTGTGGTGGGCTCTGGTGGGCTGGGACGGGCTGTGGTGGGGTGGGACGGGCTCTGGTGTACTGGGACAAGCTGTGGTGGGCTGTGGTGGGCTGGGATGCGCTGTGGTGGGCTGGGATGCGCTATGGTGGGCTGGGATGCGCTGTGGTGGGCTGGGACGCGCTGTGGTGGGCTGGGAAGGGCTGGGACGGGCTGTGGTGGGCTGGGACGGGCTGTGGTTGGCTGGGATGGGCTGTGGTGGGCTGGGACTGGCTCTGGTGGGCCGGGACGTGCTGTGGTAGGCTGTGGTGTGCTGGGACGGGCTGTGGTGTGCCGTGGTGGGCTGTGGTGTGCCGTGGTGTGCTGGGATAGGCTGTGGTGGGCTGGGACGGACTGTGGTGGGCTGGGACAAGCTGTGGTGGGCTGTGGTGGGCTGAGACGGGCTGTGGAGGGCTGGGACGGGCTGTGGTGGTCTGGGACGGGCTGTGGTGGGCTGGGACGGGATGCGGTGGGCCGTGGTGGGCTGGGACAGGCTGTGGTAAGCTATGGCGTGCCGTGGTGTGCCGTGGTGAACTGTGGTGGGCTGTGGTAAGCCGTGGTGGGTTGTGGTGGGCCGTGGTGGGCTGTGGTGGGCTGTGGTGGGACGGGACAGGCTGTGGTGGGCTGGGACGGGCTGTGGTGGTCTACGGTAGCCTGTGGTGTGCTGTAGTGGCCTGTGGTGGGCTGGGACGGGCTGTGGTGGGCTGGGACGGGCTGTGGTGGGCTGTGGTTGGACGGGACGGGCTGCGGTGAGCCAGGACAGGCTGTGGTGTGCTGAGACGGGCTCTGGTGGGCCGGGACGGGCTGTGGTGGGCCGGGATGGGCTATGGTGGGCCGGGACAAGCTGTGGTAGGTTGGGACGGGCTCTGGTGGACTGGGACGGGCTCTGGTGGGCTGGAACAGGCCGTGGTGGGCTGGGCTGGGCTGTGGTGGGGTGTGGTGAGCTGAGACGGTCTGGGAGGGGCTGAAACGGGCTGGGCCGGCTCTGGGGGTCTGGGAGGGGCTGGGAAGGCCTGTGGTGGGCTGGGACGAGCTGGGACGGGCTGGGACGGGCTGTGGTGGGCTGGGACGGGCTGTGGTGGGCTGGGACAGGCTGTGGTGGGCTGGGACGGGCTGTGGTGGGCTGGGACGCGCTGTGGTGTGCTGGGACACGCTGTGGTGGGCTGGGACGCGCTGTGGTGGGCTGGGAAGGGCTGGGACGGGCTGTGGTGGGCTGGGACGGGTCGTGGTGGGCCAGGACCCGCCTTGGTTGGCCGTGACGGGCTGTGGTGGGCCGGGCCGGTCTGTAGTGGGCGGGGACAAGTTGTGGTGGGCGGGGACAAGCTGTGGTGTGCTGGGACGGGCTGTGGTGGGCTGGGACGGGCTGTGGTGGGCTGGGATGGGCTGTGGTGGGCTGGGACAGGCTCTGGTGGGCCGGTACGTGCTGTGGTAGGCTGTGGTGTGCTGGGATGGGCTGTCGTGTGCTGGGAAGGGCTGTGGTGGGCTGGGACGGGCTGTGGTGGGCTGTTACGGGCTGGGATGGGCTGTGGTGGTCTGGGACAAGCTGTGGTGGGCTCTGGTGGGATGGGACGGGCTGTCGTGGGCTTTGGTGGGCTGGGACTGGATGTGGTGGGCTGGGAAGGGCTGTGGTGGGCTGGGACAGGCTGGCACGGGCTGTGGTGGGCTGGTATTGGCTGGCACGAACTGGGACGGGCCGTGGTGGGCTGGGACGGGCCGTGGTGGGCTGGGACGGGCCGTGGTGGGCTGGGACGGGCTGTGGTGGGCCGCGGTGGGCCGTTGTGGGCTGGGACGGGCCGTGGTGAACTGTGGTGAGCTGTGGTGTCCTGGGATGGGCTGTGGGGGGCTATGACGGGATGTGGTGAGCTGGGACGGGCTGTGGTGAGCTGGATCAGGCTGAGACGGGCTGTGGTGGGCCGGGACGGGCTGGGACGGGCTGTGGTGGGCTGTGGTGGGATGGGACGAGCTGTGGTGGTCTATGGTGGGATGGGACGGGCTGGGACGGGATGTGGTGGGCCGCAATGGACTGGGACAGGCTGGGACGGGCTGTGGTGGGCTGGGACGAGTTGTGGTGGGCTGGGACGGGCTGACATGGGCTGGGACGGGTTGGGACGCATTGGACGGGTTGTGGTGGGCGGTGACGTGTTGTGGTGGGCGGGGACGGGCTTTGGTGGGCGGGGACGGGCTTTGGTGGGCTGTGGTGGGCTGGAACGGGCTTTGGTGAGCTGGGACGGGCTGTGGTGGGCTGGGACGAGCTGTGGTGGGCTGGGACGAGTTCTGGTGGGCTGGGACGGGCTGAGATGGGCTGGGACGGGCTGGGACGCCTTGGACGGGCTGTGGTGGACGGTGACGGGTTGTGGTGGGCTGGGACGGGCTTGGGTGTGCTGTGGTGGGCGGGCACGGTCTGTGGTGGGCTGGAACAGGCTGTGGTGGGTTGGGATGGGCTGTGGTGGGCCGGGACCAGTCTTGGTTGGCTGGGACGGGCCGTGGTGGGCCGGGAAGGGCCGTAGTGTGTGGGGACAAGTTGTGGTGGGCAGGGACGGGCTGTGGTGGGCGGGGACGGGCTGTGGTGGGCGGGGATGGGCTGTGGTGGGCGGGGACGGGATTTGGTGGCCTGTGGTGGGCTGGGACGAGCTGGGACGAGCTGGGACGGGCTGTGGTGGGCTGGGACGGGCTGTGGTGGGCTGGGACAGGCTGTGGTGGGCTGGGACGGGCTGTGGTGGGCTGGGACGCGCTGTGGTGTGCTGGGACGCGCTGTGGTTGGCTGGGACGCGCTGTGGTGGGCTGGGAAGGGCTGGGACGGGCTGTGGTGGGCTGGGACGGGTCGTGGTGGGCCAGGACCCGCCTTGGTTGGCCGTGACGGGCTGTGGTGGGCCGGGCCGGTCTGTAGTGGGCGGGGACAAGTTGTGGTGGGCTGGGACGGGCTGTGGTTGGCTGGGACGGGCTGTGGTGGGCTGGGACGGGCTGTGGTGGGCTGGGATGGGCTGTGGTGGGCTGGGACAGGCTCTGGTGGGCCGGTACGTGCTGTGGTAGGCTGTGGTGTGCTGGGATGGGCTGTGGTGTGCTGGGAAGGGCTGTGGTGGGCTGGGACGGGCTGTGGTGGGCTGTTACGGGCTGGGATGGGCTGTGGTGGTCTGGGACAAGCTGTGGTGGGCTCTGGTGGGATGGGACGGGCTGTCGTGGGCTTTGGTGGGCTGGGACTGGATGTGGTGGGCTGGGAAGGGCTGTGGTGGGCTGGGACAGGCTGGCACGGGCTGTGGTGGGCTGGTATTGGCTGGCACGAACTGGGACGGGCCGTGGTGGGCTGGGACGGGCCGTGGTGGTCTGGGACGGGCCGTGGTGGGCTGGGACGGGCTGTGGTGGGCCGCGGTGGGCCGTTGTGGGCTGGGACGGGCCGTGGTGAGCTGTGGTGTCCTGGGATGGGCTGTGGGGGGCTATGACGGGATGTGGTGAGCTGGGACGGGCTGTGGTGAGCTGGGACGGGCTGTGGTGAGCTGGATCGGGCTGAGACGGGCTGTGGTGGGCCGGGACGGGCTGGGACGGGCTGTGGTGGGCTGTGGTGGGATGGGACGAGCTGTGGTGGTCTATGGTGGGATGGGACGGGCTGGGACGGGATGTGGTGGGCCGCAATGGACTGGGACAGGCTGGGACGGGCTGTGGTGGGCTGGGACGAGTTGTGGTGGGCTGGGACGGGCTGACATGGGCTGGGACGGGTTGGGACGCCTTGGACGGGTTGTGGTGGGCGGTGACGTGTTGTGGTGGGCGGGGACGGGCTTTGGTGGGCGGGGACGGGCTTTGGTGGGCTGTGGTGGGCTGGAACGGGCTTTGGTGAGCTGGGACGGGCTGTGGTGGGCTGGGACGAGCTGTGGTGGGCTGGGACGAGTTCTGGTGGGCTGGGACGGGCTGAGATGGGCTGGGACGGGCTGGGACGCCTTGGACGGGCTGTGGTGGACGGTGACGGGTTGTGGTGGGCGGTGACGGGTTGTGGTGGGCTGGGACGGGCTTGGGTGTGCTGTGGTGGGCGGGCACGGTCTGTGGTGGGCTGGAACAGGCTGTGGTGGGTTGGGATGGGCTGTGGTGGGCCGGGACCGGTCTTGGTTGGCTGGGACGGGCCGTGGTGGGCCGGGAAGGGCCGTAGTGTGTGGGGACAAGTTGTGGTGGGCAGGGACGGGCTGTGGTGGGCGGGGACGGGCTGTGGTGGGCGGGGATGGGCTGTGGTGGGCGGGGACGGGATTTGGTGGCCTGTGGTGGGCTGGGACGAGCTGTGGTGGGCTGGGACGGGCTGTGGTGGGCTGTGGTGGGCTGGGACGGGCTGTGGTGGGCTGGGACGGGCTGTGGTGGGCTGGGACAAGCTGTGGTGGGCTCTGGTGGGCTGGGACGGGCTGTGGTGGGGTGGGACGGGCTCTGGTGGGCTGGGACAAGCTGTGGTGGGCTGTGGTGGGCTGGGATGCGCTGTGGTGGGCTGGGATGCGCTATGGTGGGCTGGGATGCGCTGTGGTGGGCTGGGACGCGCTGTGGTGGGCTGGGAAGGGCTGGGACGGGCTGTGGTGGGCTGGGACGGGCTGTGGTTGGCTGGGATGGGCTGTGGTGGGCTGGGACTGGCTCTGGTGGGCCGGGACGTGCTGTGGTAGGCTGTGGTGTGCTGGGATGGGCTGTGGTGGGCTGGGACAAGCTGTGGTGGGCTGGGACGGGCTGTGGTGGGCTGGGATGGGTTGTGGTGGGCTGGGACGGGCTGGGACGGGCTGGGACGGGCTGGGACGGGCTGTGGTGTGCTGGGATAGGCTGTGGTGGGCTGGGACGGACTGTGGTGGGCTGGGACAAGCTGTGGTGGGCTGTGGTGGGCTGAGACGGGCTGTGGAGGGCTGGGATGGGCTGTGGTGGTCTGGGACGGGCTGTGGTGGGCTGGGACGGGATGCGGTGGGCCGTGGTGGGCTGGGACAGGCTGTGGTGGGCTATGGCGTGCCGTGGTGTGCCGTGGTGAACTGTGGTGGGCTGTGGTAAGCCGTGGTGGGTTGTGGTGGGCCGTGGTGGGCCGTGGTGGGCTGTGGTGGGACGGGACAGGCTGTGGTGGGCTGGGACGGGCTGTGGTGGTCTACGGTAGCCTGTGGTGTGCTGTAGTGGCCTGTGGTGGGCTGGGACGGGCTGTGGTGGGCTGGGACGGGCTGTGGTGGGCTGTGGTTGGACGGGACGGGCTGCGGTGAGCCAGGACAGGCTGTGGTGTGCTGAGACGGGCTCTGGTGGGCCAGGACGGGCTGTGGTGGGCCGGGATGGGCTATGGTGGGCCGGGACAAGCTGTGGTAGGTTGGGACGGGCTCTGGTGGACTGGGACGGGCTCTGGTGGGCTGGAACAGGCCGTGGTGGGCTGGGATGGGCTGTGGTGGGGTGTGGTGAGCTGAGACGGTCTGGGAGGGGCTGAAACGGGCTAAGCCGGCTCTGGGGGTCTGGGAGGGGCTGGGAAGGCCTGTGGTGGGCTGGGACGAGCTGGGACGGGCTGGGACGGGCTGTGGTGGGCTGGGACGGGCTGTGGTGGGCTGGGACGGGCAGTGGTGGGCTGGGACGGGCTGTGGTGGGCTGGGACGGGCTGTGGTGGGCTGGGACGGGCTGTGGTGGGCTGGGACGCGCTGTGGTGTGCTGGGACGCGCTGTGGTGGGCTGGGACGCGCTGTGGTGGGCTGGGACGCGCTGTGGTGGGCTGGGAAGTGCTGGGACGGGCTGTGGTGGGCCAGGACCCGCCTTGGTTGGCCGTGACGGGCTGTGGTGGGCCGGGCCGGTCTGTAGTGGGCGGGGACAAGTTGTGGTGGGCGGGGACAAGCTGTGGTGTGCTGGGACGGGCTGTGGTGGGCTGGGACGGGCTGTGGTGGGCTGGGATGCGCTGTGGTGGGCTGTTACGGGCTGGGACGGGCTGTGGTGGTCTGGGACAAGCTGTGGTGGGCTCTGGTGGGCTGGGACGGGCTGTGGTGGGCTTTGGTGGGCTGGGACTGGATGTGGTGGGCTGGGAAGGGCTGTGGTGGGCTGGGACAGGCTGGCACGGGCTGTGGTGGGCTGGTATTGGCTGGCACGAACTGGGACGGGCCGTGGTGGGCTGGGACGGGCCGTGGTGGTCTGGGACGGGCCGTGGTGGGCTGGGACGGGCTGTGGTGGGCCGCGGTGGGCCGTTGTGGGCTGGGACGGGCCGTGGTGAGCTGTGGTGTCCTGGGATGGGCTGTGGGGGGCTATGACGGGATGTGGTGAGCTGGGACGGGCTGTGGTGAGCTGGGACGGGCTGTGGTGAGCTGGATCGGGCTGAGACGGGCTGTGGTGGGCCGGGACGGGCTGGGACGGGCTGTGGTGGGCTGTGGTGGGATGGGACGAGCTGTGGTGGTCTATGGTGGGATGGGACGGGCTGGGACGGGATGTGGTGGGCCGCAATGGACTGGGACAGGCTGGGACGGGCTGTGGTGGGCTGGGACGAGTTGTGGTGGGCTGGGACGGGCTGACATGGGCTGGGACGGGTTGGGACGCCTTGGACGGGTTGTGGTGGGCGGTGACGTGTTGTGGTGGGCGGGGACGGGCTTTGGTGGGCGGGGACGGGCTTTGGTGGGCTGTGGTGGGCTGGAACGGGCTTTGGTGAGCTGGGACGGGCTGTGGTGGGCTGGGACGAGCTGTGGTGGGCTGGGACGAGTTCTGGTGGGCTGGGACGGGCTGAGAAGGGCTGGGACAGGCTGGGACGCCTTGGACGGGCTGTGGTGGACGGTGACGGGTTGTGGTGGGCGGTGACGGGTTGTGGTGGGCTGGGACGGGCTTGGGTGTGCTGTGGTGGGCGGGCACGGTCTGTGGTGGGCTGGAACAGGCTGTGGTGGGTTGGGATGGGCTGTGGTGGGCCGGGACCGGTCTTGGTTGGCTGGGACGGGCCGTGGTGGGCCGGGAAGGGCCGTAGTGTGTGGGGACAAGTTGTGGTGGGCAGGGACGGGCTGTGGTGGGCGGGGACGGGCTGTGGTGGGCGGGGATGGGCTGTGGTGGGCGGGGACGGGATTTGGTGGCCTGTGGTGGGCTGGGACGAGCTGTGGTGGGCTGGGACGGGCTGTGGTGGGCTGTGGTGGGCTGGGACGGGCTGTGGTGTCCTGGGACGGGCTGTGGTGGGCTGGGACGGGCTGTGGTGGGCTGGGACAAGCTGTGGTGGGCTCTGGTGGGCTGGGACGGGCTGTGGTGGGGTGGGACGGGCTCTGGTGGGCTGGGACAAGCTGTGGTGGGCTGTGGTGGGCTGGGATGCGCTGTGGTGGGCTGGGATGCGCTATGGTGGGCTGGGATGCGCTGTGGTGGGCTGGGACGCGCTGTGGTGGGCTGGGAAAGGCTGGGACGGGCTGTGGTGGGCTGGGACGGGCTGTGGTTGGCTGGGATGGGCTGTGGTGGGCTGGGACTGGCTCTGGTGGGCCGGGACGTGCTGTGGTAGGCTGTGGTGTGCTGGGATGGGCTGTGGTGGGCTGGGACAAGCTGTGGTGGGCTGGGACGGGCTGTGGTGGGCTGGGACGGGCTGTGGTGGGCTGGGACGGGCTGGGACGGGCTGGGACGGGCTGGGACGGGCTGTGGTGTGCTGGGATAGGCTGTGGTGGGCTGGGACGGACTGTGGTGGGCTGGGACAAGCTGTGGTGGGCTGAGACGGGCTGTGGAGGGCTGGGATGGGCTGTGGTGGTCTGGGACGGGCTGTGGTGGGCTGGGACGGGATGCGGTGGGCCGTGGTGGGCTGGGACAGGCTGTGGTGGGCTATGGCGTGCCGTGGTGTGCCGTGGTGAACTGTGGTGGGCTGTGGTAAGCCGTGGTGGGTTGTGGTGGGCCGTGGTGGGCTGTGGTGGGACGGGACAGGCTGTGGTGGGCTGGGACGGGCTGTGGTGGTCTACGGTAGCCTGTGGTGTGCTGTAGTGGCCTGTGGTGGGCTGGGACGGGCTGTGGTGGGCTGGGACGGGCTGTGGTGGGCTGTGGTTGGACGGGACGGGCTGCGGTGAGCCAGGACAGGCTGTGGTGTGCTGAGACGGGCTCTGGTGGGCCGGGACGGGCTGTGGTGGGCCGGGATGGGCTATGGTGGGCCGGGACAAGCTGTGGTAGGTTGGGACGGGCTCTGGTGGACTGGGACGGGCTCTGGTGGGCTGGAACAGGCCGTGGTGGGCTGGGATGGGCTGTGGTGGGGTGTGGTGAGCTGAGACGGTCTGGGAGGGGCTGAAACGGGCTAAGCCGGCTCTGGGGGTCTGGGAGGGGCTGGGAAGGCCTGTGGTGGGCTGGGACGAGCTGGGACGGGCTGTGGTGGGCTGGGACGGGCAGTGGTGGGCTGGGACGGGCTGTGGTGGGCTGGGACGGGCTGTGGTGGGCTGGGACGGGCTGTGGTGGGCTGGGACGCGCTGTGGTGTGCTGGGACGCGCTGTGGTGGGCTGGGACGCGCTGTGGTGGGCTGGGACGCGCTGTGGTGGGCTGGGAAGGGCTGGGACGGGCTGTGGTGGGCCAGGACCCGCCTTGGTTGGCCGTGACGGGCTGTGGTGGGCCGGGCCGGTCTGTAGTGGGCGGGGACAAGTTGTGGTGGGCGGGGACAAGCTGTGGTGTGCTGGGACGGGCTGTGGTGGGCTGGGACGGGCTGTGGTGGGCTGGGATGCGCTGTGGTGGGCTGGGACAGGCTCTGGTGGGCCGGTACGTGCTGTGGTAGGCTGTGGTGTGCTGGGATGGGCTGTCGTGTGCTGGGAAGGGCTGTGGTGGGCTGGGACGGGCTGTGGTGGGCTGGGACGGGCTGTGGTGGGCTGTTACGGGCTGGGACGGGCTGTGGTGGTCTGGGACAAGCTGTGGTGGGCTCTGGTGGGATGGGACGGGCTGTCGTGGGCTTTGGTGGGCTGGGACTGGATGTGGTGGGCTGGGAAGGGCTGTGGTGGGCTGGGACAGGCTGGCACGGGCTGTGGTGGGCTGGTATTGGCTGGCACGAACTGGGACGGGCCGTGGTGGGCTGGGACGGGCCGTGGTGGTCTGGGACGGGCCGTGGTGGGCTGGGACGGGCTGTGGTGGGCCGCGGTGGGCCGTTGTGGGCTGGGACGGGCCGTGGTGAGCTGTGGTGTCCTGGGATGGGCTGTGGGGGGCTATGACGGGATGTGGTGAGCTGGGACGGGCTGTGGTGAGCTGGGACGGGCTGTGGTGAGCTGGATCGGGCTGAGACGGGCTGTGGTGGGCCGGGACGGGCTGGGACGGGCTGTGGTGGGCTGTGGTGGGATGGGACGAGCTGTGGTGGTCTATGGTGGGATGGGACGGGCTGGGACGGGATGTGGTGGGCCGCAATGGACTGGGACAGGCTGGGACGGGCTGTGGTGGGCTGGGACGGGCTGACATGGGCTGGGACGGGTTGGGACGCCTTGGACGGGTTGTGGTGGGCGGTGACGTGTTGTGGTGGGCGGGGACGGGCTTTGGTGGGCGGGGACGGGCTTTGGTGGGCTGTGGTGGGCTGGAACGGGCTTTGGTGAGCTGGGACGGGCTGTGGTGGGCTGGGACGAGCTGTGGTGGGCTGGGACGAGTTCTGGTGGGCTGGGACGGGCTGAGATGGTCTGGGACGGGCTGGGACGCCTTGGACGGGCTGTGGTGGACGGTGACGGGTTGTGGTGGGCGGTGACGGGTTGTGGTGGGCTGGGACGGGCTTGGGTGTGCTGTGGTGGGCGGGCACGGTCTGTGGTGGGCTGGAACAGGCTGTGGTGGGTTGGGATGGGCTGTGGTGGGCCGGGACCGGTCTTGGTTGGCTGGGACGGGCCGTGGTGGGCCGGGAAGGGCCGTAGTGTGTGGGGACAAGTTGTGGTGGGCAGGGACGGGCTGTGGTGGGCGGGGACGGGCTGTGGTGGGCGGGGATGGGCTGTGGTGGGCGGGGACGGGATTTGGTGGCCTGTGGTGGGCTGGGACGAGCTGTGGTGGGCTGGGACGGGCTGTGGTGGGCTGTGGTGGGCTGGGACGGGCTGTGGTGTCCTGGGACGGGCTGTGGTGGGCTGGGACGGGCTGTGGTGGGCTGGGACAAGCTGTGGTGGGCTCTGGTGGGCTGGGACGGGCTGTGGTGGGGTGGGACGGGCTCTGGTGTACTGGGACAAGCTGTGGTGGGCTGTGGTGGGCTGGGATGCGCTGTGGTGGGCTGGGATGCGCTATGGTGGGCTGGGATGCGCTGTGGTGGGCTGGGACGCGCTGTGGTGGGCTGGGAAGGGCTGGGACGGGCTGTGGTGGGCTGGGACGGGCTGTGGTTGGCTGGGATGGGCTGTGGTGGGCTGGGACTGGCTCTGGTGGGCCGGGACGTGCTGTGGTAGGCTGTGGTGTGCTGGGATGGGCTGTGGTGGGCTGGGACGGGCTGTGGTGGGCTGGGACGGGCTGTGGTGGGCTGGGACGGGCTGGGACGGGCTGGGACGGGCTGGGACGGGCTGTGGTGTGCTGGGATAGGCTGTGGTGGGCTGGGACGGACTGTGGTGGGCTGGGACAAGCTGTGGTGGGCTGTGGTGGGCTGAGACGGGCTGTGGAGGGCTGGGACGGGCTGTGGTGGTCTGGGACGGGCTGTGGTGGGCTGGGACGGGATGCGGTGGGCCGTGGTGGGCTGGGACAGGCTGTGGTGGGCTATGGCGTGCCGTGGTGTGCCGTGGTGAACTGTGGTGGGCTGTGGTAAGCCGTGGTGGGTTGTGGTGGGCCGTGGTGGGCTGTGGTGGGCCGTGGTGGGCTGGGACAGGCTGTGGTGAGCAGGGAAGGGCTGTGGTGGGCTGGGACGGGCTGGGACGGGCTGTGTTGGGCGGGGACGGGCTTTGGTGTGCTCTGGTGGGCTGGAACGGGCTCTGGTGGGCTGGGACGGGCTGTGGTAAGCTGTAATGGGCTGTGGTGGGCTTGGACGGGCTGTGGTGGGTTGTGGTGAGCTGAGATGGGCTGGGACGGGCTGGGACAGGCTGTGGTGGGCTGTATTGGGCTATGGTGGGCTGGGACGGGCTCTGGTGGGCCGGGACGGGCTGTGGTGTGCTGAGACGGGCTCTGGTGGGCCAGGACGGGCTGTGGTGGGACGGGATGGGCTATGGTGGGCCGGGACAAGCTGTGGTAGGTTGGGACGGGCTGTGGTGGACTGGGACGGGCTCTGGTGGGCTGGAACATGCCGTGGTGGGCTGGGATGGGCTGTGGTGGGGTGTGGTGAGCTGAGACGGTCTGGGAGGGGCTGGAACGGGCTGGGCCGGCTCTGGGGGTCTGGGAGGGGCTGGGAAGGCCTGTGATGGGCTGGGACGAGCTGGGACGGGCTGGGACGGGCAGTGGTGGTCTGGGACGGGCAGTGGTGGCCTGAGGTGGGCCGCGGTGGGCCGGGACGGACCATGGTGGGCCGGGACGGGCGGTGATGGGCCTGGACGGGCCGTGGTGGACTGTAGTGGGCTGGGACGGGCTTTGGTGGGCTATGACGGGCTGTTGTAGGCTGTGGTGTGCTGGGACGGGCTGTGGTGGGCTGGGACGGGCTGTGGTGGGCTGGGACGCGCTGTGTTATGCTGGGACGCGCTGTGGTGGGCTGGGACGGGCTGTGGTGTGCTGGGACGGGCTGTGGTGGGCTGGCACGCGCTGCGGTGGGCTGGGAAGGGCTGGGACGGGCTGTGGTGGGCCAGGACCAGCCTTGGTTGGCCATGACGGGCCGTGGTGGGCCGGGCCGGGCTGTAGTGAGCGGGGACAAGTGGTGGTGGGCGGGGACAGGCTGTGGTGAGCAGGGAAGGGCTGTGGTGGCCTGGGACGGGCTGGGACGGGCTGTGGTGAGCGGGGACAGGCTGTGGTGGGCGGGGACGGGCTTTGGTGGGCTCTGGTGGGCTGGAACGGGGTCTGGTGGGCTGGGACGGGCTGTGGTAAGCTGTAATGGGCTGTGGTGGGCTTGGACGGGCTGTGGTGGGTTGTGGTGAGCTGAGACGGGCTGTGGTGGGCTGTATTGGGCTGTATTGGGCTGTGGCGGGCTGGGACGGACTGTGGCAGGCTGGGACGCGCTGTGGTGGGCTGTGGTGGGACGGGATGGGCTGTGGTGGGCTGGGAAGGGCTGTGGTGTGCTGAGACGGGCTCTGGTGGGCCGTGACGGGCTGTGGTGGGCCGGGACGGGCTGTGGTGGGCCGGGACGGGCTGTGGTGGGACGGGACGGGCTGTGGTGGGACGGGACGGGCTGTGGTGGGACAGGATGGGCTGTGGTGTGCCGGGACGGGTTGTGGTGGGCTGGGACGCGCTGTGGTGCACTGGGACGAATTGTGGTGGGCTGGGACGGGCTGTGGTGGGCCGTGGTGGACCGTTGTGGGCTGGGACGGGCCGTGGTGAACTGTGGTGGGTTGGGACGGGCTGTGGGGGGCTGGGTCGGGCTAAGACGGGCTGTGGTGGGCTGGGACGGGTCGCAGTGGGCTGGGACGGGCTGTGGCAGGCTGGGACGGGCTATGGTGGGCCGGGACAAGCTGTGGTAGGTTGGGACGGGCTCTGGTGGACTGGAACGGCCTCTGCTGGGCTGGAACAGGCCGTGGTGGGCTGGGATGGGCTGTGGTGGGGTGTGGTGAGCTGAGACGGTCTGGGAGGGGCTGAAACGGGCTGGGCCGGCTCTGGGGGTCTGGGAGGGGCTGGGAAGGCCTGTGGTGGGCTGGGACGAGCTGGGACGGGCTGGGACGGGCAGTGGTGGGCTGGGACGGGCAGTGGTGGGCTGGGACGGGCAGTGGTGGGCTGGGACGGGCTGTGGTGGGCTGGGACAGGCTGTGGTGGGCTGAGGTGGGCCGCGGTGGGCCGGGACGGACCATGGTGGGCCGGGACGGGCGGTGATGGGCCTGGACGGGCCGTGGTGGACCGTAGTGGGCTGGGACGGGCTTTGGTGGGCCGGGACGTGCTGTTGTAGGCTGTGGTGTGCTGGGACAAGCTGTGGTGGGCTGGGACGGGCTGTGGTGGGCTGGGACGGGCTGTGGTGGGCTGTGGTGGGCTGTGGTGGGCTGGGACGCGCTGTGGTGGGCTGGGAAGGGCTGGGACGGGCTGTGGTGGGCTGGGACGGGCCGTGGTGGGCTGGGACGGGCGGTGATGGGCCTGGACGGGCCGTGGTGGACCGTAGTGGGCTGGGACGGGCTTTGGTGGGCCGGGACGTGCTGTTGTAAGCTGTGGTGTGCTGGGACGGGCTGTGGTGGGCTTGGACGGGCTGTGGTGGGCTGGGACGGGCTGTGGTGGGCTGGGACGGGCTGTGGTGGGCTGGGACGCGCTGTGGTGGGCTGGGACGGGCTGTGGTGGGCTGCGACGCGCTGTGGTGGGCTGCGACGCGCTGTGGTGGGCTGGGACGGGCTCTGGTGGGCCGGTACGTGCTGTGGTAGGCTGTGGTGTGCTGGGATGGGCTGTGGTGGTCTGGGACGGGCTGTGGTGGGCCGTGTTTGGCTGTGGTGGGTTGTGGTGGGCTGGGACAGGCTGTGGTGAGTTGAGACGGGCTGTGGTGTGCTGGGACACGATTTGGTGGGCTGGGCCGGGCTGTGGTGGGTTGGGATGGGCTCTGGTGCGCTGTGTTGGGTTGTGATGAGCTGAGACAGTCTGTGGTGGGTTGGGGCGTGCTGTGGAGAGCTGTGGAGGGCTGTGGTGGGCTTGGACAGGCTGTGGTGGGTTGTGATCTGTCGTGGTGGGCCGTGGTGTGCTGGGACGGGCCGTGGTGGGCCGGGACGGGCCGTGGTGGGCCGGGACGGGCTATGGTAATCAGGGACGGGCCGTGGTGGGCTGGGACGGGCTGTGATGGGCTGGGACGAGCTGTGACGGGCTGGGACCGGCTGTGGTGGCCTGGGATGGGCTGTGGTGGGCTGGGACGGGCTGTGGTGGGCTGGGACGGGATGCGGTGGGCCGTGGTGGGCTGTGGTGGGCCGTGGTGGGCTGGGACAGGCTGTGGTGGGCTATGACGTGCCGTGGTGAACTGTGGTGGGCTGTGGTAAGCCGTGGTGGGTTGTGGTGGGCCGTGGTGGGCTGTGGTCGGACGTGGTGGGCTGGGACAAGCTGTGGTGGGCTGGGACGGGCCGTGGTGGGCCAGGACGGGCCGTGGTGGGCCAGGACTGGCCTTGGTTGGCCGTGACGGGCCGTGGTGGGCCGGGCCGGGCTGTAGTGGGCCGGGTCAAGTTGTGGTGGGCGGGGACAGGCTGTGGTGAGCAGGGAAGGGCTGTGGTGGCCTGGGACGGGCTGTGGTGAGCGGGGACGGGCTGTGTTGGGCGGGGATGGGCTTTGGTGGGCTCTGGTGGGCTGGAACGGGCTCTGCTGGGCTGGAACAGGATGGAAAGAGCTGTAATGGGCTGTGGTGGGCTTGGACGGGTTGTGGTGGGTTGTGGTGAGCTGAGATGGGCTGGGACAGGCTGGGACGGGCTGTGGTGGGCTGTATTGGGCTATGGTGGGCTGTGGTGGGCTGGGACGGGCTGTGGCGGGCTGGGACGGGCTGTGGTGGGCTGTGCTGGGACGGGACAGGCTGTGGTGGGCTGGGACGGGCTGTGGTGGTCTACGGTAGCCTGTGGTGTGCTGTAGTGGCCTGTGGTGGGCTGGGACGGGCTGTGGTGGGCTGGGACGGGCTGTGGTGGGCTGGGACGGGCTGTGGTGGGCTGGGACGGGCTGGGACGGGCTGTGGTGGGCTGGGACGGGCTGTGGTGGGCTGGGACGGGCTGTGGTGGGCTGAGGTGGGCTGTGGAGGGCTGGGACGGGCTGTGGTGGGCTGGGACGGGCTGTGGTGGTCTGCGGTAGGCTGTGGTGTGCTGTAGTGTCCTGTGGTGGGCTGGGACGGGCTGTGGTGGGCTGGGACAAGCTGTGGTGGGCTGGGACGGGCTGTCGTGGGCCGTGTTTGGCTGTGGTGGGTTGTGGTGGGCTGGGACAGGCTGTGGTGAGTTGAGACGGGCTGTGGTGTGCTGGGACACGATTTGGTGGGCTGGGCCGGGCTGTGGTGGGTTGGGATGGGCTCTGGTGCGCTGTGTTGGGTTGTGATGAGCTGAGACAGTCTGTGGTGGGTTGGGACGTGCTGTGGAGAGCTGTGGAGGGCTGTGGTGGGCTTGGACAGGCTGTGGTGGGTTGTGATCTGTCGTGGTGGGCCGTGGTGTGCTGGGACGGGCCGTGGTGGGCCGGGACGGGCCGTGGTGGGCCGGGACGGGCTATGGTAATCAGGGACGGGCCGTGGTGGGCTGGGACGGGCTGTGATGGGCTGGGACGAGCTGTGACGGGCTGGGACCGGCTGTGGTGGCCTGGGATGGGCTGTGGTGGGCTGGGACGGGCTGTGGTGGGCTGGGACGGGATGCGGTGGGCCGTGGTGGGCTGTGGTGGGCCGTGGTGGGCTGGGACAGGCTGTGGTGGGCTATGACGTGCCGTGGTGTGCCGTGGTGAACTGTGGTGGGCTGCGGTAAGCCGTGGTGGGTTGTGGTGGGCCGTGGTGGGCTGTGGTCGGACGTGGTGGGCTGGGACAAACTGTGGTGGGCTGGGACGGGCCGTGGTGGGCCAGGACGGGCCGTGGTGGGCCAGGACTGGCCTTGGTTGGCCGTGACGGGCCGTGGTGGGCCGGGCCGGGCTGTAGTGGGCCGGGTCAAGTTGTGGTGGGCGGGGACAGGCTGTGGTGAGCAGGGAAGGGCTGTGGTGGCCTGGGACGGGCTGTGGTGAGCGGGGACGGGCTGTGTTGGGCGGGGATGGGCTTTGGTGGGCTCTGGTGGGCTGGAACGGGCTCTGCTGGGCTGGAACAGGATGGAAAGAGCTGTAATGGGCTGTGGTGGGCTTGGACGGGTTGTGGTGGGTTGTGGTGAGCTGAGATGGGCTGGGACGGGCTGGGACGGGCTGTGGTGGGCTGTATTGGGCTATGGTGGGCTGTGGTGGGCTGGGACGGGCTGTGGCGGGCTGGGACGGGCTGTGGTGGGCTGTGCTGGGACGGGACAGGCTGTGGTGGGCTGGGACGGGCTGTGGTGGTCTACGGTAGCCTGGGGTGTGCTGTAGTGGCCTGTGGTGGGCTGGGACGGGCTGTGGTGGGCTGGGACGGGCTGGGACGGGCTGTGGTGGGCTGGGACGGGCTGTGGTGGGCTGGGACGGGCTGTGGTGGGCTGAGGTGGGCTGTGGAGCGCTGGGACGGGCTGTGGTGGGCTGGGACGGGCTGTGGTGGTCTGCGGTAGGCTGTGGTGTGCTGTAGTGTCCTGTGGTGGGCTGGGACGGGCTGTGGTGGGCTGGGACAAGCTGTGGTGGGCTGGGACGGGCTGTCGTGGGCCGTGTTTGGCTGTGGTGGGTTGTGGTGGGCTGGGACAGGCTGTGGTGAGTTGAGACGGGCTGTGGTGTGCTGGGACACGATTTGGTGGGCTGGGCCGGGCTGTGGTGGGTTGGGATGGGCTCTGGTGCGCTGTGTTGGGTTGTGATGAGCTGAGACAGTCTTTGGTGGGTTGGGACGTGCTGTGGAGAGCTGTGGAGGGCTGTGGTGGGCTTGGACAGGCTGTGGTGGGTTGTGATCTGTCGTGGTGGGCCGTGGTGTGCTGGGACGGGCCGTGGTGTGCTGGGACGGGCCGTGGTGGGCCGGGACGGGCCGTGGTGGGCCGGGACGGGCTATGGTAATCAGGGACGGGCCGTGGTGGGCTGGGACGGGCTGTGATGGGCTGGGACGAGCTGTGACGGGCTGGGACCGGCTGTGGTGGCCTGGGATGGGCTGTGGTGGGCTGGGACGGGCTGTGGTGGGCTGGGACGGGATGCGGTGGGCCGTGGTGGGCTGTGGTGGGCCGTGGTGGGCTGGGACAGGCTGTGGTGGGCTATGACGTGCCGTGGTGTGCCGTGGTGAACTGTGGTGGGCTGTGGTAAGCCGTGGTGGGCTGTGGTCGGACGTGGTGGGCTGGGACAAGCTGTGGTGGGCTGGGACGGGCCGTGGTGGGCCAGGACGGGCCGTGGTGGGCCAGGACTGGCCTTGGTTGGCCGTGACGGGCCGTGGTGGGCCGGGCCGGGCTGTAGTGGGCCGGGTCAAGTTGTGGTGGGCGGGGACAGGCTGTGGTGAGCAGGGAAGGGCTGTGGTGGCCTGGGACGGGCTGTGGTGAGCGGGGACGGGCTGTGTTGGGCGGGGATGGGCTTTGGTGGGCTCTGGTGGGCTGGAACGGGCTCTGCTGGGCTGGAACAGGATGGAAAGAGCTGTAATGGGCTGTGGTGTGCTTGGACGGGTTGTGGTGGGTTGTGGTGAGCTGAGATGGGCTGGGACGGGCTGGGACGGGCTGTGGTGGGCTGTATTGGGCTATGGTGGGCTGTGGTGGGCTGGGACGGGCTGTGGTGGGCTGGGACGGGCTGTGGTGGGCTGAGGTGGGCTGTGGAGGGCTGGGACGGGCTGTGGTGGGCTGGGACGGGCTGTGGTGGTCTGCGGTAGGCTGTGGTGTGCTGTAGTGTCCTGTGGTGGGCTGGGACGGGCTGTGGTGGGCTGGGACAAGCTGTGGTGGGCTGGGACGGGCTGTGGTGGGCCGTGTTTGGCTGTGGTGGGTTGTGGTGGGCTGGGACAGGCTGTGGTGAGTTGAGACGGGCTGTGGTGTGCTGGGACACGATTTGGTGGGCTGGGCCGGGCTGTGGTGGGTTGGGATGGGCTCTGGTGCACTGTGTTGGGTTGTGATGAGCTGAGACAGTCTGTGGTGGGTTGGGGCGTGCTGTGGAGAGCTGTGGAGGGCTGTGGTGGGCTTGGACAGGCTGTGGTGGGTTGTGATCTGTCGTGGTGGGCCGTGGTGTGCTGGGACGGGCCGTGGTGGGCCGGGACGGGCTATGGTAATCAGGGACGGGCCGTGGTGGGCTGGGACGGGCTGTGATGGGCTGGGACGAGCTGTGACGGGCTGGGACCGGCTGTGGTGGCCTGGGATGGGCTGTGGTGGGCTGGGACGGGCTGTGGTGGGCTGGGACGGGATGCGGTGGGCCGTGGTGGGCTGTGGTGGGCCGTGGTGGGCTGGGACAGGCTGTGGTGGGCTATGACGTGCCGTGGTGTGCCGTGGTGAACTGTGGTGGGCTGTGGTAAGCCGTGGTGGGTTGTGGTGGGCCGTGGTGGGCTGTGGTCGGACGTGGTGGGCTGGGACAAGCTGTGGTGGGCTGGGACGGGCCGTGGTGGGCCAGGACGGGCCGTGGTGGGCCAGGACTGGCCTTGGTTGGCCGTGACGGGCCGTGGTGGGCCGGGCCGGGCTGTAGTGGGCCGGGTCAAGTTGTGGTGGGCGGGGACAGGCTGTGGTGAGCAGGGAAGGGCTGTGGTGGCCTGGGACGGGCTGTGGTGAGCGGGGACGGGCTGTGTTGGGCGGGGATGGGCTTTGGTGGGCTCTGGTGGGCTGGAACGGGCTCTGCTGGGCTGGAACAGGATGGAAAGAGCTGTAATGGGCTGTGGTGGGCTTGGACGGGTTGTGGTGGGTTGTGGTGAGCTGAGATGGGCTGGGACGGGCTGGGACGGGCTGTGGTGGGCTGTATTGGGCTATGGTGGGCTGTGGTGGGCTGGGACGGGCTGTGGCGGGCTGGGACGGGCTGTGGTGGGCTGTGGTGGGACGGGACAGGCTGTGGTGGGCTGGGACGGGCTGTGGTGGTCTACGGTAGCCTGTGGTGTGCTGTAGTGGCCTGTGGTGGGCCGGGACGGGCAGTGGTGGGACGGGACGGTCCGTGTTAATCAGGGACGGGCCGTGGTGGGCTGGGACGGGCTGTGGTGGGCTGGGACCAGCTGTGATGGGCTGGGATGAGCTGTGACGGGCTGGGACGGGCTGTGGTGGGCTGGGACGGGCTGTGGTGGGCTGTGGTGGTCTGGGACGGGCTGGGACGGGCTGTGGTGGGCTGCGGTAGGCTGTGGTGTGCTGTAGTGGTCTGTGGTGGGCTGGGACGGGCTGTCGTGGGATGGGACGGGCTGTCATGGGCTGGGACGGGCTGTCGTGGGCTGTGGGGGCCTGGGACATGCTGTGGTAGGCTGGGAAGGGCTGGGACGAGCTGTGACGGGCTGGGGCGAGCTGTGATGGGCTGGGACGGGCTGCGGTGGGCTGGGACATGCTGGGACGGGCTGTGGTAGGCTGAGACAGGCTGGTACGTGCTGTGGTGAGCGGAGACGGGCTGTGGTGGGCTTGGACGGGCCGTGGTGGGCTAGGACGGACTGGTACTTGATGTGGTGGGCTGGTACGGGCTGTGGTGGGCTGGGACGGGCTGTGGTGGTCTGGGATGGGCTGGGACTGGCTGTTGTGGGCTGGGACGGGCTGTGACGGGCTGTCGTGGGCTGGGATGGGCTGGGATGGTCTGGGACGGGCTGTAGTGGGCTGTGGTGGTTTGTGGTGAGCTGTGGTGGGCTGGGATTGTCTTTGGTGGGCGGGGAGAGATTTTGCTGGGCGGGGACAGGCTGTGGTGGGCGAGGACAGTTTGTGGTGGGCGGAGACGGGCTGTGGTGGGCTGTGGTGGGCTGGGACGGGCTGTGGTGGGCTGTGGTGGGCTGGGACGGGCTGTGGTGGGCTGGGACGGGCTGTGGTGGGTAGGCACGGGCTGTGGTGGGCTGGGACGGGCTGGGACGGGTTGGCACGGGCTGGGACGGGCTGTGACGGGCTGTGGTGGGCTGGGACGGGCTGTGGTGGGCTAGGACGGGCTGTGGTGTGCTGGGACAAGTTGTGGTGGGTTGTGGTGCGCCGTGGTGGGCCGGACAGGGCTGTGGTGGGCCGGGACGGGCTGTGGTGGGCTGGGAAGGCCTGGGACAGGCTGGGACGAGCTGTGCTGGGCGGGGACGGGCTCTTCTGCGCGGGGACGGGCTCTGCTGGGCGGGGACGGGCTGTGGTGGGTTGTGGTGAGCTGGGACGGTCTGGGACGGGCTGACACGGGCTGTGGTGGGCTGGAATGGACAGGTACGACCTGTGGAGGGCTTGGACGTGTTGTGGTGGGCTGGGACTGGCTCTGGTTGGCTGGGACGGGCTGTGGTGGGCTGTGGTGGGCTGGGATGGATAGGTACGACCTGTGGTGGGCTTGGACGGGTTGTGGTGGGCTGGGACGGGCTGTGGTGGGCTGTGGTGGGCTGGGATGGACAGGCACGAGCTGTGGTGGGCTTGGACTGACTATGGTGGGCTGGGACGGGCTGCGGTTCGCTGGGACAGGCCGTGGTGGGCTGGGACGGGCCGTGGTGAATTGGGACGGGCTGTGGTGGGCTGGGACGGGCTGTGGTGGGCTGAGGTGGGCTGGGACGGGCCGTGGTAGGCTGGGACGGGCCGTGGTGGGCTGGGACGGACCGTGGTGGGCTGGGACAGGCTGTGGTGGGCCGTAATGGGCTGTGGTCGGCCGTGTTGGGACGGGACGTGCTGTGGTGAGCCGGGACGGGCTGTGGTGGGCTGGGACAGGCTGTGACGGGCTGTGGTGGGCTGGGACGGGCTGCGCTGGGCTGGGACGGGCTGCGCTGGGCTGGGACGGGGTGCGGTGGGCTGGGACGGGCTGCGGTGGGCTGAGACAGGCTGGTACGTGCTGTGGTGAGCAGAGACGGGCCGTGGTGGGCTGGGACAAGCCGTGGTGGGCTAGGACGGACTGGTACTTGATGTGGTGGGCTGGTACGGGCTTTGGTGAGCCGGGACGGGCTGTGGTGGGCTGGGACGGGCTGGGACGGGTTGCGGTGGGCTGGGACGGGCTGCGCTGGGCTGGGACGGGCTGTCGTGGGCTGTGACGGGCTGCGCTGGGCTGGGACGGGCTGCGGTGGGCTGGGACGGGCTGCGGTGGGCTGGGACATGCTGGGACGGGCTGTGGTAGGCTGAGACAGGCTGGTACGTGCTGTGGTGAGCAGAGACGGGCCGTGGTGGGCTGGGACAAGCCGTGGTGGGCTAGGACGGACTGGTACTTGATGTGGTGGGCTGGTACGGGCTGTGGTGGGCTGGTACGGGCTGTGGTGGGCTGGGACGGGCTGGGACTGGCTGTTGTGGGCTGGGACGGGCTGCGGTGGGCTGGGACGGGCTGTGACAGGCTGTCGTGGGCTGGGATGGGCTGGGATGGTCTGGGACGGGCTGTGGTGGGCTGTGGTGGTTTGTGGTGAGCTGTGGTGGGCTGGGATGGGCTGTGGTGGGCGGGGAGAGATTTTGCTGGGCGGGGACAGGCTGTGGTGGGCGAAGACAGTTTGTGGTGGGCGGAGACGGGCTGGGACGGGCTGTGGTGGGCTGTGGTGGGCTGGGACGGGCTGTGGTGTGCTGGGACGAGCTGTGGTGTGCTGGGACGGGCTGTGGTGGGCTGGCACGGGCCGTGGTGGGTTGTGGTGGTCTGGGACGGGCTGTGGTGGTCTGGGACGGGCTGTGGTGGGCTGGGACGGGTTGTGGTGGGCTGGGATGGGCTGTGATAAGCTGTAACCGGCTGTGGTGGGCTGTGGTGGTCTGGGACGGGCCGTGGTGGGCTGGGACGGGCTGTGGTGGGCTGGGACGGGCTGTGGTGGGCTGTGGTAAGTTGAGACGGGCCGTGGTGGGCTGGGAGGGGCTGGTACTTGCTGTGGTGGGCTGTTACGGGCTGTGGTGGGATGTGGTGGTCTGGGACGAGCTGGGACGGGCTGTGGTGGGCTGGGACGGGCTGTGGTGGGCTGGGACGGGCTGTGGTGGGCCGTAGTGGGCTGTGGTGGGCTGACACGGGCTGGGAGGGGCTGGGACGGGCTGTGGTGGGCTGTGACGGTCTGTGGTGGGCTGTGGTAAGCTGGGACGGGCTGTGGTGGGTTGTGATGGGCTGTGGTGGGCTGTGGTGTGCTGGGACGGGCTGTGGTGGGCCGGGACGGGCCGTGGTGGGCTGTGGTGCGCCGTGTTTATCTGGGACGAGCTGTGGTGGGCCATGGCGGGCCGTGGTGGGCTGGGACGGGCCGTGGTTTGCCGTGGTGGGCTGAAACAGGCTGTGGTGACCTGTGGTGGGCTGTGGTGACCGGTGGTGGGCTGTGGTGCGCTGGGACGGGTTGCGGTGGGCTGGGACGGGTTTCGGTGGGCTAGGACGGACTGCGGTGGGCTGGGATAAGCTGTGTCGGGCTGTGACGGGCTGTGGTAGGCTGGGATGAGCTGTGGAGGGTTGGGACGGGCTGTGGAGGGTTGTGGAGGGCTGTGCTGGGCTTGGACAGGCTGTGGTGGGCTGAGATGGGCCGTGGTGGTCCGTGGTTGGCTGGGACGGGCCGTGCTGGGCTAGGACGGGCTGTGGTGAACTGCGGTGGGCTGGGATGGGCCGTGGTGGGCTGGGACGGGCCGTGGTGGGCTCGACGAGCTGTGGTTGGCCATGACCGGCTGTTTTGGACTGGGATGGCCTGCGGTGGCCTGTGGTGGGCTGTGGTGGGCTGGGACGGGCTGTGGTGGGTTGGGACAGGCTGGGACGGGCTGGGACGGGCAGTGGTGGGTTGGGACGGGCAGTGGTGGGCTGGGACGGGCTGTGGTGGGCTGGCACGGGCTGTGGTGTGCTGGGACGGTCTGTGGTGGGCTGTGGTAAGCTGTGACGGCCTGTGATGGGCTGTGGTGGGCTGTGGTGTGCTGGGACGGGCTTTGGAGGGTTGGGACGGGCTGGGACGGGCTGGGACGGGCAGTGGTGGGCTGGGACGGGCTGGTACTTGCTGTGGTGGGCTGTTACGGGCTGTGGTGTGCTGTGAGAGGCTGTGGTGGTCTGGGACGGGCTGTGGTGGGCTGGGACGGTCTGTGGTGGGCTGGGATGGGCTGTGGTGGGCCGTAGTGGGCTGTGGTGGGCTTGGACGGGCTGTGGTGGTCTGTGACAAGCTCTTCTGGGCTGTGGTGGGCTGGGACGAGCTGTGGTGGGCTCTGGTGGGCTGGGACGGACTGTCGTGGGCTGGGCTGGGCTGTCGTGGGCTGGGACGGGCTGGGACGGGCCGTGGTGGGCTGGGACGGGCAGTGGTGGGCTGGGACGGTCTGTGGTGGGCTGGGACGGTCTGTGGTGGGCTGGGACGGTCTGTGGTGGGCTGTGGTAAGCTGGGATGGGCTGTGGTGGGCTGGGACGGTCTGTGGTGGGCTGTGGTAAGCTGGGACGGGCTGTGGTGGGCCGGGACGGGCCATGGTGGGCTGTGGTGCGCCGTGTTTATCTGGGACGAGCTGTGGTGGGCCATGGCGGGCCGTGGTGGGCTGGGACGGGCCGTGGTTTGCCGTGGTGGGCTGAAACAGGCTGTGGTGACCTGTGGTGGGCTGTGGTGACCGGTGGTGGGCTGTGGTGGGCTGGGACGGGTTGCGGTGGGCTGGGACGGGTTTTGGTGGGCTAGGACGGGCTGCGGTGGGCTGGGACGGGCTGCGGTGGGCTGGGATAAGCTGTGTTGGGCTGCGACGGGCTGTGGTAGGATGGGATGAGCTGTGGAGGGTTGGGACGGGCTGTGGAGGGTTGTGGAGGGCTGTGCTGGGCTTGGACAGGCTGTGGTGGGCTGAGATGGGCCGTGGTGGTCCGTGGTGGGCTGGGACGGGCCGTGGTGGGCTAGGACGGGCTGTGGTGAACTGTGGTGGGCTGTGATGGGCCGTGGTGGGCTGGGACGGGCCATGGTGGGGTGCGACGGGCCGTGGTGGGCTGCGACGGGCCGTGGTGGGCTGGGACGGGCCGTGGTGGGCTGGGACAGGCTGTGGTGGGCTGTGGTGGACTGGGAAGGGCCGTGGTGGGCCGTGGTGTGCTCTGGTGGGCCATGGTTGACCGTGGTTGGCCGTGGTGGGCCGGGACAGGCCGTGGTTAGCCGTGCTGGGCTGAAACAGGCTGGGACGGGCTCTGGTGGGCTGGGACGGGCTGTGGTGGGCTGGGACGGGCCGTGGTGGGCTGGGACGGGCAGTGGTGGGCTGTGGTGTGATGGGACGGGCTGTGGTGGGCTGGGATCGGCTGGGATAGGCTGTGGTTGGTTATGGTGGGCTGGGACGGGCTGTGGTGGGCTGGGACGGGCTGTAGTGGGCTGAGGCGGGCTGTGGTGGGCTTCACGAGCTGTGGTGGGCTGTGGTGGTCTGTGGTGGCCTGGGACGTGCTGTGGTGGGCTGGGACGGGCTGTGGTGGGCTGTGGTGGGTTCTGAAGGGCTGTGGTGGGCTGTGGTGGGTTGGGACACGCTGTGGTGGGTAGGGACGGGCTGTGGTGGGCTGTGGTGTGTTGTGACGGGTTGGCACGGGCTGGGACGGGCCGTGGTGGGCTGGGATGGGCTGCGGTGGGCTGTGGTGGGCTGTGGTGGGCTGGGACGGGCTGTGGTGGGTTGGGACGGGCTGGGACGGGCTGGGACGGGCAGTGGTGGGCTGTTACGGGCTGTGGTGGGCTGGGACGGGCTGTGGTCGGCTGGGACGGGCTGTGGTGGGCTGGGACGGGCCGTGGTGGGCTGTGGTGCGCCGTGTTTATCTGGGACGAGCTGTGGTGGGCCATGGCGGGCCGTGGTGGGCTGGGACGGGCCGTGGTTTACCGTGGTGGGCTGAAACAGGCTGTGGTGACCGGTGGTGGGCTGTGGTGACCGGTGGTGGGCTGTGGTGACCTGTGGTGGGCTGTGGTGAGCTGGGACGGGTTTGGGTGGGCTGGGATAAGCTGTGTTGGGCTGCGACGGGCTGTGGTAGGCTGGGATGAGCTGTGGAGGGTTGGGACGGGCTGTGGAGGGTTGTGGAGGGCTGTGCTGGGCTTGGACAGGCTGTGGTGGGCTGAGATGGGCCGTGGTGGTCCGTGGTGGGCTGGGACGGGCCGTGCTGGGCTAGGACGGGTTGTGGTGAACTGTAGTGGGCTGTGATGGGCCGTGGTGGGCTGGGACGGGCCGTGGTGGGCTGGGGTGGGCCGTGGTGGGCTGGGACGGGCCGTGGTGGGCTGGGACAGGCTGTGGTGGGCTGTGGTGGACTGGGAAGGGCCGTGGTGGGCCGTGGTGTGCTCTGGTGGGCCATGGTGGACCGTGGTTGGCCGTGGTGGGCCGGGACAGGCCGTGGTTAGCCGTGCTGGGCTGAAACAGGCTGGGACGGGCTCTGGTGGGCTGGGACGGGATGTGGTGGGCTGGGACGGGCCGTGGTGGGCTGGGACGGGCTGTGGTGGGCTGGGACGGGGTGTGGTCGTCTGGGACGGGTTGTGGTGAGCTGAGACGGGCCGTGGTGGGCTGAGACGGGCCGTGGTGGGCTGGGACGGGCTGGTACTTGCTGTGGTGGGCTGTTACGGGCTGTGGTGTGCTGTGAGAGGCTGTGGTGGTCTGGGACGGGCTGTGGTGGGCTGGGACGGGCTGTGGTGGGCTGGGACGGGCTGTGGTGGGCTGGGACGGGCTGTGGTGGGCCGTAGTGGGCTGTGTTGGGCTTGGACGGGCTGTGGTGGTCTGTGACAAGCTCTTGTGGGCTGTGGTGGGCTGGGACGAGCTGTGGTGGGCTCTGGTGGGCTCTGGTGGGCTGGGACGAACTGTCGTGGGCTGGGACGAGCTGTCGTGGGCTGGGACGGGCTGGGACGGGCCGTGGTGGGCTGGGACGGGCCGTGGTGGGCTGGGATGGGTTGGGATAGGCTGCGGTGGGCTGGGACGGGCTGTGGTGGGTTGTGGTGAGCTGAGACGGGCTGTGGCGAAATTGGACGGGCTGTGGTGGGCTGTGGTGAACTGGGAAGGGCTCTGGTGGTCTGGAATGGGCTGTGGTGGGCTGGGACGGGCCGTGGCGGGCTGCGGTGGGCTGGGACGGGCTGTGGTGGGCTGGGACAGGCTCTGGTGGGCCGGGACAGACTCTGGTGCGCTGTGGTGGGCTGTGGTGGGCTATGGTGCGCTGTGGTGGGTTGTGGTGAGCTAGAACGGGTTGTGGTGGGCTGGGACGGGCTATAGTGGGCTGGGACGGGATTGTGGTGGGCTGGGACGGGCTCTGATGGTCTGCGGCGGCCGTGGTGGGCTGGGACGGGCTGTGGTGGGCTGGGACGGGCTGGGAAGGGCTGTGGTGGGTTGTGGTGAGCTGGGACGACCTCTGGTGGGCTGGGACGGGCTGTGACAGGCTGTGGTGGGCTGTGGTAAGCTGGGACGGGCTCAGGTGGGTTGGGGCAGGCTGTGGTGCGCTGTGGTTGGCTGGGACGGGCTGTGGTGGGCGGGGACGGGCTTTGGTGGGTTAGTGGTGGGCTGGGACGACCTCTTGTGGTCTGGGACGGGCTGTGGTGGGCTGTGGTGAGCTGGGACGGGCTCTGGTGGGTTGGCACGGGGCGTGGTGGGCTGTGGTGGGCTGGGACGGGCTGTGGTGGGCTGGGACGGGCTCTGGTGGTCTGGGACATACTGTGGTGGGCTGGGACGGGCTGTGGTGCTCTGTGGTGGGCTGGGACGTGCCGTGGTGGACCATGGTGGGCTTGGATGGGCCGTGGTGGGCTTGGATGGGCCGTGGTGGGCTGTGGTCTGCCGTGGTGGGCTGTGGTCGGCCGTGGTGGGCTGTGGTGGGCTGTGGTCGGTTGTGGTGGGCTGGGACGGGCTGTGGTGGGCTGAGATGGGATGTGGTGGTCTGGGACAGGCTGTAATGGGCTGTGATGGGCTGTGGTGCGCCTTGGTGGGCTGTGTTGGGCCCGGATGGGCCGTGGTGGGCTGTGGTGGGCCGTGGTGGGCTGGGACGGGCTGTGGTGGGCTGGGACGGGCCGTGGTTGGCTGGGACGGGCTGTGGTGGGCTGTGGTGTGATGGGACGGGCTGTGGTGGGCTGGGATCGGCTGGGATAGGCTGTGGTTGGTTATGGTGGGCTGGGAAGAGCTGTGGTGGTCTGGGACAAGCTGTGGTGGGCTGTGGTGGGCTGGGACGGGCTGTGGTGGGCTGGGACGAGCTGTCGTGGGCTGTGGTGGGCTGGGACGGGCTGTGGTGGGCTGAGATGGGATGTGGTGGTCTGGGACAGGCTGTAATGGGCTGGGATGGGCTGTGGTGCGCCTTGGTGGGCTGTGTTGGGCCCAGATGGGCCGTGGTGGGCTGTGGTGGGCCGTGGTGGGCTGGGACGGGCTGTGGTGGGCTGGGACGGGCTGTAGTGGGCTGAGGCGGGCTGTGGTGGGCTTCACGGGCTGTGGTGGGCTGTGGTGGTCTGTGGTGGCCTGGGACGTGCTGTGGTGGGCTGGGACGGGCTGTGGTGGGCTGTGGTGGGTTCTGAAGGGCTGTGGTGGGTTGGGACACGCTGTGGTGGGTAGGGACGGGCTGTGGTGGGCTGTGGTGTGTTGTGACGGGTTGGCACGGGCTGGGACAGGCCGTGGTGGGCTGGGATGGGCTGCGGTGGGCTGTGGTGGGCTGTGGTGGGCTGGGACGGGCTGTGGTGGGTTGGGACGGGCTGGGACGGGCTGGGACGGGCAGTGGTGGGCTGGGACGGGCAGTGGTGGGCTGGGACGGGCTGTGGTGGGCTGGGACGGTCTGTGGTGGGTGTGGTAAGCTGGGACGGGCTGTGGTGGGCTGTGATGGGCTGTGGTGGGCTGTGGCGTGCTAGGACGGGCTGTGGTGGGCCGGGACAGGCCGTGGTGGGCTGTGGTGCGCCGTGTTTATCTGGGACGAGCTGTGGTGGGCCATGGCGGGCCGTGGTGGGCTGGGACGGGCCGTGGTTTACTGTGGTGGGCTGAAACAGGCTGTGGTGACCGGTGGTGGGCTGTGGTGACCTGTGGTGGGCTGTGGTGGGCTGGGACGGGTTTGGGTGGGCTGGGATAAGCTGTGTTGGGCTGCGACGGGCTGTGGTAGGGTGGGATGAGCTGTGGAGGGTTGGGACGGGCTGTGGAGGGTTGTGGAGGGCTGTGCTGGGCTTGGACAGGCTGTGGTGGGCTGAGATGGGCCGTGGTGGTCCGTGGTGGGCTGGGACGGGCCGTGCTGGGCTAGGACGGGCTGTGGTGAACTGTGGTGGGCTGTGATGGGCCGTGGTGGGCTGGGACGGGCCGTGGTGGGCTGTGATGGGCTGTGGTGGGCTGGGACGGGCCGTGGTGGGCTGGGACAGGCTGTGGTGGGCTGTGGTGGACTGGGAAGGGCCGTGGTGGGCCGTGGTGTGCTCTGGTGGGCCATGGTGGACCGTGGTTGGTTGTGGTGGGCCGGGACAGGCCGTGGTTAGCCGTGGTGGGCTGAAACAGGCTGGGACGGGCTCTGGTGGGCTGGGACGGGATGTGGTGGGCTGGGACGGGCCGTGGTGGGCTGGGACGGGCTGTGGTGGGCTGAGACGGGCCGTGGTGGGCTGAGACGGGCCGTGGTGGGCTGGGACGAGCTGTCGTGGGCTGTGGTGGGCTGGGACGGGCTGTGGTGGGCTGAGATGGGATGTGGTGGTCTGGGACAGGCTGTAATGGGCTGGGATGGGCTGTGGTGCGCCTTGGTGGGCTGTGGTGGGTCCGGATGGGCCGTGGTGGACTGTGGTGGGCCGTGGTGGGCTGGGACGGGCTGTGGTGGGCTGGGACGGGCCGTGGTTGGCTGGGACGGGCAGTGGTGGGCTGTGGTGTGATGGGACGGGCTGTGGTGGTCTGGGATCGGCTGGGATAGGCTGTGGTTGGTTATGGTGGGCTGGGACGGGCTGTGGTGGGCTGGGACGGGCTGTAGTGGGCTGAGGCGGGCTGTGGTGGGCTTCACGGGCTGTGGTGGGCTGTGGTGGTCTGTGGTGGCCTGGGACGTGCTGTGGTGGGCTGGGACGGGCTGTGGTGGGCTGTGGTGGGTTCTGAAGGGCTGTGGTGGGTTGGGACACGCTGTGGTGGGTAGGGACGGGCTGTGGTGGGCTGTGGTGTGTTGTGACGGGTTGGCACGGGCTGGGACGGGCCGTGGTGGGCTGTGGTGGGCTGGGACGGGCTGTGGTGGGTTGGGACGGGCTGGGACGGGCTGGGACGGGCAGTGGTGGGCTGGGACGGGCAGTGGTGGGCTGGGACGGGCTGTGGTGGGCTGGGACGGTCTGTGGTGGGCTGTGGTAAGCTGGGACGGGCTGTGGTGGGCTGTGATGGGCTGTGGTGGGCTGTGGTGTGCTGGGACGGGCTGTGGTGGGCCGGGACGGGCCGTGGTGGGCTGTGGTGCGCCGTGTTTATCTGGGACGAGCTGTGGTGGGCCATGGCGGGCCGTGGTGGGCTGGGACGGGCCGTGGTTTACTGTGGTGGGCTGAAACAGGCTGTGGTGACCGGTGGTGGGCTGTGGTGACCGGTGGTGGGCTGTGGTGACCTGTGGTGGGCTGTGGTGGGCTGGGACGGGTTTGGGTGGGCTGGGATAAGCTGTGTTGGGCTGCGACGGGCTGTGGTAGGCTGGGATGAGCTGTGGAGGGTTGGGACGGGCTGTGGAGGGTTGTGGAGGGCTGTGCTGGGCTTGGACAGGCTGTGGTGGGCTGAGATGGGCCGTGGTGGTCCGTGGTGGGCTGGGACGGGCCGTGCTGGGCTAGGACGGGCTGTGGTGAACTGTGGTGGGCTGTGATGGGCCGTGGTGGGCTGGGACGGGCCGTGGTGGGCTGGGACGGGCCGTGGTGGACTGGGACGGGCCGTGGTGGGCTGGGACAGGCTGTGGTGGGCTGTGGTGGACTGGGAAGGGCCGTGGTGGGCCGTGGTGTGCTCTGGTGGGCCATGGTTGACCGTGGTTGGCCGTGGTGGGCCGGGACAGGCTGTGGTTAGCCGTGCTGGGCTGAAACAGGCTGGGACGGGCTCTGGTGGGCTGGGACGGGATGTGGTGGGCTGGGACGGGCCGTGGTGGGCTGGGACGGGCTGTGGTGGGCTGAGACGGGCCGTGGTGGGCTGAGACGGGCCGTGGTGGGCTGGGACGGGCTGGTACTTGCTGTGGTGGGCTGTTACGGGCTGTGGTGTGCTGTGAGAGGCTGTGGTGGTCTGGGACGAGCTGGGACGGGCTGTGGCTGGCTGGGACGGGCTGTGGTGGGCTGGGACGGGCTGTGGTGGGCCGTAGTGGGCTGTGGTGGGCTGGGACGGGCTGTGGTGGTCTGTGACAAGCTCTTGTGGGCTGTGGTGGGCTGGGACGAGCTGTGGTGGGCTCTGGTGGGCTGGGACGGACTGTCGTGGGCTGGGATGGGCTGTGGTGGGCTGGGACGGGCTGGGACGGGCCGTGGTGGGCTGGGACGGGCAGTGGTTGGCTGGGACGGGCAGTGGTGGGCTGGGACGGGCTGTGGTGGGCTGGGACGGTCTGTGGTGGGCTGTGGTGTGCTGGGACGGGCTGTGGTGGGCTGGGACGGTCTGTGGTGGGCTGTGGTAAGCTGGGACGGGCTGTGGTGGGCCGGGACGGGCCGTGGTGGGCTGTGGTGCGCCGTGTTTATCTGGGACGAGCTGTGGTGGGCCATGGCGGGCCGTGGTGGGCTGGGACGGGCCGTGGTTTGCCGTGGTGGGCTAGAAACAGGCTGTGGTGACCGGTGGTGGGCTGTGCTGACCGGTGGTGGGCTATGGTTGGCTGGGACGGGTTGCGGTGGGCTGGGACGGGTTTCGGTGGGCTAGGACGGGCTGCGGTGGGCTGGGACGGGCTGCGGTGGGCTGGGATAAGCTGTGTTGGGCTGCGACGGGCTGTGGTAGGCTGGGATGAGCTGTGGAGGGTTGGGACGGGCTGTGGAGGGCTGTGCTGGGCTTGGACAGGCTGTGGTGGGCTGAGACGGGCCGTGGTGGTCCGTGGTGGGCTGGGACGGGCCGTGCTGGGCTAGGACGGGCTGTGGTGAACTGTGGTGGGCTGTGATGGGCCGTGGTGGGCTGGGACGGGCCATGGTGGGGTGCGACGGGCCGTGGTGGGCTGCGACGGGCCGTGGTGGGCTGGGACGGGCCGTGGTGGGCTTGGACAGGCTGTGGTGGGCTGTGGTGGACTGGGAAGGTCCGTGGTGGGCCGTGGTGTGCTCTGGTGGGCCATGGTGGACCATGGTTGGCCGTGGTGGGCCGGGACAGGCCGTGGTTAGCCGTGGTGGGCTGAAACAGGCTGGGACGGGCTCTGGTGGGCTGGGACGGGATGTGGTGGGCTGGAACGGGCCGTGGTGGGCTGGGACGGGCTGTGGTGGGCTGTGGTGGGCTGGGACGGGCTGTGGTCGTCTGGGACGGGTTGTGGTGAGCTGAGACGGGCTGTGGTGGGCTGAGACGGGCCGTGGTGGGCTGGGACGGGCTGGTACTTGCTGTGGTGGGCTGTTATGGGCTGTGGTGTGCTGTGAGAGGCTGTGGTGGTCTGGGACGAGCTGGGACGGGCTGTGGTGGGCTGGGACGGGCTTTGGTGGGCTGGGACGGGCTGTGGTGGGCTGGGACGGGCTGTGGTGGGCTGGGACGGGCTGTGGTGGTCTGTGACAAGCTCTTGTGGGCTGTGGTGGGCTGGGACGAGCTGTGGTGGGCTCTGGTGGGCTCTGGTGGGCTGGGACGGGCTGTCGTGGGCTGGGACGGGCTGTCGTGGGCTGGGACGGGCTGGGACGGGCCGTGGTGGGCTGGGACGGGCCGTGGTGGGCTGGGACGGGCCGTGGTGGGCTGGGACGGGCCGTGGTGGACTGGGACGGGCCGTGGTGGGCTGGGACAGGCTGTGGTGGGCTGTGGTGGACTGGGAAGGGCCGTGGTGGGCCGTGGTGTGCTCTGGTGGGCCATGGTTGACCGTGGTTGGCCGTGGTGGGCCGGGACAGGCTGTGGTTAGCCGTGCTGGGCTGAAACAGGCTGGGACGGGCTCTGGTGGGCTGGGACGGGATGTGGTGGGCTGGGACGGGCCGTGGTGGGCTGGGACGGGCTGTGGTGGGCTGAGACGGGCCGTGGTGGGCTGAGACGGGCCGTGGTGGGCTGGGACGGGCTGGTACTTGCTGTGGTGGGCTGTTACGGGCTGTGGTGTGCTGTGAGAGGCTGTGGTGGTCTGGGACGAGCTGGGACGGGCTGTGGCTGGCTGGGACGGGCTGTGGTGGGCTGGGACGGGCTGTGGTGGGCCGTAGTGGGCTGTGGTGGGCTGGGACGGGCTGTGGTGGTCTGTGACAAGCTCTTGTGGGCTGTGGTGGGCTGGGACGAGCTGTGGTGGGCTCTGGTGGGCTGGGACGGACTGTCGTGGGCTGGGATGGGCTGTGGTGGGCTGGGACGGGCTGGGACGGGCCGTGGTGGGCTGGGACGGGCAGTGGTTGGCTGGGACGGGCAGTGGTGGGCTGGGACGGGCTGTGGTGGGCTGGGACGGTCTGTGGTGGGCTGTGGTGTGCTGGGACGGGCTGTGGTGGGCTGGGACGGTCTGTGGTGGGCTGTGGTAAGCTGGGACGGGCTGTGGTGGGCCGGGACGGGCCGTGGTGGGCTGTGGTGCGCCGTGTTTATCTGGGACGAGCTGTGGTGGGCCATGGCGGGCCGTGGTGGGCTGGGACGGGCCGTGGTTTGCCGTGGTGGGCTAGAAACAGGCTGTGGTGACCGGTGGTGGGCTGTGCTGACCGGTGGTGGGCTATGGTTGGCTGGGACGGGTTGCGGTGGGCTGGGACGGGTTTCGGTGGGCTAGGACGGGCTGCGGTGGGCTGGGACGGGCTGCGGTGGGCTGGGATAAGCTGTGTTGGGCTGCGACGGGCTGTGGTAGGCTGGGATGAGCTGTGGAGGGTTGGGACGGGCTGTGGAGGGCTGTGCTGGGCTTGGACAGGCTGTGGTGGGCTGAGACGGGCCGTGGTGGTCCGTGGTGGGCTGGGACGGGCCGTGCTGGGCTAGGACGGGCTGTGGTGAACTGTGGTGGGCTGTGATGGGCCGTGGTGGGCTGGGACGGGCCATGGTGGGGTGCGACGGGCCGTGGTGGGCTGCGACGGGCCGTGGTGGGCTGGGACGGGCCGTGGTGGGCTTGGACAGGCTGTGGTGGGCTGTGGTGGACTGGGAAGGTCCGTGGTGGGCCGTGGTGTGCTCTGGTGGGCCATGGTGGACCATGGTTGGCCGTGGTGGGCCGGGACAGGCCGTGGTTAGCCGTGGTGGGCTGAAACAGGCTGGGACGGGCTCTGGTGGGCTGGGACGGGATGTGGTGGGCTGGAACGGGCCGTGGTGGGCTGGGACGGGCTGTGGTGGGCTGTGGTGGGCTGGGACGGGCTGTGGTCGTCTGGGACGGGTTGTGGTGAGCTGAGACGGGCTGTGGTGGGCTGAGACGGGCCGTGGTGGGCTGGGACGGGCTGGTACTTGCTGTGGTGGGCTGTTATGGGCTGTGGTGTGCTGTGAGAGGCTGTGGTGGTCTGGGACGAGCTGGGACGGGCTGTGGTGGGCTGGGACGGGCTTTGGTGGGCTGGGACGGGCTGTGGTGGGCTGGGACGGGCTGTGGTGGGCTGGGACGGGCTGTAGTGGTCTGTGACAAGCTCTTGTGGGCTGTGGTGGGCTGGGACGAGCTGTGGTGGGCTCTGGTGGGCTCTGGTGGGCTGGGACGGGCTGTCGTGGGCTGGGACGGGCTGTCGTGGGCTGGGACGGGCTGGGACGGGCCGTGGTGGGCTGGGACGGGCCGTGGTGGGCTGGGACGGGCCGTGGTGGGCTGGGACGGGTTGGGATAGGCTGCGGTGGGCCGTGGTGTGCTGTGGTGGGCCGTGGTGGGCTGGGATAGGCTGTGGTGAGCTGAGACGGGCTCTGGAGGTCTGTGGTGGGCTAGGACGGCTTAGTGGTGGGCTGGGACGGGCTGTGGTGGGCTGTGGTGGGCTGGGACGGGCTGTGGTGGGCTGGGACAGGCTGCGGTGTGTTGTGGAGAGCTGTGACGGGCTGTGACGGGCTGTGGTAGGCCGGGACGGGCTGTGGTGGGCTGTGGTGCGCCGTGTTTATCTGGGACGAGCTGTGGTTTGCCGTGGTGGGCTGAAACAGGCTGTGGTGACCTGTGGTGGGCTGTGGTGACCGGTGGTGGGCTGTGGTGACCTGTGGTGGGCTGTGGTGGGCTGGGACGGGTTGCAGTGGGCTGGGACGGGTTTCGGTGGGCTGGGATAAGCTGTGTTGGGCTGCGACGGGCTGTGGTAGGCTGGGATGAGCTGTGGAGGGTTGGGACGGGCTGTGGAGGGTTGTGGAGGGCTGTGCTGGGCTTGGACAGGCTGTGGTGGGCTGAGATGGGCCGTGGTGGTCCGTGGTGAGCTGGGACGGGCCGTGCTGGGCTAGGACGGGCTGTGGTGAACTGTGGTGGGCTGTGATGGGCCGTGGTGGGCTGGGACGGGCCGTGGTGGGCTGGGACAGGCCGTGGTGGGCTGTGGTGGACTGGGAAGGGCCGTGGTGGGCCGTGGTGTGCTCTGGTGGGCCATGGTGGACCGTGGTTGGCCGTGGTGGGCCGGCACAGGCCGTGGTTAGCCGTGGTGGGCTGAAACAGGCTGGGACGGGCTCTGGTGGGCTGGAACGGGCTCTGGTGGGCTGGGATGGGCTCTGGTGGGCTGGGACGGGCTGGGACGGGCTGTGGTGGGCTGGGACGGGCTGTGGTCGTCTGGGACGGGTTGTGGTGAGCTGAGACGGGCCGTGGTGGGCTGAGACGGGCCGTGGTGGGCTGGGACGGGCTGGTACTTGCTGTGGTGGGCTGTTACGGGCTGTGGTGTGCTGTGAAAGGCTGTGGTGGGCTGGGACGGGCTGTGGTGGGCTGGGACGGGCTGTGGTGGGCTGGGACGGGCTGTGGTGGGCTGGGACGGGCTGTGGTGGGCCGTAGTGGGCTGGGACGGGCTTGGACGGGCTGTGGTGGTCTGTGACAAGCTCTTGTGGGCTGTGGTGGGCTGGGACGAGCTGTGGTGGGCTCTGGTGGGCTCTGGTGGGCTGGGACGGACTGTGGTGGGCTGGGACGAGCTGTCGTGGGCTGGGACGGGCTGGGACGGGCCGTGGTGGGCTGGGACGGGCCGTGGTGGGCTGGGACGGGTTGGGATAGGCTGCGGTGGGCTGGGACGGGCTGTGGTGGGTTGTGGTGAGCTGAGACGGGCTGTGGTGAAATTGGACGGGCTGTGGTGGGCTGTGGTGAACTGGGAAGGGTTCTGGTGGTCTGGAATGGGCTGTGGTGGGCTGGGACGGGCCGTGGCGGGCTGCGGTGGGCTGGGACGGGCTGTGGTGGGCTGGGACAGGCTCTGGTGGGCCGGGACAGACTCTGGTGCGCTGTGGTGGGCTGTGGTGGGCTATGGTGCGCTGTGGTGGGTTGTGGTGAGCTAGAACGGGTTGTGGTGGGCTGGGACGGGCTATAGTGGGCTGGGACGGGATTGTGGTGGGCTGGGACGGGCTCTGATGGTCTGCGGCGGCCGTGGTGGGCTGGGACGGGCTGTGGTGGGCTGGGACGGGCTGGGAAGGGCTGTGGTGGGTTGTGGTGAGCTGGGACAACCTCTGGTGGGCTGGGACGGGCTGTGACGGGCTGTGGTGGGCTGTGGTAAGCTGGGACGGGCTCAGGTGGGTTGGGGCAGGCTGTGGTGCGCTGTGGTTGGCTGGGACGGGCCATGGTTGGCTGGGACGGGCAGTGGTGGGCTGTGGTGTGATGGGACGGGCTGTGGTGGGCTGGGATCGGCTGGGATAGGCTGTGGTTGGTTATGGTGGGCTGGGACGGGCTGTGGTGGGCTGGGACGGGCTCTGGTGGGCCGGGACAGACTCTGGTGCGCTGTGGTGGGCTGTGGTGGGCTATGGTGCGCTGTGGTGGGTTGTGGTGAGCTAGAACGGGTTGTGGTGGGCTGGGACGGGCTATAGTGGGCTGGGACGGGATTGTGGTGGGCTGGGACGGGCTCTGATGGTCTGCGGCGGCCGTGGTGGGCTGGGACGGGCTGTGGTGGGCTGGGACGGGCTGGGAAGGGCTGTGGTGGGTTGTGGTGAGCTGGGACGACCTCTGGTGGGCTGGGACGGGCTGTGACGGGCTGTGGTGGGCTGTGGTAAGCTGGGACGGGCTCAGGTGGGTTGGGGCAGGCTGTGGTGCGCTGTGGTTGGCTGGGACGGGCCGTGGTTGGCTGGGACGGGCAGTGGTGGGCTGTGGTGTGATGGGACGGGCTGTGGTGGGCTGGGATCGGCTGGGATAGGCTGTGGTTGGTTATGGTGGGCTGGGACGGGCTGTGGTGGGCTGGGACGGGCTGTAGTGGGCTGAGGCGGGCTGTGGTGGGCTTCACGGGCTGTGGTGGGCTGTGGTGGTCTGTGGTGGCCTGGGACGTGCTGTGGTGGGCTGGGACGGGCTGTGGTGGGCTGTGGTGGGTTCTGAAGGGCTGTGGTGGGTTGGGACACGCTGTGGTGGGTAGGGACGGGCTGTGGTGGGCTGTGGTGTGTTGTGACGGGTTGGCACGGGCTGGGACGGGCCGTGGTGGGCTGGGATAAGCTGCGGTGGGCTGTGGTGGGCTGTGGAGGGCTGGGACGGGCTGTGGTGGGTTGGGACGGGCTGGGACGGGCTGGGACGGGCAGTGGTGGGCTGGGACGGGCAGTGGTGGGCTGGGACGGGCTGTGGTGGGCTGGGACGGTCTGTGGTGGGCTGTGGTAAGCTGGGACGGGCTGTGGTGGGCTGTGATGGGCTGTGGTGGGCTGTGGTGTGCTGGGACGGGCTGTGGTGGGCCGGGACGGGCCGTGGTGGGCTGTGGTGCGCCGTGTTTATCTGGGACGAGCCGTGGTGGGCCATGGCGGGCCGTGGTGGGCTGGGACGGGCCGTGGTTTACTGTGGTGGGCTGAAACAGGCTGTGGTGACCGGTGGTGGGCTGTGGTGACCGGTGGTGGGCTGTGGTGACCTGTGGTGGGCTGTTGTGGGCTGGGACGGGTTTGGGTGGGCTGGGATAAGCTGTGTTGGGCTGCGACGGGCTGTGGTAGGCTGGGATGAGCTGTGGAGGGTTGGGACGGGCTGTGGAGGGTTGTGGAGGGCTGTGCTGAGCTTGGACAGGCTGTGGTGGGCTGAGATGGGCCGTGGTGGTCCGTGGTGGGCTGGGACGGGCCGTGCTGGGCTAGGACGGGCTGTGGTGAACTGTGGTGGGCTGTGATGGGCCGTGGTGGGCTGGGACGGGCCGTGGTGGGCTGGGACGGGCCGTGGTGGGCTGGGACGGGCCGTGGTGGGCTGGGACAGGCTGTGGTGGGCTGTGGTGGACTGGGAAGGGCCGTGGTGGGCCGTGGTGTGCTCTGGTGGGCCATGGTGGACCGTGGTTGGCCGTGGTGGGCCGGGACAGGCTGTGGTTAGCCGTGCTGGGCTGAAACAGGCTGGGACGGGCTCTGGTGGGCTGGGACGGGATGTGGTGGGCTGGGACGGGCCGTGGTGGGCTGGGACGGGCTGTGGTGGGCTGAGACGGGCCGTGGTGGGCTGAGACGGGCCGTGGTGGGCTGGGACGGGCTGGTACTTGCTGTGGTGGGCTGTTACGGGCTGTGGTGTGCTGTGAGAGGCTGTGGTGGTCTGGGACGAGCTGGGACGGGCTGTGGCTGGCTGGGACGGGCTGTGGTGGGCTGGGACGGGCTGTGGTGGGCCGTAGTGGGCTGTGGTGGGCTGTGACGGGCTGTGGTGGTCTGCGACAAGCTATTGTGGGCTGTGGTGGGCTGGGACGAGCTGTGGTGGGCTCTGGTGGGCTGGGACGGACTGTCGTGGGCTGGGATGGGCTGTGGTGGGCTGGTACGGGCTGGGACGGGCCGTGGTGGGCTGGGACGGGCAGTGGTTGGCTGGGACGGGCAGTGGTGGGCTGGGACGGGCTGTGGTGGGCTGGGACGGTCTGTGGTGGGCTGTGGTAAGCTGGGACGGGCTGTGGTGGGCTGGGACGGTCTGTGGTGGGCTGTGGTAAGCTGGGACGGGCTGTGGTGGGCCGGGACGGGCCGTGGTGGGCTGTGGTGCGCCGTGTTTATCTGGGACGAGCTGTGGTGGGCCATGGCGGGCCGTGGTGGGCTGGGACGGGCCGTGGTTTGCCGTGGTGGGCTGAAACAGGCTGTGGTGACCGGTGGTGGGCTGTGCTGACCGGTGGTGGGCTATGGTTGGCTGGGACGGGTTGCGGTGGGCTGGGACGGGTTTCGGTGGGCTAGGACGGGCTGCGGTGGGCTGGGACGGGCTGCGGTGGGCTGGGATAAGCTGTGTTGGGCTGTGACGGGCTGTGGTAGGCTGGGATGAGCTGTGGAGGGTTGGGACGGGCTGTGGAGGGCTGTGCTGGGCTTGGACAGGCTGTGGTGGGCTGAGACGGGCCGTGGTGGTCCGTGCTGGGCTGGGACGGGCCGTGCTGGGCTAGGACGGGCTGTGGTGAACTGTGGTGGGCTGTGATGGGCCGTGGTGGGCTGGGACGGGCCATGGTGGGGTGCGACGGGCCGTGGTGGGCTGCGACGGGCCGTGGTGGGCTGGGACGGGCCGTGGTGGGCTGGGACAGGCTGTGGTGGGCTGTGGTGGACTGGGAAGGGCCGTGGTGGGCCGTGGTGTGCTCTGGTGGGCCATGGTGGACCATGGTTGGCCGTGGTGGGCCGGGACAGGCCGTGGTTAGCCGTGGTGGGCTGAAACAGGCTGGGACGGGCTCTGGTGGGCTGGGACGGGATGTGGTGGGCTGGGACGGGCCGTGGTGGGCTGGGACGGGCTGTGGTGGGCTGTGGTGGGCTGGGACGGGCTGTGGTCGTCTGGGACGGGTTGTGGTGAGCTGAGACGGGCCGTGGTGGGCTGAGACGGGCCGTGGTGGGCTGGGACGGGCTGGTACTTGCTGTGGTGGGCTGTTATGGGCTGTGGTGTGCTGTGAGAGGCTGTGGTGGTCTGGGACGAGCTGGGACGGGCTGTGGTGGGCTGGGACGGGCTTTGGTGGGCTGGGACGGGCTGTGGTGGGCTGGGACGGGCTGTGGTGGGCTGGGACGGGCTGTAGTGGTCTGTGACAAGCTCTTGTGGGCTGTGGTGGGCTGGGACGAGCTCTGGTGGGCTCTGGTGGGCTCTGGTGGGCTGGGACGGGCTGTCGTGGGCTGGGACGGGCTGTCGTGGGCTGGGACGGGCTGGGACGGGCCGTGGTGGGCTGGGACGGGCCGTGGTGGGCTGGGACGGGCCGTGGTGGGCTGGGACGGGTTGGGATAGGCTGCGGTGGGCCGTGGTGTGCTGTGGTGGGCCGTGGTGGGCTGGGATAGGCTGTGGTGAGCTGAGACGGGCTCTGGAGGTCTGTGGTGGGCTAGGACGGCTTAGTGGTGGGCTGGGACGGGCTGTGGTGGGCTGTGGTGGGCTGGGACGGGCTGTGGTGGGCTGGGACAGGCTGCGGTGTGTTGTGGAGAGCTGTGACGGGCTGTGACGGGCTGTGGTAGGCCGGGACGGGCTGTGGTGGGCTGTGGTGCGCCGTGTTTATCTGGGACGAGCTGTGGTGGGCCGTGGTGGGCTGAGACGGGCCGTGGTTTGCCGTGGTGGGCTGAAACAGGCTGTGGTGACCTGTGGTGGGCTGTGGTGACCGGTGGTGGGCTGTGGTGACCTGTGGTGGGCTGTGGTGGGCTGGGACGGGTTGCAGTGGGCTGGGACGGGTTTCGGTGGGCTGGGATAAGCTGTGTTGGGCTGCGACGGGCTGTGGTAGGCTGGGATGAGCTGTGGAGGGTTGGGACGGGCTGTGGAGGGTTGTGGAGGGCTGTGCTGGGCTTGGACAGGCTGTGGTGGGCTGAGATGGGCCGTGGTGGTCCGTGGTGAGCTGGGACGGGCCGTGCTGGGCTAGGACGGGCTGTGGTGAACTGTGGTGGGCTGTGATGGGCCGTGGTGGGCTGGGACGGGCCGTGGTGGGCTGGGACATGCCGTGGTGGGCTGTGGTGGACTGGGAAGGGCCGTGGTGGGCCGTGGTGTGCACTGGTGGGCCATGGTGGACCGTGGTTGGCCGTGGTGGGCCGGCACAGGCCGTGGTTAGCCGTGGTGGGCTGAAACAGGCTGGGACGGGCTCTGGTGGGCTGGGACGGGCTCTGGTGGGCTGGGCTGGGCTCTGGTGGGCTGGGACGGGCTGGGACGGGCTGTGGTGGGCTGGGACGGGCTGTGGTCGTCTGGGACGGGTTGTGGTGAGCTGAGACGGGCCGTGGTGGGCTGAGACGGGCCGTGGTGGGCTGGGACGGGCTGGTACTTGCTGTGGTGGGCTGTTACGGGCTGTGGTGTGCTGTGAAAGGCTGTGGTGGGCTGGGACGGGCTGTGGTGGGCTGGGACGGGCTGGGAAGGGCTGTGGTGGGTTGTGGTGAGCTGGGACAACCTCTGGTGGGCTGGGACGGGCTGTGACGGGCTGTGGTGGGCTGTGGTAAGCTGGGACGGGCTCAGGTGGGTTGGGGCAGGCTGTGGTGCACTGTGGTTGGCTGGGACGGGCCATGGTTGGCTGGGACGGGCAGTGGTGGGCTGTGGTGTGATGGGACGGGCTGTGGTGGGCTGGGATCGGCTGGGATAGGCTGTGGTTGGTTATGGTGGGCTGGGACGGGCTGTGGTGGGCTGGGACGGGCTCTGGTGGGCCGGGACAGACTCTGGTGCGCTGTGGTGGGCTGTGGTGGGCTATGGTGCGCTGTGGTGGGTTGTGGTGAGCTAGAACGGGTTGTGGTGGGCTGGGACGGGCTATAGTGGGCTGGGACGGGATTGTGGTGGGCTGGGACGGGCTCTGATGGTCTGCAGCGGCCGTGGTGGGCTGGGACGGGCTGTGGTGGGCTGGGACGGGCTGGGAAGGGCTGTGGTGGGTTGTGGTGAGCTGGGACGACCTCTGGTGGGCTGGGACGGGCTGTGACGGGCTGTGGTGGGCTGTGGTAAGCTGGGACGGGCTCAGGTGGGTTGGGGCAGGCTGTGGTGCGCTGTGGTTGGCTGGGACGGGCCGTGGTTGGCTGGGACGGGCAGTGGTGGGCTGTGGTGTGATGGGACGGGCTGTGGTGGGCTGGGATCGGCTGGGATAGGCTGTGGTTGGTTATGGTGGGCTGGGACGGGCTGTGGTGGGCTGGGACGGGCTGTAGTGGGCTGAGGCGGGCTGTGGTGGGCTTCACGGGCTGTGGTGGGCTGTGGTGGTCTGTGGTGGCCTGGGACGTGCTGTGGTGGGCTGGGACGGGCTGTGGTGGGCTGTGGTGGGTTCTGAAGGGCTGTGGTGGGCTGTGGTGGGTTGGGACACGCTGTGGTGGGTAGGGACGGGCTGTGGTGGGCTGTGGTGTGTTGTGACGGGTTGGCACGGGCTGGGACGGGCCGTGGTGGGCTGGGATGGGTTGCAGTGGGCTGTGGTGGGCTGTGGTGGGCTGGGACGGGCTGTGGTGGGTTGGGACGGGCTGGGACGGGCTGGGACGGGCAGTGGTGGGCTGGGACGGGGTGTGGTGGGCTGTGGTGGGCCGTGGTGGGCTGGGACGGGCTGTGGTGGGCTGGGACGGGCAGTGGTGGGCTGGGACGGGCAGTGGTGGGCTGGGACGGGCTGTGGTGGGCTGTGGTGGGCTGTGGTGTGCTGGGACGGGCTGTGGTGGGCCGGGACGGGCCGTGGTGGGCTGTGGTGCGCCGTGTTTATCTGGGACGAGCTGTGGTGGGCCATGGCGGGCCGTGGTGGGCTGGGACGGGCCGTGGTTTACTGTGGTGGGCTGAAACAGGCTGTGGTGACCGGTGGTGGGCTGTGGTGACCGGTGGTGGGCTGTGGTGACCTGTGGTGGGCTGGGACGGGTTTCGGTGGGCTGGGATAAGCTGTGTTGGGCTGCGATGGGCTGTGGTAGGCTGGGATGAGCTGTGGAGGGTTGGGACGGGCTGTGGAGGGTTGTGGAGGGCTGTGCTGGGCTTGGACAGGCTGTGGTGGGCTGAGATGGGCCGTGGTGGTCCGTGGTGGGCTGGGACGGGCCGTGCTGGGCTAGGACGGGCTGTGGTGAACTGTGGTGGGCTGTGATGGGCCGTGGTGGGCTGGGACGGGCCGTGGTGGGCTGGGGTGGGCCGTGGTGGGCTGGGACGGGCCGTGGTGGGCTGGGACAGGCTGTGGTGGGCTGTGGTGGACTGGGAAGGGCCGTGGTGGGCCGTGGTGTGCTCTGGTGGGCCATGGTGGACCGTGGTTGGCCGTGGTGGGCCGGGACAGGCCGTGGTTAGCCGTGCTGGGCTGAAACAGGCTGGGACGGGCTCTGGTGGGCTGGGACGGGATGTGGTGGGCTGGGACGGGCCGTGGTGGGCTGGGACGGGCCGTGGTGGGCTGGGACGGGCTGTGGTGGGCTCGGACGGGGTGTGGTCGTCTGGGACGGGTTGTGGTGAGCTGAGACGGGCCGTGGTGGGCTGAGACGGGCCGTGGTGGGCTGGGACGGGCTGGTACTTGCTGTGGTGGGCTGGGACGGGGGTGCTGTGAGAGGCTGTGGTGGGCTGGGACGGGCTGTGGTGGGCTGGGACGGGCTGTGGTGGGCTGGGACGGGCTGTGGTGGGCCGTAGTGGGCTGTGTTTGGCTTGGACGGGCTGTGGTGGTCTGTGACAAGCTCTTGTGGGCTGTGGTGGGCTGGGACGAACTGTGGTGGGCTCTGGTGGGCTCTGGTGGGCTGGGACGGACTGTCGTGGGCTGGGACGAGCTGTCGTGGGCTGGGACGGGCTGGGACGGGCCGTGGTGGGCTGGGACGGGCCGTGGTGGGCTGGGACGGGTTGGGATAGGCTGCGGTGGGCTGGGACGGGCGGTGGTGGGTTGTGGTGAGCTGAGACGGGCTGTGGTGGGCTGTGGTGAACTGGGAAGGGCTCTGGTGGTCTGGAATGGGCTGTGGTGGGCTGGGACGGGCCGTGGCAGGCTGCGGTGGGCTGGGACGGGCTGTGGTGGGCTGGGACAGGCTCTGGTGGGCCGGGACAGACTCTGGTGCGCTGTGGTGGGCTGTGGTGGGCTATGGTGCGCTGTGGTGGGTTGTTGTGAGCTAGAACGGGTTGTGGTGGGCTGGGACGGGCTATAGTGGGCTGGGACGGGATTGTGGTGGGCTGGGACGGGCTCTGATGGTCTGCGGCGGCCGTGGTGGGCTGGGACGGGCTGTGGTGGGCTGGGACGGGCTGGGAAGGGCTGTGGTGGGTTGTGGTGAGCTGGGACGACCTCTGGTGGGCTGTGACGGGCTGTGACGGGCTGTGGTGGGCTGTGGTAAGCTGGGACGGGCTCAGGTGGGTTGGGGCAGGCTGTGGTGCGCTGTGGTTGGCTGGGACGGGCTGTGGTGGGGGGGGACGGGCTTTGGTGGGTTAGTGGTGGGCTGGGACGACCTCTTGTGGTCTGGGACGGGCTGTGGTGGGCTGTGGTGAGCTGGGACGGGCTCTGGTGGGTTGGCACGGGGCGTGGTGGGCTGTGGTGGGCTGGGACGGGCTGTGGTGGGCTGGGACGGGCTCTGGTGGTCTGGGACATACTGTGGTGGGCTGGGACGGGCTGTGGTGCTCTGTGGTGGGCTGGGACGTGCCGTGGTGGACCGTGGTGGGCTTGGATGGGCCGTGGTGGGCTTGGATGGGCCGTGGTGGGCTGTGGTCTGCCGTGGTGGGCTGTGGTCGGCCGTGGTGGGCTGTGGTGGGCTGTGGTCGGTTGTGGTGGGCTGGGACGGGCTGTGGTGGGCTGAGATGGGATGTGGTGGTCTGGGACAGGCTGTAATGGGCTGGGATGGGCTGTGGTGCGCCTTGGTGGGCTGTGTTGGGCCCGGATGGGCCGTGGTGGGCTGTGGTGGGCCGTGGTGGGCTGGGACGGGCTGTGGTGGGCTGGGACGGGCCGTGGTTGGCTGGGACGGGCTGTGGTGGGCTGTGGTGTGATGGGACGGGCTGTGGTGGGCTGGGATCGGCTGGGATAGGCTGTGGTTGGTTATGGTGGGCTGGGAAGAGCTGTGGTGGTCTGGGACAAGCTGTGGTGGGCTGTGGTGGGCTGGGAAGAGCTGTGGTGGTCTGGGACAAGCTGTCGTGGGCTGTGGTGGGCTGGGACGGGCTGTGGTGGGCTGAGATGGGATGTGGTGGTCTGGGACAGGCTGTAATGGGCTGGGATGGGCTGTGGTGCGCCTTGGTGGGCTGTGTTGGGCCCGGATGGGCCGTGGTGGGCTGTGGTGGGCCGTGGTGGGCTGGGACGGGCTGTGGTGGGCTGGGACGGGCCGTGGTTGGCTGGGACGGGCTGTGGTGGGCTGTGGTGTGATGGGACGGGCTGTGGTGGGCTGGGATCGGCTGGGATAGGCTGTGGTTGGTTATGGTGGGCTGGGACGGGCTGTGGTGGGCTGGGACGGGCTGTAGTGGGCTGAGGCGGGCTGTGGTGGGCTTCACGGGCTGTGGTGGGCTGTGGTGGTCTGTGGTGGCCTGGGACGTGCTGTGGTGGGCTGGGACGGGCTGTGGTGGGCTGTGGTGGGTTCTGAAGGGCTGTGGTGGGTTGGGACACGCTGTGGTGGGTAGGGACGGGCTGTGGTGGGCTGTGGTGTGTTGTGACGGGTTGGCACGGGCTGGGACGGGCCGTGGTGGGCTGGGATGGGCTGCGGTGGGCTGTGGTGGGCTGTGGTGGGCTGGGACGGGCTGTGGTGGGTTGGGACGGGCTGGGACGGGCTGGGACGGGCAGTGGTGGGCTGGGACGGGCAGTGGTGGGCTGGGACGGGCTGTGGTGGGCTGGGACGGTCTGTGGTGGGGTGTGGTAAGCTGGGACGGGCTGTGGTGGGCTGTGGTGGGCTGTGGTGGGCTGTGGCGTGCTAGGACGGGCTGTGGTGGGCCGGGACAGGCCGTGGTGGGCTGTGGTGCGCCGTGTTTATCTGGGACGAGCTGTGGTGGGCCATGGCGGGCCGTGGTGGGCTGGGACGGGCCGTGGTTTACTGTGGTGGGCTGAAACAGGCTGTGGTGACCGGTGGTGGGCTGTGGTGACCTGTGGTGGGCTGTGGTGGGCTGGGACGGGTTTGGGTGGGCTGGGATAAGCTGTGTTGGGCTGCGACGGGCTGTGGTAGGGTGGGATGAGCTGTGGAGGGTTGGGACGGGCTGTGGAGGGTTGTGGAGGGCTGTGCTGGGCTTGGACAGGCTGTGGTGGGCTGAGATGGGCCGTGGTGGTCCGTGGTGGGCTGGGACGGGCCGTGCTGGGCTAGGACGGGCTGTGGTGAACTGTGGTGGGCTGTGATGGGCTGTGGTGGGCTGGGACGGGCCGTGGTGGGCTGTGATGGGCTGTGGTGGGCTGGGACGGGCCGTGGTGGGCTGGGACAGGCTGTGGTGGGCTGTGGTGGACTGGGAAGGGCCGTGGTGGGCCGTGGTGTGCTCTGGTGGGCCATGGTGGACCGTGGTTGGTTGTGGTGGGCCGGGACAGGCCGTGGTTAGCCGTGGTGGGCTGAAACAGGCTGGGACGGGCTCTGGTGGGCTGGGACGGGATGTGGTGGGCTGGGACGGGCCGTGGTGGGCTGGGACGGGCTGTGGTGGGCTGAGACGGGCCGTGGTGGGCTGAGACGGGCCGTGGTGGGCTGAGACGGGCCGTGGTGGGCTGGGACGAGCTGTCGTGGGCTGTGGTGGGCTGGGACGGGCTGTGGTGGGCTGAGATGGGATGTGGTGGTCTGGGACAGGCTGTAATGGGCTGGGATGGGCTGTGGTGCGCCTTGGTGGGCTGTGTTGGGTCCGGATGGGCCGTGGTGGGCTGTGGTGGGCCGTGGTGGGCTGGGACGGGCTGTGGTGGGCTGGGACGGGCCGTGGTTGGCTGGGACGGGCTCTGGTGGGCTGGGACGGGTTGCGGTGGGCTGGGACGGGCTGCGGTGGGCTGGGACGGGCTGTGGTGAGCTTGGACGGGCTGCGATGGGCTGGGACGGGTTGCGGTGGGCTGGGACGGGCTGGGACCGGCTGCGGTGGGCTGGGACGGGCTGCGGTGGGTTGGGACGGTCTGTGGTGGGCTGTGGCAGGCTGGGATGGGCTGTGGTGCGCTGGGACGGGCTGTGGTATGCGGGGATGGGCTGTGGTGTGCTGGGACGGGCTGTGGTGGGCAAGGACGCACTGTGGGGGGCCGGGACGGGCTGTGGTGGGCTATGGTGAGCTGGGACGGGCTGTGGTGGGCTGAGATGGTCTGTGGCGGGCTGTGGAGGGCTGGGACATGCTGTGTTGGTCTGGAAGGGGCCGTGGTGGGCCGTGGTGGGCTGTGGGTGGCCGTGGTGGGCTGTGGTGGGCTGTGCTGGGCTGGGACGGGCTGTGCTGGGCTGGGACGGGCTGTGCTGGGCTGGGACGGACTGCGGTGGGCTGTGGTGGGCCGTGGTGGGCCGGGATGGTCTGTGGTGGGCTGGGAAAGGCTGGGACGGGCTGTGGTGGGCCGGGATGGGCTGGGACGTGCTGGGACGGGCTGTGGTGGGCTGGGACGAGCTGTGGTGGTCTATGGTAAGATGGGACGGGCTGGGACGGGATGTGGTGGGCCGCAATGGACTGGGACAGGCTGGGACGGGCTGTGGTGGGCTGGGACAGGCTGGGACGGGCTGTGGTGGGCTGGGACGAGTTGTGGTGGGCTGGGACGGGCTGACATGGGCTGGGACGGGCTGGGACGCCTTGGACGGGTTGTGGTGGGCGGTGACGGGTTGTGGTGGGCGGGGAAGGGCTTTGGTGGGCTGGAACGGGCTTTGGTGGGCTGGGCCGTGCCGTGGTGTGCCGGGACCGGTCTTGGTTGGCTGGGACGGGCCGTGGTGGGCCGGGAAGGGCAGTAGTGGGTGGGGACAAGTTGTGGTGGGCGGGGACAAGTTGTAGTGGGCAGGGACGGGCTGTGGTGGGCGGGGACGGGCTGTGGTGGGCGGGGACGGGCTGTGGTGGGCGGGGACAGGGTGTGGTGAGCGGGGACGGGCTTTGGTGGGTTGTGGTGAGCTGGGACGGGCTATGGTGGGCTGGGACGGGCTGCGGTGGGCTGGGACGGACTGCGGTGGGCTGGGACAAGCTGTGGTGGGCTCTGGTGGGCTGGGACGGGCTCTGGTGGGCTGGGACAAGCTGTGGTGGGCTGTGGTGGGCTGAAACGGGCTGTGGTGGGCTGGGATGCGCTGTGCTGGGCTGGGATGCGCTGTGGTGGGCCTGGATGGGCTGTGGTGGGCTGGGACGGGCTGTGGTGGGCTGGGACGGACTGTGGTGTCCTGGGACGGGCTGCGGTGGGCTGGGACGGACTGTGGTGGGCTGGGACAAGCTGTGGTGGGCTGGGAAGGGCTGGGACGGGCTGTGGTGGGCTGGGAAGGGCTGGGACAAGCTGTGGTGGGCTGGGACGGGCTGTGGTTGGCTGGGATGGGCTGTGGTGGGCTGGGACTGGCTCTGGTGGGCCGGGACGTGCTGTGGTAGGCTGTGGTGTGCTGGGATGGGCTGTCGTGGGCTGGGACGGGCTGTGGTGGGCTGGGACAGGCTGTGGTGGGCTGGGACGGGCTGTGGTGGGCTGGGACGGGCTGGGAAGGGCTGGGACGGGCTGTGGTGTGCTGGGACGGGCTGTGGTGGGCTGGGACGGGCTGTGGTGGGCTGGGACAAGTTGGGGTGGACTGTGGTGGGCTGAGACGGGCTGTGGTTGGCTGGGACGGGCTCTGGTTGGCTCGGACAAGCTGTGGTGGGCTGTGGTGGGCTGGGACGGGCTGTGGTGGGCTGGGACGGGCTGTGGTGGTCTGGGACGGGCTGTGGTGGGCTAGGACGGGATGCGGTGGGCCGTGGTGGGCTGTGGTGGGCCGTGGTGGGCTGGGACAGCCTGTGGTGGGCTATGACGTGCCGTGGTGTTCCGTGGTGAACTGTGGTGGGCTGTGGTAAGCCGTGGTGGGTTGTGGTGGGCCCTGGTGGGCTGTGGTCGGACGTGGTGGGCTGGGACAAGCTGTGGTGGGCTGGGACGGGCCGTGGTGGGCCAGGACCGGCCTTGGTTGGCCGTGACGGGCTGTGGTGGGCCGGGCTGGGCTGTAGTGGGCGGGGACAAGTTGTGGTGGGCGGGGACAGGCTGTGGTGAGCAGGGAAGGGCTGTGGTGGCCTGGGACGGGCTGGGACGGGCTGTGGTGAGCGGGGACGGGCTTTGGTGGGCTCTGGTGGGCTGGAACGGGCTCTGGTAGGCTGGGACGGGCTGTGGCAAGCTGTAATGGGCTGTGGTGGGCTTGGACGGGCTGTGGTGGGTTGTGGTGAGCTGAGATGGGCTGGGACGGGCTGGGACGGGCTGTGGTGGGCTGTGGTGGGACGGGACAGGCTGTGGTGGGCTGGGACGGGCTGTGGTGGTCTACGGTAGCCTGTGGTGTGCTGTAGTGGCCTGTGGTGGGCTGGGATGGGCTGTGGTGGGCTGGGACGGGCTGTGGTGGGCTGTGGTTGGACGGGACGGGCTGCGGTGAGCCAGGACAGGCTGTGGTGTGCTGAGACGGGCTCTGGTGGGCCGGGACGGGCTGTGGTGGGCCGGGATGGGCTATGGTGGGCCGGGACAAGCTGTGGTAGGTTGGGACGGGCTCTGGTGGACTGGGACGGGCTCTGGTGGGCTGGAACAGGCCGTGGTGGGCTGGGATGGGCTGTGGTGGGGTGTGGTGAGCTGAGACGGTCTGGGAGGGGCTGAAACGGGCTGGGCCGGCTCTGGGGGTCTGGGAGGGGCTGGGAAGGCCTGTGGTGGGCTGGGACGAGCTGGGACGGGCTGGGACGGGCTGTGGTGGGCTGGGACGGGCAGTGGTGGGCTGGGACGGGCTGTGGTGGGCTGGGACGGGCTGTGGTGGGCCGGGACGGGCTGTGGTGGGCTGGGACGCGCTGTGGTGTGCTGGGACGCGCTGTGGTGGGCTGGGACGCGCTGTGGTGGGCTGGGAAGGGCTGGGACGGGCTGTGGTGGGCTGGGACGGGTCGTGGTGGGCCAGGACCCGCCTTGGTTGGCCGTGACGGGCTGTGGTGGGCCGGGCCGGTCTGTAGTGGGCGGGGACAAGTTGTGGTGGGCGGGGACAAGCTGTGGTGTGCTGGGACGGGCTGTGGTGGGCTGGGACGGGCTGTGGTGGGCTGGGATGGGCTGTGGTGGGCTGGGACAGGCTCTGGTGGGCCGGTACGTGCTGTGGTAGGCTGTGGTGTGCTGGGATGGGCTGTCGTGTGCTGGGAAGGGCTGTGGTGGGCTGGGACGGGCTGTGGTGGGCTGGGACGGGCTGTGGTGGGCTGTTACGGGCTGGGACGGGCTGTGGTGGTCTGGGACAAGCTGTGGTGGGCTCTGGTGGGATGGGACGGGCTGTTGTGGGCTTTGGTGGGCTGGGACTGGATGTGGTGGGCTGGGAAGGGCTGTGGTGGGCTGGGACAGGCTGGCACGGGCTGTGGTGGGCTGGTATTGGCTGGCACGAACTGGGACGGGCCATGGTGGGCTGGGACGGGCCGTGGTGGGCTGGGACGGGCCGTGGTGGGCTGGGACGGGCTGTGGTGGGCCGCGGTGGGCCGTTGTGGGCTGGGACGGGCCGTGGTAGAACTGTGGTGAGCTGTGGTGTCCTGGGATGGGCTGTGGGGGGCTATGACGGGATGTGGTGAGCCGGGACGGGCTGTGGTGAGCTGGATCGGGCTGAGACGGGCTGTGGTGGGCCGGGACGGGCTGGGACGGGCTGTGGTGGGCTGTGGTGGGATGGGACGAGCTGTGGTGGTCTATGGTGGGATGGGACGGGCTGGGACGGGATGTGGTGGGCCGCAATGGACTGGGACAGGCTGGGACGGGCTGTGGTGGGCTGGGACGAGTTGTGGTGGGCTGGGACGGGCTGACATGGGCTGGGACGGGTTGGGACGCCTTGGACGGGTTGTGGTGGGCGGTGACGTGTTGTGGTGGGCGGGGACGGGCTTTGGTGGGCGGGGACGGGCTTTGGTGGGCTGTGGTGGGCTGGAACGGGCTTTGGTGGGCTGGGACGGGCTGTGGTGGGCTGGGACGAGCTGTGGTGGGCTGGGACGAGTTCTGGTGGGCTGGGACGGGCTGAGATGGGCTGGGACGGGCTGGGACGCCTTGGACGGGCTGTGGTGGACGGTGACGGGTTGTGGTGGGCGGTGACGGGTTGTGGTGGGCTGGGACGGGCTTGGGTGTGCTGTGGTGGGCGGGCACGGTCTGTGGTGGGCTGGAACAGGCTGTGGTGGGTTGGGATGGGCTGTGGTGGGCCGGGACCGGTCTTGGTTGGCTGGGACGGGCCGTGGTGGGCCGGGAAGGGCCGTAGTGTGTGGGGACAAGTTGTGGTGGGCAGGGACGGGCTGTGGTGGGCGGGGACGGGCTGTGGTGGGCGGGGATGGGCTGTGGTGGGCGGGGACGGGATTTGGTGGCCTGTGGTGGGCTGGGACGAGCTGTGGTGGGCTGGGACGGGCTGTGGTGGGCTGTGGTGGGCTGGGACGGACTGTGGTGTCCTGGGACGGGCTGTGGTGGGCTGGGACGGGCTGTGGTGGGCTGGGACAAGCTGTGGTGGGCTCTGGTGGGCTGGGACGGGCTGTGGTGGGGTGGGACGGGCTCTGGTGGGCTGGGACAAGCTGTGGTGGGCTGTGGTGGGCTGGGATGCGCTTTGGTGGGCTGGGATGCGCTATGGTGGGCTGGGATGTGCTGTGGTGGGCTGGGACGCGCTGTGGTGGGCTGGGAAGGGCTGGGACGGGCTGTGGTGGGCTGGGACGGGCTGTGGTTGGCTGGGATGGGCTGTGGTGGGCTGGGACTGGCTCTGGTGGGCCGGGACGTGCTGTGGTAGGCTGTGGTGGGCTGGGACGAGCTGTGGTGGGCTGGGACGGGCTGTGGTGGGCTGGGACGGGCTGTGGTGGGCTGGGACGGGCTGGGACGGGCTGGGACGGGCTGTGGTGTGCTGGGATAGGCTGTGGTGGGCTGGGACGGACTGTGGTGGGCTGGGACAAGCTGTGGTGGGCTGTGGTGGGCTGAGACGGGCTGTGGAGGGCTGGGACGGGCTGTGGTGGTCTGGGATGGGCTGTGGTGGGCTGGGACGGGATGCGGTGGGCCGTGGTGGGCTGGGACAGGCTGTGGTGGGCTATGGCGTGCCGTGGTGTGCCGTGGTGAACTGTGGTGGGCTGTGGTAAGCCGTGGTGGGTTGTGGTGGGCCGTGGTGGGCTGTGGTCGGACGTGGTGGGCTGGGACAGGCTGTGGTGAGCAGGGAAGGGCTGTGGTGGGCTGGGACGGGCTGGGACGGGCTGTGTTGGGCGGGGACGGGCTTTGGTGTGCTCTGGTGGGCTGGAACGGGCTCTGGTGGGCTGGGACGGGCTGTGGTAAGCTGTAATGGGCTGTGGTGGGCTTGGACGGGCTGTGGTGGGTTGTGGTGAGCTGAGATGGGCTGGGACGGGCTGGGACAGGCTGTGGTGGGCTGTATTGGGCTATGGTGGGCTGGGACGGGCTCTGGTGGGCCGGGACGGGCTGTGGTGTGCTGAGACGGGCTCTGGTGGGCCAGGACGGGCTGTGGTGGGACGGGATGGGCTATGGTGGGCCGGGACAAGCTGTGGTAGGTTGGGACGGGCTGTGGTGGACTGGGACGGGCTCTGGTGGGCTGGAACATGCCGTGGTGGGCTGGGATGGGCTGTGGTGGGGGTGTGGTGAGCTGAGACGGTCTGGGAGGGGCTGGAACGGGCTGGGCCGGCTCTGGGGGTCTGGGAGGGGCTGGGAAGGCCTGTGATGGGCTGGGACGAGCTGGGACGGGCTGGGACGGGCAGTGGTGGGCTGGGACGGGCAGTGGTGGGCTGAGGTGGGCCGCGGTGGGCCGGGACGGACCATGGTGGGCCGGGACGGGCGGTGATGGGCCTGGACGGGCCGTGGTGGACTGTAGTGGGCTGGGACGGGCTTTGGTGGGCTATGACGTGCTGTTGTAGGCTGTGGTGTGCTGGGACGGGCTGTGGTGGGCTGGGACGGGCTGTGGTGGGCTGGGACGGGCTGTGGTGGGCTGGGACGCGCTGTGCTATGCTGGGACGCGCTGTGGTGGGCTGGGACGGGCTGTGGTGGGCTGGGACGGGCTGTGGTGGGCTGGCACGCGCTGCGGTGGGCTGGGAAGGGCTGGGACGGGCTGTGGTGGGCCAGGACCAGCCTTGGTTGGCCATGACGGGCCGTGGTGGGCCGGGCCGGGCTGTAGTGAGCGGGGACAAGTTGTGGTGGGCGGGGACAGGCTGTGGTGAGCAGGGAAGGGCTGTGGTGGCCTGGGACGGGCTGGGACGGGCTGTGGTGAGCGGGGACAGGCTGTGGTGGGCGGGGACGGGCTTTGGTGGGCTCTGGTGGGCTGGAACGGGGTCTGGTGGGCTGGGACGGGCTGTGGTGAGCGGGGACAGGCTGTGGTGGGCTTGGACGGGCTGTGGTGGGTTGTGGTGAGCTGAGACGGGCTGTGGTGGGCTGTATTGGGCTGTGGTGGGCTGTATTGGGCTGTGGCGGGCTGGGACGGGCTGTGGCAGGCTGGGACGCGCTGTGGTGGGCTGTGGTGGGCCGGGATGGGCTGTGGTGGGCTGGGACGGGCTGTGGTGGTCTACGGTAGCCTGTGGTGTGCTGTATTGGGCTGTGGTGGGCTGTATTGGGCTGTGGTGGTCTGGGACGGGCTTTGGTGGGCTGTGGTGGGACGGGATGGGCTGTGGTGGGCTGGGACGGGCTGTGGTGTGCTGAGACGGGCTCTGGTGGGCCGTGACGGGCTGTGGTGGGCCGTGACGGGCTGTGGTGGGCCGTGACGGGCTGTGGTGGGCCGGGACGGGCTGTGGTGGGACGGGACGGGCTGTGGTGGGACGGGACGGGCTGTGGTGGGACGGGATGGGCTGTGGTGTGCCGGGACGGGCTGTGGTGGGCTGGGACGCGCTGTGGTGCACTGGGACGAATTGTTGTGGGCTGGGACGGGCTGTGGTGAGCCGTGGTGTACCGTTGTGGGCTGGGACGGGCCGTGGTGAACTGTGGTGGGTTGGGATGGGCTGTGGGGGGCTGGGTCGGGCTAAGACGGGCTGTGGTGGGCTGGGACGGGTCGCAGTGGGCTGGGACTGGCTGTGGCGGGCTGGGACGGGCTGTGGTGGGCTGTGCTGGGACGGGACAGGCTGTGGTGGGCTGGGACGGGCTGTGGTGGTCTACGGTAGCCTGTGGTGTGCTGTAGTGGCCTGTGGTGGGCTGGGACGGGCTGTGGTGGGCTGGGACGGGCTGTGGTGGGCTGGGACGGGCTGTGGTGGGCTGGGACGGTCTGGGACGGGCTGTGGTGGGCTGGGACGGGCTGTGGTGGGCTGGGACGGGCTGTGGTGGGCTGAGGTGGGCTGTGGAGGGCTGGGACGGGCTGTGGTGGGCTGGGACGGGCTGTGGTGGTCTGCGGTAGGCTGTGGTGTGCTGTAGTGTCCTGTGGTGGGCTGGGACGGGCTGTGGTGGGCTGGGACAAGCTGTGGTGGGCTGGGACGGGCTGTCGTGGGCCGTGTTTGGCTGTGGTGGGTTGTGGTGGGCTGGGACAGGCTGTGGTGAGTTGAGACGGGCTGTGGTGTGCTGGGACACGATTTGGTGGGCTGGGCCGGGCTGTGGTGGGTTGGGATGGGCTCTGGTGCGCTGTGTTGGGTTGTGATGAGCTGAGACAGTCTGTGGTGGGTTGGGACGTGCTGTGGAGAGCTGTGGAGGGCTGTGGTGGGCTTGGACAGGCTGTGGTGGGTTGTGATCTGTCGTGGTGGGCCGTGGTGTGCTGGGACGGGCCGTGGTGGGCCGGGACGGGCCGTGGTGGGCCGGGACGGGCTATGGTAATCAGGGACGAGCCGTGGTGGGCTGGGACAGGCTGTGATGGGCTGGGACGAGCTGTGACGGGCTGGGACCGGCTGTGGTGGCCTGGGATGGGCTGTGGTGGGCTGGGACGGGCCGTGGTGGGCTGGGACGGAATGCGGTGGGCCGTGGTGGGCTGTGGTGGGCCGTGGTGGGCTGGGACAGGCTGTGGTGGGCTATGACGTGCCGTGGTGTGCCGTGGTGAACTGTGGTGGGCTGTGGTAAGCCGTGGTGGGTTGTGGTGGGCCGTGGTGGGCTGTGGTCGGACGTGGTGGGCTGGGACAAGCTGTGGTGGGCTGGGACGGGCCGTGGTGGGCCAGGACGGGCCGTGGTGGGCCAGGACTGGCCTTGGTTGGCCGTGACGGGCCGTGGTGGGCCGGGCCGGGCTGTAGTGGGCCGGGTCAAGTTGTGGTGGGCGGGGACAGGCTGTGGTGAGCAGGGAAGGGCTGTGGTGGCCTGGGACGGGCTGTGGTGAGCGGGGACGGGCTGTGTTGGGCGGGGATGGGCTTTGGTGGGCTCTGGTGGGCTGGAACGGGCTCTGCTGGGCTGGAACAGGATGGAAAGAGCTGTAATGGGCTGTGGTGGGCTTGGACGGGTTGTGGTGGCTTGTGGTGAGCTGAGATGGGCTGGGACGGGCTGGGACGGGCTGTGGTGGGCTGTATTGGGCTATGGTGGGCTGTGGTGGGCTGGGACGGGCTGTGGCGGGCTGGGACGGGCTGCGGTGGGCTGTGGTGGGACGGGACAGGCTGTGGTGGGCTGGGACGGGCTGTGGTGGTCTACGGTAGCCTGTGGTGTGCTGTAGTGGCCTGTGGTGGGCTGGGACGGGCTGTGGTGGGCTGGGACGGGCTGTGGTGGGCTGGGACGGGCTGTGGTGGGCTGGGACGGGCTGGGACGGGCTGTGGTGGGCTGGGACGGGCTGTGGTGGGCTGGGACGGGCTGTGGTGGGCTGAGGTGGGCTGTGGAGGGCTGGGACGGGCTGTGGTGGGCTGGGACGGGCTGTGGTGGTCTGCGGTAGGCTGTGGTGTGCTGTAGTGTCCTGTGGTGGGCTGGGACGGGCTGTGGTGGGCTGGGACAAGCTGTGGTGGGCTGGGACGGGCTGTGGTGGGCCGTGTTTGGCTGTGGTGGGTTGTGGTGGGCTGGGACAGGCTGTGGTGAGTTGAGACGGGCTGTGTTGTGCTGGGACACGATTTGGTGGGCTGGGCCGGGCTGTGGTGGGTTGGGATGGGCTCTGGTGCGCTGTGTTGGGTTGTGATGAGCTGAGACAGTCTGTGGTGGGTTGGGACGTGCTGTGGAGAGCTGTGGAGGGCTGTGGTGGGCTTGGACAGGTTGTGGTGGGTTGTGATCTGTCGTGGTGGGCCGTGGTGTGCTGGGACGGGCCGTGGTGGGCCGGGACGGGCCGTGGTGGGCCGGGACGGGCTATGGTAATCAGGGACGGGCCGTGGTGGGCTGGGACGGGCTGTGATGGGCTGGGACGAGCTGTGACGGGCTGGGACCGGCTGTGGTGGCCTGGGATGGGCTGTGGTGGGCTGGGACGGGCTGTGGTGGGCTGGGACGGGATGCGGTGGGCCGTGGTGGGCTGTGGTGGGCCGTGGTGGGCTGGGACAGGCTGTGGTGGGCTATGACGTGCCGTGGTGTGCCGTGGTGAACTGTGGTGGGCTGTGGTAAGCCGTGGTGGGTTGTGGTGGGCCGTGGTGGGCTGTGGTCGGCCGTGGTGGGCTGGGACAAGCTGTGGTGGGCTGGGACGGGCTGTGGTGGGCCAGGACGGGCCGTGGTGGTCCAGGACTGGCCTTGGTTGGCCGTGACGGGCCGTGGTGGGCCGGGCCGGGCTGTAGTGGGCCGGGTCAAGTTGTGGTGGGCGGGGACAGGCTGTGGTGAGCAGGGAAGGGCTGTGGTGGCCTGGGACGGGCTGTGGTGAGCGGGGACGGGCTGTGTTGGGCGGGGATGGGCTTTGGTGGGCTCTGGTGGGCTGGAACGGGCTCTGCTGGGCTGGAACAGGATGGAAAGAGCTGTAATGGGCTGTGGTGGGCTTGGACGGGTTGTGGTGGGTTGTGGTGAGCTGAGATGGGCTGGGACGGGCTGGGACGGGCTGTGGTGGGCTGTATTGGGCTATGGTGGGCTGTGGTGGGCTGGGACGGGCTGTGGCGGGCTGGGACGGGCTGTGGTGGGCTGTGGTGGGACGGGACAGGCTGTGGTGGGCTGGGACGGGCTGTGGTGGTCTACGGTAGCCTGTGGTGTGCTGTAGTGGCCTGTGGTGGGCTGGGACGGGCTGTGGTGGGCTGGGACGGGCTGTGGTGGGCTGGGACGGGCTGGGACGGGCTGTGGTGGGCTGGGACAGGCTGTGGTGGGCTGGGATGGGCTGTGGTGGGCTGAGGTGGGCTGTGGAGGGCTGGGACGGGCTGTGGTGGGCTGGGACGGGCTGTGGTGGTCTGCGGTAGGCTGTGGTGTGCTGTAGTGTCCTGTGGTGGGCTGGGACGGGCTGTGGTGGGCTGGGACAAGCTGTGGTGGGCTGGGACGGGCTGTGGTGGGCCGTGTTTGGCTGTGGTGGGTTGTGGTGGGCTGGGACAGGCTGTGGTGAGTTGAGACGGGCTGTGGTGTGCTGGGACACGATTTGGTGGGCTGGGCCGGGCTGTGGTGGGTTGGGATGGGCTCTGGTGCGCTGTGTTGGGTTGTGATGAGCTGAGACAGTCTGTGGTGGGTTGGGACGTGCTGTGGAGAGCTGTGGAGGGCTGTGGTGGGCTTGGACAGGCTGTGGTGGGTTGTGATCTGTCGTGGTGGGCCGTGGTGTGCTGGGACGGGCCGTGGTGGGCCGGGACGGGCCGTGGTGGGCCGGGACGTGCTATGGTAATCAGGGACGGGCCGTGGTGGGCTGGGACGGGCTGTGATGGGCTGGGACTAGCTGTGACGGGCTGGGACCGGCTGTGGTGGCCTGGGATGGGCTGTGGTGGGCTGGGACGGGCTGTGGTGGGCTGGGACGGGATGCGGTGGGCCGTGGTGGGCTGTGGTGGGCTGGGACGGGCTGTGGTGGGCTGGGACGGGCTGTGGTAGGCTGTGGTGGGACGGAACGGTCTGTGGTGAGCCGGGACGGGCTGTGGTGTGCTGAGACGGGCTCTGGTGGGCCGGGACGGGCTGTGGTGTGCCGGGACGGGCTGTGGTAGGCTGGGACGGGCTGTGGTGGGCTGTGACGCGCTGTGGTGCACTGGGACGAATTGTGGTGGGCTGGCACGGGCTGTGGTGGGCCGTGGTGGGCCATTGTGGGCTGGGATGGGCCGTGGTGAACTCTGGTAGGTTGGGACGGGCTGTGGGGGGCTGGGTCGGGCTAAGACGGGCTGTGGTGGGCTGGGATGGGCCGCAGTGGGCTGGGACGGGTTGTGGTGGGCTGGGACGGGCTATGGTGGGCCGGGACAAGCTGTGGTAGGTTGCGACGGGCTCTGGTGGACTGGGACGGGCTCTGGTGGGCTGGAACAGGCCGTGGTGGGCTGGGATGGGCTGTGGTGGGGTGTGGTGAGCTGAGACGGTCTGGGAGGGGCTGAAACGGGCTGGGCCGGCTCTTGGGGTCTGGGAGGGGCTGGGAAGGCCTGTGGTGGGCTGGGACGAGCTGGGACGGGCTGGGACGGGCTGTGGTGGGCTGGGACGGGCAGTGGTGGGCTGGGACGGGCAATGGTGGGCTGAGGTGGGCCACGGTGGGCCGGGACGGACCATGGTGGGCCGGGACAGACCATGGTGGGCCGGGACGGACCATGGTGGGCCGGGACGGGCCGTGGTGGACCGTAGTGGGCTGGGACGGGCTTTGGTGGGCCGGGCCGGGCTGTTGTAGGCTGTGGTGGGCTGGGACGGGCTGTGGTGGGCTGGGACGGGCTGTGGTGGGCTGGGACGGGCTGTGGTGGGCTGGGACGCGCTGTGGTGGGCTGGGACGCGCTGTGGTGGGCTGGGACGCACTGTGGTGGGCTGGGACGGGCTGTGGTGGTCTAGGACGTGCTGTGGTGAGCGTGGACGCGCTGTGGTGGGCGTGGACGCGCTGTGGTGGTCTGGGACGGGCTGTGGTGAGTTGAGACGGGCTGTGGTGGGCTGGGACACGATGTGGTGGGCTGGGCCGGGCTGTGGTGGGTTGGGACGGGCTGTAGTGCGCTGTGTTGGGTTGTGATGAGCTGAGACAGTCTGTGGTGGGTTGGGGCGGGCTGTGGAGGGCTGTGGAGGGCTGTGGTGTTCTGTAGTGGTCTGTGGTGTTCTGTAGTGGTCTGTGGTGGGCTTGGACGGGCTGTCTTGGTCTGGGATGGGCTGTCGTGGGCTGTGGGGGCCTGGGGCATGCTGGGGTGGGCTGGGAAGGGCTGGGACGAGCTGTGACGGGCTGTGGTGTGTTGTAATTGCCTGTGGTGTGCTGTAGTGGCCTGTGGACGGCTGGGACGGGCTGTGGTGGGCTGGGACGGGCTGTGGTGGGCTGGGACGGGCTGTGGTGGGCTGGGACAGGCTGTGGTGGGCTGGGACGGGCTGTGGTGGGCTGGGACGTGCTGGGACGGGCCGTGGTGAGCTGGGACGGGCTGTGGTGGGCTGGGATGGGCTCTGGTGGGCTGGGGTAGGCTGTGGTGGGCTGGGACGAGCCGTAGTAGGCCGGGACGGGCCGTGGTGGGCTGGGACGGTCCGTGGTGGGTTGTTACAGGCCATGGTGGGCTGGGACGGGCTGTGGTGCGCTGTGGTGGACCGTGGTGGGCTGTGATGGGCTATGGTAAGCTGGGACGGGATGTGGTAAGCTGGGACGAGCTTTCGTGGGCTGGGACGGGCTTTCGTGGGCTGGGACGGGCCGTGGTGGGCCGTGGTGGGCTGGGACGGGCCGTGGTGGGCCGGGACGGGCCGTAGCGGGCTGGGACGAACTGTGGTGGGCTGGGATGAACTGTGGTGGTCAGTGGTGGGCTGGGACGGGCTGTGGTGAGCTGGGACGGGCCGTGGTGGGCTGGGACGGGCCGTGGTGGGCTGGGACGGGCCGTGGCGGGCTGGGACGGGCCGTGGCGGGCTGGGACGGGCCGTGGCGAGCTGGGACGGGCCGTGGCGGGTTGGGACAGGCCGAGACGGGCTGGGACGGGCCGTGGTGGGCTGGGACGGGCAGTGGTGTGGTGGGACGGGCTGTGGTGGGCTGGGACCGGCTGCGGTGGGGTGTGGTGGGCTGGGACCGGCTGCGGTGGGGTGTGGTGGGCTGGGACCGGGCTGCGGTGGGCTGTGGTGGGCTGGATTGGGCTGGGACGGGCTGTGGTGGGTGTGGTGGACTGGGACGCGCTGTGGTGAACTGAGACGGGCTGTGGTGGGCTGGGATTTGCTGGGACAGCTGGAAGGGGCTGTGGTTGGCTGGGACGGGCTGCGGTGGGCTGGGACGGGCTGCGGTGGACTGGGACGGACTGCGGTGGGCTGGGACGGGCTGGGACGGGCTGTGGTGGGCTGGGACGAGCTAAGGTTGGCTGGGACGGGCTGCGGTGGGCTGGGACGGGCTGGGACGGGCTGCGGTGGGTTGGGACGGGCTGCGCTGGGCTGGGACGAGCCGTAGTAGGCCGGGACGGGCAGTGGTGGGCTGGGACGGGCCGTGGTGGGTTGTTACAGGCCATGGTGGGCTGGGACAGGCTGTGGTGCGCTGTGGTGGACCGTGGTGGGCTGTGATGGGCTATGGTAAGCTGGGACGGGATGTGGTAAGCTGGGACGGGCTTTCGTGGGCGGGGACGGGCTCCGGTGGGCGGGGACGGGCTGCGGTGGGCTGGGACGGGCTGGGGTGGGCTGGGAAGGCCTGGGACGGGCTGGGACGAGCTGTGACGGGCTGGGACGGGCTGCGGTGGGCTGGGAAGGCCTGGGACGGGACGGGACGAGCTGCAATGGGACGGGACAGGCTGGGACGGGCTGTGCTGGGAAGGGACGGGACGGGTTGTGGTGGGCTGGGACGGGACGGGCTGTTCTGGGACGGGACGGGACGAGCTGGGACGGGACGAGACGGGCTGGGATGGGCCGGGACTGGCTCTGGTGGGCCGTGGTGGGCCGGGACGGGCCGGGACGGGCCATGGGGGGCCGGGATGGGCCGTGGCGGGCTGGGACGGGCCGTGGCGAGCTGGGACTGGCCGTGGCGGGTTGGGACAGGCCGAGACGGGCTGGGACGGGCCGTGGTGGGCTGGGACGGGCAGTGGTGTGGTGGGACGGGCTGTGGTGGGCTGGGACCGGCTGCGGTGGGGTGTGGTGGGCTGGGACCGGCTGCGGTGGGGTGTGGTGGGCTGGGACCGGGCTGCGGTGGGCTGTGGTGGGCTGGATTGGGCTGGGACGGGCTGTGGTGGGTGTGGTGGACTGGGACGCGCTGTGGTGAACTGAGACGGGCTGTGGTGGGCTGGGATTTGCTGGGACAGCTGGAAGGGGCTGTGGTTGGCTGGGACGGGCTGCGGTGGGCTGGGACGGGCTGCGGTGGACTGGGACGGACTGCGGTGGGCTGGGACGGGCTGGGACGGGCTGTGGTGGGCTGGGACGGGCTGTGGTGGGCTGGGACGGGCTGTGGTGGGCTGGGACGAGCTAAGGTTGGCTGGGACGGGCTGCGGTGGGCTGGGACGGGCTGGGACGGGCTGCGGTGGGTTGGGACGGGCTGCGGTGGTCTGGGACGAGCCGTAGTAGGCCGGGACGGGCTGTGGTGGGCTGGGACGGGCCGTGGTGGGTTGTTACAGGCCATGGTGGGCTGGGACAGGCTGTGGTGCGCTGTGGTGGACCGTGGTGGGCTGTGATGGGCTATGGTAAGCTGGGACGGGATGTGGTAAGCTGGGACGGGCTTTCGTGGGCGGGGACGGGCTCCGGTGGGCGGGGACGGGCTGCGGTGGGCTGGGACGGGCTGGGGTGGGCTGGGAAGGCCTGGGACGGGCTGGGACGAGCTGTGACGGGCTGGGACGGGCTGCGGTGGGCTGGGAAGGCCTGGGACGGGACGGGACGAGCTGCAACGGGACGGGACAGGCTGGGACGGGCTGTGCTGGGAAGGGACGGGACGGGTTGTGGTGGGCTGGGACGGGACGGGCTGTTCTGGGACGGGACGGGACGAGCTGGGACGGGACGAGACGGGCTGGGATGGGCCGGGACTGGCTCTGGTGGGCCGTGGTGGGCCGGGACGGGCCGGGACGGGCCATGGGGGGCCGGGATGGGCCGTGGTGGGGTGGGACGGGCTGTGGTGGGCTGGGACGGGCTGTGGTGGGTGTGGTGGGCTGGGAAGGGCTGTGGTGAGCTGAGACGGGCTGTGGTGGGCTGCGATGGAAAAGATGGTGGCAGACCTGGTAAGGAGGTCTGCCTGCTCTTCCCTTCTACGTGCCTGGATAACCCTGGGGCAAAGCAGAGCTCTACTGGCTTGGGTAGAGCTAAAACACCTCAAGAGGAGGGAGCTGTCGGCGCTGTTTTGGCTGAATGGAGGCAGGGGGTAGTACCTGTTATGGGAAGGCTATAGGGGAACGTCCTTGCCTTTGTTTAGTCTTACAAAAGTCCCTCGTATAGAGAACTTCCTTGGGTCTGTTTTCAAAAGCTCGTTTATCAGAGCTCCTGAAGTCGGGCCTCCCTTGCCACGACAGTGTAATCTTCAGGTCTCCCTTCCTTTCTCCCTTAGGTTGAAAACAGCTTTTCTATTTCTGTCCCCATCTGCAAACAGTTCCACAAGAACATCATAGCGAAAGGAGGTGCCAAAATCAAGAAGGTGAGATACTGTTCCTAACACAGGTGGGCCGGGACGGGCCGCGGTGGGCCGGGACGGGCTGGGACAGGCTGTAACCGGCTGTGGTGGGCTGTGGTGGGCTGTCGTGAGCCATGGCGAGCCATGGTGGGCCGTAGTGGGCTGTGGTGGGCGGGGACGGGCTGTGGTGGGCGGGGACGGGCTGTGGTGGGCGGGGACGGGCTGTGGTGGGCTGGGACGGGCTGTGGTGGGTAGGCACGGGCTGTGGTGGGCTGGGACGGGCTGGGACGGGTTGGCACGGGCTGGGACGGGCTGTGACGGGCTGTGGTGGGCTGGGACGGGCTGTGGTGGGCTAGGACGGGCTGTGGTGTGCTGGGACAAGTTGTGGTGGGTTGTGGTGCGCCATGGTGTGCCGGACAGGGCTGTGGTGGGCCGGGACGGGCTGTGGTGGGCTGGGAAGGCCTGGGACAGGCTGGGACGAGCTGTGCTGGGCGGGGACGGGCTCTTCTGCGCGGGGACGGGCTCTGCTGGGCGGGGACGGGCTGTGGTGGGTTGTGGTGAGCTGGGACGGTCTGGGACGGGCTGACACGGGCTGTGGTGGGCTGGGATGGACAGGTACGACCTGTGGAGGGCTTGGACGTGTTGTGGTGGGCTGGGACTGGCTCTGGTTGGCTGGGACGGGCTGTGGTGGGCTGTGGTGGGCTGGGATGGATAGGTACGACCTGTGGTGGGCTTGGACGGGTTGTGGTGGGCTGGGACGGGCTGTGGTGGGCTGTGGTGGGCTGGGATGGACAGGCACGAGCTGTGGTGGGCTTGGACTGACTATGGTGGGCTGTGGTGGCCTTGGACGGGCTGCGGTTCGCTGGGACAGGCCGTGGTGGGCTGGGACGGGCCGTGGTGAATTGGGACGGGCTGTGGTGGGCTGGGACGGGCTGTGGTGGGCTGAGGTGGGCTGGGACGGGCCGTGGTAGGCTGGGACGGGCCGTGGTGGGCTGGGACGGGCCGTGGTGGGCTGGGACAGGCTGTGGTGGGCCGTAATGGGCTGTGGTCGGCCGTGTTGGGACGGGACGAGCTGTGGTGAGCCGGGACGGGCTGTGGTGGGCTGGGACGGGCTGTGACGGGCTGTGGTGGGCTGGGACGGGCTGCGCTGGGCTGGGACGGGCTGCGGTGGGCTGGGACGGGCTGCGGTGGGCTGAGACAGGCTGGTACGTGCTGTGGTGAGCAGCGACGGGCCGTGGTGGGCTGGGACAAGCCGTGGTGGGCTAGGACGGACTGGTACTTGATGTGGTGGGCTGGTACGGGCTGTGGTGAGCCGGGACGAGCTGTGGTGGGCTGGGACGGGCTGGGACGGGTTGCGGTGGGCTGGGACGGGCTGCGCTGGGCTGGGACGGACTGCGCTGGGCTGTGACGGGCTGCGCTGGGCTGGGACGGGCTGCGGTGGGCTGGGACGGGCTGCGCTGGGCTGGGACATGCTGGGACGGGCTGTGGTAGGCTGAGACAGGCTGGTACGTGCTGTGGTGAGCAGAGACGGGCCGTGGTGGGCTGGGACAAGCCGTGGTGGTCTAGGACGGACTGGTACTTGATGTGGTGGGCTGGTACGGGCTGTGGTGGGCTGGGACGGGCTGTGGTGGGCTGGGACGGGCTGGGACTGGCTGTTGTGGGCTGGGACGGGCTGCGGTGGGCTGGGACGGGCTGTGACAGGCTGTCGTGGGCTGGGATGGGCTGGGATGGTCTGGGACGGGCTGTGGTGTGCTGTGGTGGTTTGTGGTGAGCTGTGGTGGGCTGGGATGGGCTGTGGTGGGCGGGGAGAGATTTTGCTGGGCGGGGACAGGCTGTGGTGGGCGAGGACAGTTTGTGGTGGGCGGAGACGGGCTGGGACGGGCTGTGGTGGGCTGTGGTGGGCTGGGACGGGCTGTGGTGTGCTGGGACGAGCTGTGGTGGGCTGGGACGGGCTGTGGTGGGCTGGCACGGGCTGCGCTGGGCTGGGACGGACTGGTACTTGATGTGGTGGGCTGGTACGGGCTGTGGTGGGCTGGGACGGGCTGTGGTGGTCTGGGACAAGCTGGGACTGGCTGTGGTGGGCTGTGACGGGCTGTGGTGGGCTGTGGTGGGCGGGGACGGGCTGTGGTGGGCGGGGACGGGCTGTGGTGGGCGGGGACGAACTGTGGTGGGCGGGGACGGGCTGTGGTGGGCTAGGCCGGGCTGGGACGGGCTGGGACGGGCTATGGTGGGTTGTGGTGAGCTTGGACGGGCTATGGTGGGCTGGGACAAGCTGTGGTGGGCTGGGACGAGCTGGGACGTGCTGTGATGGGCTGTGGTGGGCTGGGACAGGCTGGCGTGCACTGTGTTGGGCTGTGGTGGGCTGTGGTGGGCTGTGGTCGGCGGGGACGTGCTGTGGTGAGCATGGACGTGCTGTGGTGGGCAGGGACGTGCTGTGGTGGGCTTGGACGGGCTGTCGTGGGCTGGGACGGGCTGTCGTGGGCTGTGGGGGCCTGGGACATGCTGTGGTGGGCTGGGAAGGGCTGGGACGAGCTGTGATGGGCTGGGACGGGCTGCGGAGGGCTGGGACATGCTGGGACGGGCTGTGGTAGGCTGAGACAGGCTGGTACGTGCTGTGGTGAGCGGAGACGGGCTGTGGTGGGCTTGGACGGGCCGTGGTGGGCTGGGACGGGCTGTAGTGGTCTGGGACAAGCTGGGACTGGCTGTTGTGGGCTGGGGCGGGCTGTGGTGGGCTGTCGTGGGCTGGGATGGGCTGGGATGGTCTGGGACGGGCTGTAGTGGGCTGTGGTGGTTTGTGGTGAGCTGTGGTGGGCTGGGATTTGCTTTGGTGGGCGGGGAGAGATTTTGCTGGGCGGGGACAGGCTGTGGTGGGCGAGGACAGGTTGTGGTGGGCGGAGACGGGCTGTGGTGGGCTGTGGTGGGCTGGGACGGGCTGTGGTGGGCTGGGACGGGCTGTGGTGGGCTAGGACGGGCTGTGGTGGGTAGGCACGGGCTGTGGTGGGCTGGGACGGGCTGGGACGGGTTGGCACGGGCTGGGACGGGCTGTGACGGGCTGTGGTGGGCTGGGACGGGCTGTGGTGGGCTAGGACGGGCTGTGGTGTGCTGGGACAAGTTGTGGTGGGTTGTGGTGCGCCGTGGTGGGCCGGACAGGGCTGTGGTGGGCCGGGACGGGCTGTGGTGGGCTGGGAAGGCCTGGGACAGGCTGGGACGAGCTGTGCTGGGCGGGGACGGGCTCTGCTGGGCGGGGACGGGCTGTGGTGGGTTGTGGTGAGCTGGGACGGTCTGGGACGGGCTGACACGGGCTGTGGTGGGCTGGAATGGACAGGTACAACCTGTGGTGGGCTTGGACGTGTTGTGGTGTGCTGGGACTGGCTCTGGTTGGCTGTGGTGGGCTGTGGTGGGCTGGGATGGATAGGTACGACCTGTGGTGGGCTTGGACGGGTTGTGGTGGGCTGGGACTGCTTCTGGTTGGCTGGGACGGGCTGTGGTGGGCTGTGGTGGGCTGGGATGGACAGGCACGAGCTGTGGTGGGCTTGGACGGGCTGTGGTGGGCTGGGACTGGTTATGGTGGGCTGTGGTGGGCTGGGACGGGCTGTGGTTCGCTGGGACAGGCCGTGGTGGGCTGGGACGGGCCGTGGTGAATTGGGACGGGCTGTGGTGGGCTGGGACGGGCTGTGGTGGGCTGAGGTGGGCTGGGACGGGCCGTGGTGGGCTGGGACGGGCCGTGGTGGGCTGGGACGGGATGCGGTTGCCTGGGACAGGCTGTGGTGGGCCGTGTTTGGACGGGACGAGCTGTGGTGAACCGGGACGGGCTGTGGTGGGCTGGGACGGGCTGGGACGGGTTGCGGTGGGCTGGGACGGGCTGCGCTGGGATGGGACGGGCTGCGCTGGGCTGGGACGGGCTGCGCTGGGCTGGGACGGGCTGCGTTCGGCTGGGACGGGCTGCGGTGGGCTGGGACATGCTGGGACGGGCTGTGGTAGGCTGAGACAGGCTGGTACGTGCTGTGGTGAGCAGAGACGGGCCGTGGTGGGCTGGGACAAGCCGTGGTGGGCTAGGACGGACTGGTACTTGATGTGGTGGGCTGGGACGGGCTGTGGTGGGCTGGGACGGGCTGTGGTGGGCTGGGACGGGCTGGGACTGGCTGTTGTGGGCTGGGACGGGCTGCGGTGGGCTGGGACGGGCTGTGACGGGCTGTCGTGGGCTGGGATGGGCTGGGATGGTCTGGGACGGGCTGTGGTGGGCTGTGGTGGTTTGTGGTGAGCTGTGGTGGGCTGGGATGGGCTGTGGTGGGCGGGGAGAGATTTTGCTGGGCGGGGACAGGCTGTGGTGGGCGAGGACAGTTTATGGTGGGCGGAGACGGGCTGGGACGGGCTGTGGTGGGCTGTGGTGGGATGGGACAGCCTGTGGTGTGCTGGGACGAGCTGTGGTGTGCTGGGACGGGCTGTGGTGGGCTGGCACAGGCTGTGGTGGGCTGGGACGGGCTGTGGTGGTCTGGGACGGGCTGTGGTGGGCTGGGACGGGCTGTGGTGGGCTGGGATGGGCTGTGGTGGGTGTGGTGGACTGGGACGCGCTGTGGTGAGCTGAGACGGGCTGTGGTGGGCTGGGACGGGCTGTGGTGGGCTGGGACAGGCTGGGACCAGCTGTGGTGGGCTGGGACGAGCTGGGACGGGCTGTGGTGGGCTGGGACGAGCTGGGACGGGCTGTGGTGGGCTGGGACGAGCTGGGACGGGCTGTGGTGGGCTGGGACGGGCTGTGGTGGGCTGGGACGAGCTGGGACGGGCTGGCACGGGCTGTGGTGGGCTGGTACGGTCTGACACTGGCTGGGACGGTCTGTGGTGGGCTGGGACGGGCTGTGGTGGGCTTGGACGGGCTGTGGTGGCCTGGGAAGAGCTGTTTTGGGTTGAGGCAGGTTCTGGTGGGCTGGGATAGGCTGTGGTGGGTTGTGGTGGGCTGGGACGGGCTGTGGTGGGCTGGGACGGGCTGTGGTGGGCTGGGACGGGCTGTGGTGGGCTGGGACGGGCTGGGACGGGCTGGGACGGGCTGTGGTGTGCTGGGAAGGGCCGTGGTGGGCTGAGGTGGGCCATGGTGGGCTGCGACGGACCGTGGTTGGCCGGGACGGACCGCTGTGGGCCGTGGTGGGCCACGATGGGCTGTGGTGGGCCGCTACGAGCCGTGGTGGGCTTGTTCGGGCCGTGGTGGGCTTGTTCGGGCCGTGCTGGGCTTGTTCGGGCCGTGGTGGGCTGTTTCGGGCCGTGGTGGGCTGGGACGGGCTGGCACGGGCTGGGACGGGCCGTTGTGGGCTGAGACGGGCCGTGGTGGGCTGGGACGGGCTGTGGTCGACGGGGACTGGCTGTGGTGAGCTGGGACGAGCTGGGACGGGCTGTGGTGGGCTGGGACGAGCTGGGACGGGCTGTGGTGGGCTGGGACGAGCTGGGACGGGCTGTGGTGGGCTGGGACGAGCTGGGACGGGCTGTGGTGGGCTGGGACGAGCTGGGACGGGCTGGCACGGGCTGTGGTGGGCTGGGACGAGCTGGGACGGGCTGGGACGGGCTGTGGTGGGCTGGGACGGGCTGTGGTGGCCTGGGACGGGCTGTGGTGGCCTGGGAAGAGCTGTTTTGGGTTGAGGCGGGTTCTGGTGGGCTGGGACAGGCTGTGGTGGGCTGCGGTGGGCTGTGGTGGGCTGGGACGGGCTGTGGTGGGCTGGGACGGGCTGTGGTGGGCTGGGAAGGGCCGTGGTGGGCTGAGGTGGGCCATGGTCGGCTGCGACGGACAGTGGTTGGCCGGGACGGACCGCTGTGGGCCGTGGTGGGCCGCGACGGGCTGTGGTGGGCCGCTACGAGCCGTGGTGGGCTTGTTCAGGCCGTGGTGGGCTTGGTCGGGCCGTGGTGGGCTGGGACGGGCCGTGGTGGGCTGTGGTGGGCCGTGGTGGGCTGGGACGGGCCGTGGTGGGCTGGGACAGGTTGGGATAGGCTGCGGTGGGCCGTGGTGGGCTGGGATAGGCTGTGGTGAGCTGAGACGGGCTCTGGAGGTCTGTGGTGGGCTAGGACGGCTTGTGGTGGGCTGGGACGGGCTGTGGTGGGCTGTGGTGGGCTTTCGTGGGCCGTGGTGGGCTGGGACGGGATGTGGTGGGCTGGGACGGGCTGCGGTGGGTTGTGGAGAGCTGGGACGGGCTGTGACGGGCTGTGGTGGGCTGGGATGGGCTGTGGTGGGCGGGGAGAGATTTTGCTGGGCGGGGACAGGCTGTGGTGGGTGAGGACAGTTTGTGGTGGGCTGTGGTGGGCTGTGATGGCCTGTGGTGGGCTGTGGTGTGCTGGGACGGGCTGTGGTGGGCCGGGACGGGCCGTGGTGGGCTGTGGTGCGCCGTGTTTATCTGGGACGAGCTCTGGTGGGCCATGGCAGGCCGTGGTGGGCTGGGACGGGCCGTGGTGGGCTGGGACGGGCCGTGGTTTGCCGTGGTGGGCTGAAACAGGCTGTGGTGACCTGTGGTGGGCTGTGGTGACCGGTGGTGGGCTGTGGTGACCTGTGGTGGGCTGTGGTGGGCTGGGACGGGTTGCGGTGGGCTGGGACGCGTTTCGGTGGGCTGGGATAAGCTGTGTTGGGCTGCGACGGGCTGTGGTAGGCTGGGATGAGCTGTGGAGGGTTGGGACGGGCTGTGGAGGGTTGTGGAGGGCTGTGCTGGGCTTGGACAGGCTGTGGTGGGCTGAGACGGGCCGTGGTGGTCCGTGCTGGGCTGGGACGGGCCGTGCTGGGCTAGGACGGGCTGTGGTGAACTGTGGTGGGCTGTGATGGGCCGTGGTGGGCTGGGGTGGGCCGTGGTGGGCTGGGACGGGCCGTGGTGGGCTGGGACAGGCTGTGGTGGGCTGCGGTGGGCTGTGGTGGGCTGGGACGGGCTGTGGTGGGCTGGGACGGGCTGTGGTGGGCTGGGAAGGGCCGTGGTGGGCTGAGGTGGGCCATGGTCGGCTGCGACGGACCGTGGTTGGCCGGGACGGACCGCTGTGGGCCGTGGTGGGCCGCGACGGGCTGTGGTGGGCCGCTACGAGCCGTGGTGGGCTTGTTCAGGCCGTGGTGGGCTTGGTCGGGCCGTGGTGGGCTGGGACGGGCCGTGGTGGGCTGTGGTGGGCCGTGGTGGGCTGGGACGGGCCGTGGTGGGCTGGGACAGGTTGGGATAGGCTGCGGTGGGCCGTGGTGGGCTGGGATAGGCTGTGGTGAGCTGAGACGGGCTCTGGAGGTCTGTGGTGGGCTAGGACGGCTTGTGGTGGGCTGGGACGGGCTGTGGTGGGCTGTGGTGGGCTTTCGTGGGCCGTGGTGGGCTGGGACGGGATGTGGTGGGCTGGGACGGGCTGCGGTGGGTTGTGGAGAGCTGGGACGGTCTGTGACGGGCTGTGGTGGGCTGGGATGGGCTGTGGTGGGCGGGGAGAGATTTTGCTGGGCGGGGACAGGCTGTGGTGGGCGAGGACAGTTTGTGGTGGGCTGTGGTGGGCTGTGATGGCCTGTGGTGGGCTGTGGTGTGCTGGGACGGGCTGTGGTGGGCCGGGACGGGCCGTGGTGGGCTGTGGTGCGCCGTGTTTATCTGGGACGAGCTGTGGTGGGCCATGGCAGGCCGTGGTGGGCTGGGACGGGCCGTGGTGGGCTGGGACGGGCCGTGGTTTGCCGTGGTGGGCTGAAACAGGCTGTGGTGACCTGTGGTGGGCTGTGGTGACCGGTGGTGGGCTGTGGTGACCTGTGGTGGGCTGTGGTGGGCTGTGACGGGTTGCGGTGGGCTGGGACGCGTTTCGGTGGGCTGGGATAAGCTGTGTTGGGCTGCGACGGGCTGTGGTAGGCTGGGATGAGCTGTGGAGGGTTGGGACGGGCTGTGGAGGGTTGTGGAGGGCTGTGCTGGGCTTGGACAGGCTGTGGTGGGCTGAGATGGGCCGTGGTGGTCCGTGGTGGGCTGGGACGGGCCGTGCTGGGCTAGGACGGGCTGTGGTGAACTGTGGTGGGCTGTGATGGGCCGTGGTGGGCTGGGGTGGGCCGTGGTGGGCTGGGACGGGCCGTGGTGAGCTGGGACAGGCTGTGGTGGGCTGTGGTGGACTGGGAAGGGCCGTGGTGGGCCGTGGTGTGCTCTGGTGGGCCATGGTGGACCGTGGTTGGCCGTGGTGGGCCGGGACAGGCCGTGGTTAGCCGTGGTGGGTTGAAACAGGCTGGGACGGGCTCTGGTGGGCTGGGACGGGATGTGGTGGGCTGGGACGGGCCGTGGTGGGCTGGGACGGGCTGTGGTGGGCTGTGGTGGGCTGGGACGGGCTGTGGTCGTCTGGGACGGGTTGTGGTGAGCTGAGACGGGCCGTGGTGGGCTGAGACGGGCCGTGGTGGGCTGGGACGGGCTGGTACTTGCTGTGGTGGGCTGTTACGGGCTGTGGTGTGCTGTGAGAGGCTGTGGTGGTCTGGGACGAGCTGGGACGGGCTGTGGTGGGCCATGGCGGGCCGTGGTGGGCTGGGACGGGCCGTGGTTTACCGTGGTGGGCTGAAACAGGCTGTGGTGACCTGTGTTGGGCTGTGGTGACCGGTGGTGGGCTGTGGTGACCTGTGGTGGGCTGTGGTGGGCTGGGACGGGTTGCGGTGGGCTGGGACGGGTTTCGGTGGGCTGGGATAAGCTGTGTTGGGCTGCGACGGGCTGTGGTAGGCTGGGATGAGCTGTGGAGGGTTGGGACGGGCTGTGGAGGGTTGTGGAGGGCTGTGCTGGGCTTGGACAGGCTGTGGTGGGCTGAGATGGGCCGTGGTGGTCCGTGGTGGGCTGGGACGGGCCGTGCTGGGCTAGGACGGGCTGTGGTGAACTGTGGTGGGCTGTGATGGGCCGTGGTGGGCTGGGACGGACCGTGGTGGGCTGGGACGGGCCGTGGTGGGCTGTGGTGGGCTGGGACGGGCTGTGGTGGGCTGTGGTGGGCTGTGGTGTGTTGTGACGGGTTGGCACGGGCTGGGTCGGGCCGTGGTGGGCTGGGATGGGCTGTGGTGGGCTGTGGTGGGCTGGGACGGGCTGTGATGGGCTGGGACGGGCTGTGGTGGGTTGGGACGGGCTGGGACGGGCTGTGGTGGGCTGGGACGGGCTGTGGTGGGCTGGGACGGTCTGGTGTGGGCTGTAGTAAGCTCGGACGGGCTGTGGTGGGCTGGGACGGGCTGTGGTGGGCTGTGGTGTGCTGGGACGGGCTTTGGTGCGTTGGGACGGGCTGGGACGGGCAGTGGTGGACTGGGACGGGCAGTGGTGGGCTGGGACGGGCAGTGGTGGGCTGGGACGGGCTGTGGTGGGCTGGGACGGGCTGTGGTGGGCTGGGACGGGCTGTGGTGGGCTGTGGTGGGCTGGGACGGGCTGTGGTGGGCTGTGATGGGCTGTGGTGGGCTGTGGTGTGCTGGGACGGGCTGTGGTGGGCCGGGACGGGCCGTGGTGGGCTGTGGTGCGCCGTGTTTATCTGGGACGAGCTGTGGTGGGCCATGGCGGGCCGTGGTGGGCTGGGACGGGCCGTGGTGGGCTGGGACGGGCCGTGGTTTGCCGTGGTGGGCTGAAACAGGCTGTGGTGACCTGTGGTGGGCTGTGGTGACCGGTGGTGGGCTGTGGTGACCTGTGGTGGGCTGTGGTGGGCTGGGACGGGTTGCGGTGGGCTGGGACGCGTTTCGGTGGGCTGGGATAAGCTGTGTTGGGCTGCGACGGGCTGTGGTAGGCTGGGATGAGCTGTGGAGGGTTGGGACGGGCTGTGGAGGGTTGTGGAGGGCTGTGCTGGGCTTGGACAGGCTGTGGTGGGCTGAGATGGGCCGTGGTGGTCCGTGGTGGGCTGGGACGGGCCGTGGTGGGCTAGGACGGGCTGTGGTGAACTGTGGTGGGCTGTGATGGGCCGTGGTGGGCTGGGACGGGCCGTGGTGGGCTGGGGTGGGCCGTGGTGGGCTGGGACGGGCCGTGGTGGGCTGGGACAGGCTGTGGTGGGCTGTGGTGGACTCGGAAGGGCCGTGGTGGGCCGTGGTGTGCTCTGGTGGGCCATGGTGGACCGTGGTTGGCCGTGGTGGGCCGGGACAGGCCGTGGTTAGCCGTGGTGGGTTGAAACAGGCTGGGACGGGCTCTGGTGGGCTGGGACGGGATGTGGTGGGCTGGGACGGGTCGTGGTGGGCTGGGACGGGCTGTGGTGGGCTGTGGTGGGCTGGGACGGGCTGTGGTCGTCTGGGACGGGTTGTGGTGAGCTGAGACGGGCCGTGGTGGGCTGAGACGGGCCGTGGTGGGCTGGGACGGGCTGGTACTTGCTGTGGTGGGCTGTTACGGGCTGTGGTGTGCTGTGAGAGGCTGTGGTGGTCTGGGACGAGCTGGGACGGGCTGTGGTGGGCTGGGACGGGCTGTGGTGGGCGGGGACGGGCCGTGGAAGGCTGGGACGGGCCGTGGTGGGCTGCGACGGGCCGTGGTGGGCTGGGACGGGCCGTGGTGGGCTGGGACAGGTTGGGATAGGCTGTGGTGGGCAGTGGTGGGCTGGGATAGGCTGTGGTGAGCTGACACGGGCTCTGGAGGTCTGTGGTGGGCTAGGACGGCTTGTGGTGGGCTGGGACGGGCTGTGGTGGGCCGTGGTGGGCTGTGGTGGGCTTTCGTGGGCCGTGGTGGGCTGGGACGGGCTGTGGTGGGCTGGGACGGGCTGCGGTGGGTTGTGGAGAGCTGGGATAAGCTGTGACGGGCTGTGGTGGGCTGCGACGGGCTCTGGGGGTCTGGGACAGGCTTGGACGAGCTGGGACAGGCTGGGACAGGCTGTGGTGGGCTGAGACGGGCTGGGAGGGGCTGGGACGGGCTGTGGTGGGCTGGGACGGTCTGTGGTGGGCTGTGGTAAGCTGGGACGGGCTGTGGTGGGCCGGGACGGGGCGTGGTGGGCTGTGGTGCGCCGTGTTTATCTGGGACGAGCTGTGGTGGGCCATGGCGGGCCGTGGTGGGCTGGGACGGGCCGTGGTTTACCGTGGTGGGCTGAAACAGGCTGTGGTGACCTGTGTTGGGCTGTGGTGACCGGTGGTGGGCTGTGGTGACCTGTGGTGGGCTGTGGTGGGCTGGGACGGGTTGCGGTGGGCTGGGACGGGTTTCGGTGGGCTGGGATAAGCTGTGTTGGGCTGCGACGGGCTGTGGTAGGCTGGGATGAGCTGTGGAGGGTTGGGACGGGCTGTGGAGGGTTGTGGAGGGCTGTGCTGGGCTTGGACAGGCTGTGGTGGGCTGAGATGGGCCGTGGTGGTCCGTGGTGGGCTGGGACGGGCCGTGCTGGGCTAGGACGGGCTGTGGTGAACTGTGGTGGGCTGTGATGGGCCGTGGTGGGCTGGGACGGGCCGTGGTGGGCTGGGACGGGCCGTGGTGGGCTGTGGTGGGCTGGGACGGGCTGTGGTGGGCTGTGGTGGGCTGTGGTGTGTTGTGACGGGTTGGCACGGGCTGGGTCGGGCCGTGGTGGGCTGGGATGGGCTGTGGTGGGCTGTGGTGGGCTGGGACGGGCTGTGATGGGCTGGGACGGGCTGTGGTGGGTTGGGACGGGCTGGGACGGGCAGTGGTGGGCTGGGACGGGCTGTGGTGGGCTGGGACGGTCTGGTGTGGGCTGTAGTAAGCTCGGACGGGCTGTGGTGGGCTGTGATGGGCTGTGGTGGGCTGTGGTGTGCTGGGACGGGCTTTGGTGCGTTGGGACGGGCTGGGACGGGCAGTGGTGGACTGGGACGGGCAGTGGTGGGCTGGGACGGGCAGTGGTGGGCTGGGACGGGCTGTGGTGGGCTGGGACGGGCTGTGGTGGGCTGGGACGGGCTGTGGTGGGCTGTGGTGGGCTGGGACGGGCTGTGGTGGGCTGTGATGGGCTGTGGTGGGCTGTGGTGTGCTGGGACGGGCTGTGGTGGGCCGGGACGGGCCGTGGTGGGCTGTGGTGCGCCGTGTTTATCTGGGACGAGCTGTGGTGGGCCATGGCGGGCCGTGGTGGGCTGGGACGGGCCGTGGTTTGCCGTGGTGGGCTGAAACAGGCTGTGGTGACCGGTGGTTGGCTGTGGTGACCGGTGGTGGGCTGTGGTGACCGGTGGTGGGCTGTGGTGGGCTGGGACGGGTTGCGGTGGGCTGGGACGCGTTTCGGTGGGCTGGGATAAGCTGTGTTGGGCTGCGACGGGCTGTGGTAGGCTAGGATGAGCTGTGGAGGGTTGGGACGGGCTGTGGAGGGTTGTGGAGGGCTGTGCTGGGCTTGGACAGGCTGTGGTGGGCTGAGATGGGCCGTGGTGGTCCGTGGTGGGCTGGGACGGGCCGTGCTGGGCTAGGACGGGCTGTGGTGAACTGTGGTGGGCTGTGATGGGCCGTGGTGGGCTGGGACGGGCCGTGGTGGGCTGGGACGGGCCGTGGTGGGCTGTGGTGGGCTGGGACGGGCTGTGGTGGGCTGTGGTGGGCTGTGATGTGTTGTGACGGGTTGGCACGGGCTGGGTCGGGCCGTGGTGGGCTGGGATGGGCTGTGGTGGGCTGTGGTGGGCTGGGACGGGCTGTGATGGGCTGGGACGGGCTGTGGTGGGTTGGGACGGGCTGGAACGGGCTGTGGTGGGCTGGGACGGGCTGTGGTGGGGCTGGGACGGGCTGTGGTGGGCTGGGACGGTCTGGTGTGGGCTGCAGTAAGCTCGGACGGGCTGTGGTGGGCTGTGATGGGCTGTGGTGGGCTGTGGTGTGCTGGGACGGGCTTTGGTGCGTTGGGACGGGCTGGGACGGGCAGTGGTGGACTGGGACGGGCAGTGGTGGGCTGGGACGGGCAGTGGTGGGCTGGGACGGGCTGTAGTGGGCTGGGACGGGCTGTGGTGGGCTGGGACGGGCTGTGGTGGGCTGTGGTGGGCTGGGACGGGCTGTGGTGGGCTGTGATGGGCTGTGGTGGGCTGTGGTGTGCTGGGACGTGCTGTGGTGGGCCGGGACGGGCCGTGGTGGGCTGTGGTGCGCCGTGTTTATCTGGGACGAGCTGTGGTGGGCCATGGCGGGCCGTGGTGGGCTGGGACGGGCCGTGGTTTGCCGTGGTGGGCTGAAACAGGCTGTGGTGACCGGTGGTGGGCTGTGGTGACCGGTGGTGGGCTGTGGTGACCGGTGGTGGGCTGTGGTGGGCTGGGACAGGTTGCGGTGGGCTGGGACGGGTTTCGGTGGGCTGCGATGGGCTGTGGTGAGCTTTGGTAAGCTGGGACGGGCTGTGGTGGGCTAGGACGGGTTGTGGTGGGCTGAGACGGGCTATGGTGGGCTGCGACGAGCTGTGGTGGGTTGTGGAGAGCTGGGATGGGCTGTGACGGCCTGTGGTTGGCTGGGACGGGCTCTGGTGGTCTGGGACGGGCTGGGACGGGCTCTGGTGGTCTGGGACGGGCTGGGACGAGCTGGGACGGGCTGGGACGGGCTGGGACGTGCTGGGATGGGCTGTGGTGGGCTGGGACTCGGTGTGGTGGAATGGGATGGGCTTGGACAGGCTGTGATGGGCTGGGACAGGCTGTGGTGGGCTGTGGTGAGCTGGGACGGGCTGTGGTGTGCTGTGGTGGGCTGTGGTGGGCTGGGACGGGCTGTGGTGGGCTGGGACGGGTTTCGGTGGGCTAGGACGGGCTGCGGTGGGCTGGGACGGGCTGCGGTGGGCTGGGATAAGCTGTGTTGGGCTGCGACGGGCTGTGGTAGGCTGGGATGAGCTGTGGAGGGTTGGGACGGGCTGTGGAGGGTTGTGGAGGGCTGTGCTGGGCTTGGACAGGCTGTGGTGGGCTGAGATGGGCCGTGGTGGTCCGTGGTGGGCTGGGACGGGCCGTGCTGGGCTAGGACGGGCTGTGATGGGCCGTGGTGGGCTGGGACGGGCTGTGGTGGGCTGGGACGGGCCGTGGTGGGCTGGGACAGGCTGTGGTGGGCTGTGGTGGACTGGGAAGGGCCGTGGTGGGCCGTGGTGTGCTCTGGTGGGCCATGGTGGACCGTGGTGGGCCGGGACAGGCCGTGGTTAGCCGTGCTGGGCTGAAACAGGCTGGGACGGGCTCTGGTGGGCTGGGACGGGCTGTGGTGGGCTGGGACGGGCCGTGGTGGGCTGGGACGGGCTGTGGTGGGCTGTGGTGGGCTGGGACGGGCTGTGGTCGTCTGGGACGGGTTGTGGTGAGCTGAGACGGGCCGTGGTGGGCTGAGACAGGCCGTGGTGGGCTGAGACGGGCCGTGGTGGGCTGGGACGGGCTGGTACTTGCTGTGGTGGGCTGTTACGGGCTCTGGTGTGCTGTGAGAGGCTGTGGTGGTCTGGGACGAGCTGGGTCAGGCTGTGGTGGGCTGGGACGGGCTGTGGTGGGCTGGGACAAGCTGTGGTGGGCTGGGACAGTCTGGAGTGGGCTGTGGTAAGCTGGGACGGGCTGTGGTGGGCTGTGATGGGCTGTGGTGTGCTGGGACGGGCTTTGGAGGGTTGGGACGGGCTGGGACGGGCTGGGACGGGTAGTGGTGGGCTGGGACGGGCAGTGGTGGGCTGGGACGGGCTGTGGTGCGCTGGGACGGTCTGTGGTGGGCTGGGACGGTCTGTGGTGGGCTGTGGTAAGCTGGGACGGGCTGTGGTGGGCTGTGATGGGCTGTGGTGGGCTGTGGTGTGCTGGGACGGGCTGTGGTGGGCCGGGACGGGCCGTGGTGGGCTGTGGTGCGCCGTGTTTATCTGGGATGAGCTGTGGTGGGCCATGGCAGGCCGTGGTGGGCTGGGACGGGCCGTGGCGGGCTCTGGTGGGCTGGGACGGGCTGTGGTGGGCTCGGACAGGCTCTCGTGGGCCGGGACAGACTCTGGTGCGCTGTGGTGGGCTGTGGTGGGCTATGGTGCGCTGTGGTGGGTTGTGGTGAGCTAGAACGGGTTGTGGTTTGGCTGGGACGGGCTATAGTGGGCTGGGACGGGATTGTGGTGGGCTGGGACGGGCTCTGATGGTCTGCGGCGGCCGTGGTGGGCTGGGACGGGCTGTGGTGGGCTGGGACGGGCCGTGGTGGGCTGGGACGGGCCGTGGTGGAATGGGATGGGCTGGGATGGGCTGTGGTGGGCTGCGGTGGGCTGGGACGGGCTGTGGTGGGCGGGGACGGGCTGGGACGGTCTGTGGTGTGCTGGGACGAGCTGTGGTGGGTTGTGGAGAGCTGGGATGGGCTGTTACGGCCTGTGGTGGGCTGCGACGGGCTCTGGTGGTCTGGGACAGGCTGGGACGGGTTGTGGTGGGCTGGGATGGCCTTGGACGGCCTGTGGTGGGCGGGGACGGGCTGTGGTGGGCTGGGACGGGTTGTGGTGGGCTGCGACAGGCTGTGGTGAGCTTTGGTAAGCTGGGACGGGCTGTGGTGGGCTAGGACGGGTTGTGGTGGGCTGAGACGGGCTATGGTGGGCTGCGACGAGCTGTGGTGGGTTGTGGAGAGCTGGGATGGGCTGTGACGGCCTGTGGTTGGCTGGGACGGGCTCTGGTGGTCTGGGACGGGCTGGGACGGGCTCTGGTGGTCTGGGACGGGCTGGGACGAGCTGGGACGGGCTGGGACGGGCTGGGACGTGCTGGGATGGGCTGTGGTGGGCTGGGACTCGGTGTGGTGGAATGGGACGGGCTTGGACAGGCTGTGATGGGCTGGGACAGGCTGTGGTGGGCTGTGGTGAGCTGGGACGGGCTGTGGTGTGCTGTGGTGGGCTGTGGTGGGCTGGGACGGGCTGTGGTGGGCTGGGACGGGTTTCGGTGGGCTAGGACGGGCTGCGGTGGGCTGGGACGGGCTGCGGTGGGCTGGGATAAGCTGTGTTGGGCTGCGACGGGCTGTGGTAGGCTGGGATGAGCTGTGGAGGGTTGGGACGGGCTGTGGAGGGTTGTGGAGGGCTGTGCTGGGCTTGGACAGGCTGTGGTGGGCTGAGATGGGCCGTGCTGGTCCGTGGTGGGCTGGGACGGGCCGTACTGGGCTAGGACGGGCTGTGATGGGCCGTGGTGGGCTGGGACGGGCTGTGGTGGGCTGGGACGGGCCGTGGTAGGCTGGGACAGGCTGTGGTGGGCTGTGGTGGACTGGGAAGGGCCGTGGTGGGCCGTGGTGTGCTCTGGTGGGCCATGGTGGACCGTGGTTGGCCGTGGTGGGCCGGGACAGGCCGTGGTTAGCCGTGCTGGGCTGACACAGGCTGGGACGGGCTCTGGTGGGCTGGGACGGGCTGTGGTGGGCTGGGACGGGCCGTGGTGGGCTGGGACGGGCTGTGGTGGGCTGTGGTGGGCTGGGACGGGCTGTGGTCGTCTGGGACGGGTTGTGGTGAGCTGAGACAGGCCGTGGTAGGCTAAGACGGGCCGTGGTGGGCTGGGACGGGCTGGTACTTGCTGTGGTGGGCTGTTACGGGCTCTGGTGTGCTGTGAGAGGCTGTGGTGGTCTGGGACGAGCTGGGACGGGCTGTGGTGGGCTGGGACGGGCTGTGGTGGGCTGGGACGGGCTGTGGTGGGCCGTAGTGGGCTGTGGTGGGCTGGGACGGGCTGTGGTGGTCTGTGACAAGCTCTTGTGGGCCGTGGTGGGCTGGGACGAGCTGTGGTGGGCTCTGGTGGGCTCTGGTGGGCTGGGACGGGCTGTCGTGGGCTGGGACGGGCTGGGACGGACCGTGGTGGGCTGGGACGGGCCGTTGTGGGCTGGGACGGGCCGTGGTGGGCTGGGACGGGTTGGGATAGGCTGCGGTGGGCCGTGGTGTGATGTGCTGGGCCGTGGTGGGCTGGGATAGGCTGTGGTGAGCTGAGACGGGCTCTGGAGGTCTGTGGTGGGCTAGGACGGCTTGTGGTGGGCTGGGACGGGCTGTGGTGGGCCGTGGTGGGCTGTGGTGGGTTTTCGTGGGCCGTGGTAAGCTGGGACGGGCTGTGGTGGGCTGGGACGGGCTGCGGTGGGTTGTGGAGAGCTGGGACGGGCTGTGACGGGCTGTGGTGGGCTGCGACGGGCTCTGGGGGTCTGGGACAGGCTTGGACGAGCTGGGACAGGCTGTGGTGGGCTGAGACGGGCTGTGGTGGGCTGGGACGGGCTCTGGTGGTCTGGGACATACTGTGGTGGGCTGGGACGGGCTGGGACGGGCTGTGGTGCTCTGTGGTGGGCTGGGACGTGCCGTGGTGGACCGTGGTGGGCTTGGATGGGCCGTGGTGGGCTTGGATGGGCCGTGGTGGGCTGTGGTCGGCCGTGGTGGGCTGTGGTGGGCTGTGGTCGGTTGTGGTGGTCTGGGACGGGCTGTGGTGGGCTGAGATGGGATGTGGTGGTCTGGGACAGGCTGTAATGGGCTGGGATGGGCTGTGGTGCGCCTTGGTGGGCTGTGTTGGGCCCGGATGGGCCGTGGTGGGCTGGGACGGGCTGTGGTGGGCTGGGACGGGCCGTGGTTGGCTGGGACGGGCTGTGGTGGGCTGTGGTGTGATGGGACGGGCTGTGGTGGGCTGGGATCGGCTGGGATAGGCTGTGGTTGGTTATGGTGGGCTGGGAGGAGCTGTGGTGGTCTGGGACAAGCTGTGGTGGGCTGGGACGGGCTGTGGTGGGCTGGGACGGGCTGTAGTGGGCTGAGGCGGGCTGTGGTGGGCTGGCACGGGCTGTGGTGGGCTGTGGTGGTCTGTGGTGGGCTGGGACGGGCTGTGGTGGGCTGTGGTGGGTTCTGAAGGGCTGTGGTGGGCTGTGGTGGGTTGGGACACGCTGTGGTGGGTAGGGACGGGCTGTGGTGGGCTGTGGTGTGTTGTGACGGGTTGGCACGGGCTGGGACCGGCCGTGGTGGGCTGGGATGGGCTGCGGTGGGCTGTGGTGGGCTGGGACAGGCTGTGGTGAGCTGAGACGGGCTCTGGAGGGCTGTGGTGGGCTGGGACGGGCTGTGGTGAACTGTGGTGGGCCGTGGTGGGCTTTCGTGGGCTGTGGTGGGCTGGGACAGGCTGTGGTGGGCGAGGACGGGCTGGGACGGGCTGTGGTGGGTTGTGGAGAGCTGTGACGGGCTGTGGTGGGCTGCGACGGGCTCTGGTGGTCTGGGACGGGCTGGGACAGGCTGGGACGGGCTGTGGTGGGCTGAGACGGGCTGGGAGGGGCTGGGACGGGCTGTGGTGGTCTGGGACGGGCTGTGTTGGGCGGGGACGGGCTGTGGTGGGCTGGAACGGACTGTGGTGGTCCTGGACGGGCTCTGGTGGGCTGTGGTGGGCTGGGATGGGCTGTGGTGAGCTGGGACGGGCTGGGACGGGCTGTGGGTGGCTGGGACGGGCTGTGGTGGGCTGGGACTTGCTGTGGTGTGCTGTGGTTTGTCCATCAAACAGCTTCTCTGTTTTTCTGTCTCTCAGGCCAACAGTTTTACCGTCTCCTCGGTCTCTGCCCCCTCTTGGCTTCATCGTTTCATTATTAGAAAGAAAGGACAGGACCTGGCCAAAATAACTCAGCAGATGCCAAAGGTATGGGTGAGCTGGTTAGCTTAGCACCCCCGGCGTAGAAAAAGGTTTAGTCCAGATCACTCGTCACGAAAGAGAGAGGTGTATTCTAGCGTGGGTAAACCCAGGGGGAAATGACACAGATCTTTGCTGTTCAAGGGAACCCTCTCTTTTACTGCTGCAAACACTGCTCCTCCTATGTTATTGTCATGGGTTGAGCCCTTCCAAGGAAGCTTTATGTGGTGCTGTTTTGAGAACTGATGTAGTAGGATACCTGGAAATGGCGAGTGCAGCAAGGCTTCTCCCTGGGGAGTTAGACGGTATCTAGATAAAGGCTAAATGAGTAAACTTCTCCAAAGCCCTTGCAGAAACCGGGACGGCACCAGAGCCTTGGGCTCTAGGCACTGCCATATGGCCGAAATTGTTAAGTTTCTGACTTGTAAAATTGTGGGGATTTGGTCTGGGCTTTTTGGGAAGGAGCGCATCTCTCAGTGGCAGGGATCGATGGTGTAGGCCTGACCAAAAGCATTGGCCTGGCTTGGATCTTGGCAAATTCTGAAGAGATTCATTGTCCTTCACCTCAAGGTTCACATCAAATTCACTGGAGGAGAGGATAACATCACTTTGGAAGGACCTACAGAAGATGTGCATGTGGCTCAGGAACAGATTGAAGCCGTGCTCAAGGAACTGGTGAGCTGCAGTTACTAGTTCCAGTAAGAAACTGGGGGAAGAAGGGGCAACAGAGCAGAGGTGATGAGGTGTTTGTCACATCCATAGGATGTCTTGGCATGCTTAATCGAACTTGCAGGAGACAAATTGTGTGGCAGGTGGATGACACCCCTTGGTCATCCATAGCATCCTTGAAAAGTCAGCATTAATTTTTTTGGTGCGGAGAAGGAAGGATTCTCTTGGTTATAGCTGGAGAGGCATAGAAGTGAGTCTTTTCAATGTTTCATGAGCACAATGCTCTCTTCTCAAAGCAGAGGAATGCTTGTGCTCTGCTTAAGAGCAGAAGTGCTTGTAGCTGACCGCTGGTGAGTCAGTGCCAATACTGGCAGTAGGCAGTTACTTAGGGCACGAGACAGAAGCGGTGGCCTGTCCTACCTGGCCCTATATAATATAATATATAATAGTGGACATACATACATATATAGATATAGATATAAAAATATAATTCTTTTTAGATCCACGGGATGGATTACGCAATAATCAAGGCTGACCACCAATTCCACCGACACCTCATTGGCAAGAACGCAGCTAAACGGTAAGTGGAGTGCCTTTCTAGTCCTTCCCATGCTCACACTCTTCGTGTTTAGTAGATGGTATCAGGGGCTCTGTAGCTCACCCAGTGTGCTGTCTCCATCACGTTTCCTCTGCTTTCCTGGAGTGGTGGTGGTACAAGGAGAGAAATGGGCCGTGAGGCCTTGCGATGGCTTTAACGTGTGAAAGTACCTTGGGAGCCTGAACAGTAGTGGAATTACTTCTCTGTGCGAATGACATTTTAGCAGCCAGTTGTGGGTGGTGGAAATGTGCTTGGTGAGCTTGTCCCTGTAGAGGAATGAAGGCGGTGGGTTGATTAGCATTGATAACACGCAGCTGTGGCCTTGCCTCAGAGGCAGTGGGTTGATTGACGTGGATGACGTGCAGGTGTAGCTGGTTCCCGCTAAGGGGTTAAATAGCCCTGTGGCTTGTGGGAGAGGGTGTCAGCTGGAGGAGGAGCAGTGTGGTCTGGCCTCTGGAGGAAGGCGCTACAGCACCGGCAGTAGAATATGGTCAACGCTAAAGCCTTGTTGCGGTCTGCTAGTTTGATAGCACTGCAACGTGACCCCAGCCAAGAGTTTGGGGTAGAAAGGAACGATTATCCTCTGCTCTAAATGTGATACTGTTTGGGGAAGAAACACGCCTCGCTCTGACAAGGGAACAATGGGCTCTGTAGATGCCACGGTATTTACTTGGACAGGCTCTCGTGTGGCACAGGTCTGCTCTCACTGAACTCCAGGGGGAAGAGGCAATTTCCCCTGTCTCAACCCTACCCCGCTGAGCCCTTCCCAGAGGCGGCTTTACTTCTTCAACAGCCTCTGAGCAGTGATAATCAAGGTGCCTTGCTTCCAGGTCTTTGCCTAGCAGATGGCGTCACCACAGTCCTTGCCTCGAAGTGAACAGGATGAAGGATCTGTACAAGGTGTCTGTGCGCATTCCCCCGGACAACGAGAAGAGCAACCCGATCAGAATGGAAGGAGACCCACAGGGGGTCCCACAGGCCAAGAAAGAGCTGCTGGAACTCGCTTCCCGTATGGTGAGTGGGTAGGACGTGATGTTTGGGAGACTGCAGGGTTTGGGCTCTCGTGTTCCCTTGTAACCTTCTGGTGCGAGTGTGTGCCCCTTGCCCACCGAGCACTTGGATCTCATGACAAGTGCAAGTTCCTCTTCACAAATGTCTTCCCCTGTTCCCTCGGGTAGCCTTTCTCTGTCAACGCAGAGTGAATTTTGTCTGGAGAAAAGAGGGACAGTGCTGGCAAGTAAACCGTCGGGCAGCAAACCGCTAAGTCAAAGTAGATGGCTCTCCGGCTGAACACTCAGTGTGCCCTCTGTTCCCATCAGGAAAATGAACACGCTGCGGACCTAATCGTTGAGCAGAAATTCCACCGGACCATCATTGGGCAGAAGGCTGAGCGGGTCTGGGAAATCCGGGAGCAATTCCCAGAGGTAAGGCTTTGTAGGAGAGGAGGAATCCAGAGGGGATATTTCCTACATGGGTAGTAGGCCTGTCGTCACAGAAGTCGTAACTTTAGTGGCTCTGTAGCGCAAGTGTCTGAGAAGATAGTTCTTTTAGCCAGAGGCCGCTAACACGGTTCCCCGTTTCTGAATGGGAAAAGGGCATGAGTAGGATCCCCCCAACCTTTGCATGTGTCTGACACAAGGGTTCTTGCTTTTGCTTGAGCTAACTAGAAATGACCGCTCCTGCAGGTTATCATCAGCTTCCCAGACCCTGCACACAAGAGTGACATCGTCCAACTCCGAGGTCCCAAAAACGAGGTGGAGAAGTGCACCGAGTACATGCAAAAGATGGTGGCAGACCTGGTAAGGAGGTCTTCTGCCTGCTCTTCCCTCCTACGTGCCTGGATAACCCTGGGGCAAAGCAGAGCTCTACTGGCTTGGGTAGAGCTAAAACACCTCAAGAGGAGGGAGCTGTCAGCTCTGTTTTGGCTGAATGGAGGCAGGGGGATAGTACCTGTTATGGGAAGGCTATAGGGGAACGTCCTTGCCTTTGTTTAGTCTTACAAAAGTCCCTCGTATAGAGAACTTCCTTGGGTCTAAGCCTGTTTTCAAAAGCTCGTTTATCAGAGCTCCTGAAGTCGGGCCTCCCTTGCCACGACAGTGTAAACTTCATGTCTCCCTTCCTTTCTCCCTTAGGTTGAAAACAGCTTTTCTATTTCTGTCCCCATCTGCAAACAGTTCCACAAGAACATCATAGCGAAAGGAGGTGCCAAAATCAAGAAGGTGAGATACTGTTCCTAACACAGGTGGGCCGGGACGGGCCGCGGTGGGCCGGGACGGGCTGGGACAGGCTGTAACCGGCTGTGGTGGGCTGTGTTGGGCTGGGGCGGGTAGGACGGGCTGGGACTGGCTTTGTTGGGCTGTGGTGGGCTGGGACGGGCCGGGGTGGGCTGGGACGGGCCGGTACTTGATGTGGTGGGCTGGGACGGGCCGTGGTGGGCTGTGGTGTGCCGTGATGGGCTGGGACGGGCCGTGGTGGGCTGTGGTGTGCCGTGATGGGCTGGGACGAGCCGTGGTGGGCTGTGGTGTGCCGTGGTGGGCTGTGGTGTTCCGTGGTGGGCTGGGACGGGCCGTGGTGGGCTGGGACGGGCCGTGGTGGGCTGGGACGAGCCGTGGTGGGCTGTGGTGTGCCGTGGTAGGCTGTGGTGTGCCGTGGTGGGCTGGGACGGGCCGTGGTGGGCTGGGACGGGCCGTGGTGGGCTGGGACGGGCCGTGGTGGGCTGTGGTGTGCCGTGATGGGCTGGGACGGGCCGTGGTGGGCTGTGGTGGGACAGGGACGGACTGTGGTGGGCAGGGACGGGCCGTGGTTGGTTGTGGTGGGCTGGTACGGGCTGTGGTTGGCTGGGACGGACTGTGATGAACTGAGACGGGCTGCGGTGGGCCGTGTTGGGATGGGACAGGCCCTGGTGGGCTGTGGTGTGCTGGGACGTGCTGTGGTGTGCTGGGACGGGCTGTGGTGGGCTGGGACGGGCTGTGTTGGGCGGGGACGGGCTGTGGTGGGCTGGAACGGACTGTGGTGGTCCTGGACGGGCTCTGGTGGGCTGTGGTGGGCTGGGATGGGCTGTGGTGAGCTGGGACGGGCTGGGACGGGCTGTGGGTGGCTGGGACGGGCTGTGGTGGGCTGGGACTTGCTGTGGTGTGCTGTGGTTTGTCCATCAAACAGCTTCTCTGTTTTTCTGTCTCTCAGGCCAACAGTTTTACCGTCTCCTCGGTCTCTGCCCCCTCTTGGCTTCATCGTTTCATTATTGGAAAGAAAGGACAGGACCTGGCCAAAATAACTCAGCAGATGCCAAAGGTATGGGTGAGCTGGTTAGCTTAGCACCCCCGGCGTAGAAAAAGGTTTAGTCCAGATCACTCGTCACGAAAGAGAGAGGTGTATTCTAGCGTGGGTAAAACCAGGGGGAAATGACACAGATCTCTGCTGTTCAAGGGAACCCTCTCTTTTACTGCTGCAAACACTGCTCCTCCTATGTTATTGTCATGGGTTGAGCCCTTCCAAGGAAGCTTTATGTGGTGCTGTTTTGAGAACTGATGTAGTAGGATACCTGGAAATGGCGAGTGCAGCAAGGCTTCTCCCTGGGGAGTTAGACGGTATCTAGATAAAGGCTAAATGAGTAAACTTCTCCAAAGCCCTTGCAGAAACCGGGACGGCACCAGAGCCTTGGGCTCTAGGCACTGCCATATGGCCGAAATTGTTAAGTTTCTGACTTGTAAAATTGTGGGGATTTGGTCTGGGCTTTTTGGGAAGGAGCGCATCTCTCAGTGGCAGGGATCGATGGTGTAGGCCTGACCAAAAGCATTGGCCTGGCTTGGATCTTGGCAAATTCTGAAGAGATTCATTGTCCTTCACCTCAAGGTTCACATCAAATTCACTGGAGGAGAGGATAACATCACTTTGGAAGGACCTACAGAAGATGTGCATGTGGCTCAGGAACAGATTGAAGCCGTGCTCAAGGAACTGGTGAGCTGCAGTTACTAGTTCCAGTAAGAAACTGGGGGAAGAAGGGGCAACAGAGCAGAGGTGATGAGGTGTTTGTCACATCCATAGGATGTCTTGGCATGCTTAATCGAACTTGCAGGAGACAAATTGTGTGGCAGGTGGATGACACCCCTTGGTCATCCATAGCATCCTTGAAAAGTCAGCATTAATTTTTTTGGTGCGGAGAAGGAAGGATTCTCTTGGTTATAGCTGGAGAGGCATAGAAGTGAGTCTTTTCAATGTTTCATGAGCACAATGCTCTCTTCTCAAAGCAGAGGAATGCTTGTGCTCTGCTTAAGAGCAGAAGTGCTTGTAGCTGACCGCTGGTGAGTCAGTGCCAATACTGGCAGTAGGCAGTTACTTAGGGCACGAGACAGAAGCGGTGGCCTGTCCTACCTGGCCCTATATAATATAATATATAATAGTGGACATACATACATATATAGATATAGATATAAAAATATAATTCTTTTTAGATCCACGGGATGGATTACGCAATAATCAAGGCTGACCACCAATTCCACCGACACCTCATTGGCAAGAACGCAGCTAAACGGTAAGTGGAGTGCCTTTCTAGTCCTTCCCATGCTCACACTCTTCGTGTTTAGTAGATGGTATCAGGGGCTCTGTAGCTCACCCAGTGTGCTGTCTCCATCACGTTTCCTCTGCTTTCCTGGAGTGGTGGTGGTACAAGGAGAGAAATGGGCCGTGAGGCCTTGCGATGGCTTTAACGTGTGAAAGTACCTTGGGAGCCTGAACAGTAGTGGAATTACTTCTCTGTGCGAATGACATTTTAGCAGCCAGTTGTGGGTGGTGGAAATGTGCTTGGTGAGCTTGTCCCTGTAGAGGAATGAAGGCGGTGGGTTGATTAGCATTGATAACACGCAGCTGTGGCCTTGCCTCAGAGGCAGTGGGTTGATTGACGTGGATGACGTGCAGGTGTAGCTGGTTCCCGCTAAGGGGTTAAATAGCCCTGTGGCTTGTGGGAGAGGGTGTCAGCTGGAGGAGGAGCAGTGTGGTCTGGCCTCTGGAGGAAGGCGCTACAGCACCGGCAGTAGAATATGGTCAACGCTAAAGCCTTGTTGCGGTCTGCTAGTTTGATAGCACTGCAACGTGACCCCAGCCAAGAGTTTGGGGTAGAAAGGAACGATTATCCTCTGCTCTAAATGTGATACTGTTTGGGGAAGAAACACGCCTCGCTCTGACAAGGGAACAATGGGCTCTGTAGATGCCACGGTATTTACTTGGACAGGCTCTCGTGTGGCACAGGTCTGCTCTCACTGAACTCCAGGGGGAAGAGGCAATTTCCCCTGTCTCAACCCTACCCCGCTGAGCCCTTCCCAGAGGCGGCTTTACTTCTTCAACAGCCTCTGAGCAGTGATAATCAAGGTGCCTTGCTTCCAGGTCTTTGCCTAGCAGATGGCGTCACCACAGTCCTTGCCTCGAAGTGAACAGGATGAAGGATCTGTACAAGGTGTCTGTGCGCATTCCCCCGGACAACGAGAAGAGCAACCCGATCAGAATGGAAGGAGACCCACAGGGGGTCCCACAGGCCAAGAAAGAGCTGCTGGAACTCGCTTCCCGTATGGTGAGTGGGTAGGACGTGATGTTTGGGAGACTGCAGGGTTTGGGCTCTCGTGTTCCCTTGTAACCTTCTGGTGCGAGTGTGTGCCCCTTGCCCACCGAGCACTTGGATCTCATGACAAGTGCAAGTTCCTCTTCACAAATGTCTTCCCCTGTTCCCTCGGGTAGCCTTTCTCTGTCAACGCAGAGTGAATTTTGTCTGGAGAAAAGAGGGACAGTGCTGGCAAGTAAACCGTCGGGCAGCAAACCGCTAAGTCAAAGTAGATGGCTCTCCGGCTGAACACTCAGTGTGCCCTCTGTTCCCATCAGGAAAATGAACACGCTGCGGACCTAATCGTTGAGCAGAAATTCCACCGGACCATCATTGGGCAGAAGGCTGAGCGGGTCTGGGAAATCCGGGAGCAATTCCCAGAGGTAAGGCTTTGTAGGAGAGGAGGAATCCAGAGGGGATATTTCCTACATGGGTAGTAGGCCTGTCGTCACAGAAGTCGTAACTTTAGTGGCTCTGTAGCGCAAGTGTCTGAGAAGATAGTTCTTTTAGCCAGAGGCCGCTAACACGGTTCCCCGTTTCTGAATGGGAAAAGGGCATGAGTAGGATCCCCCCAACCTTTGCATGTGTCTGACACAAGGGTTCTTGCTTTTGCTTGAGCTAACTAGAAATGACCGCTCCTGCAGGTTATCATCAGCTTCCCAGACCCTGCACACAAGAGTGACATCGTCCAACTCCGAGGTCCCAAAAACGAGGTGGAGAAGTGCACCGAGTACATGCAAAAGATGGTGGCAGACCTGGTAAGGAGGTCTTCTGCCTGCTCTTCCCTCCTACGTGCCTGGATAACCCTGGGGCAAAGCAGAGCTCTACTGGCTTGGGTAGAGCTAAAACACCTCAAGAGGAGGGAGCTGTCAGCTCTGTTTTGGCTGAATGGAGGCAGGGGGATAGTACCTGTTATGGGAAGGCTATAGGGGAACGTCCTTGCCTTTGTTTAGTCTTACAAAAGTCCCTCGTATAGAGAACTTCCTTGGGTCTAAGCCTGTTTTCAAAAGCTCGTTTATCAGAGCTCCTGAAGTCGGGCCTCCCTTGCCACGACAGTGTAAACTTCATGTCTCCCTTCCTTTCTCCCTTAGGTTGAAAACAGCTTTTCTATTTCTGTCCCCATCTGCAAACAGTTCCACAAGAACATCATAGCGAAAGGAGGTGCCAAAATCAAGAAGGTGAGATACTGTTCCTAACACAGGTGGGCCGGGACGGGCCGCGGTGGGCCGGGACGGGCTGGGACAGGCTGTAACCGGCTGTGGTGGGCTGTGTTGGGCTGGGGCGGGTAGGACGGGCTGGGACTGGCTTTGTTGGGCTGTGGTGGGCTGGGACGGGCCGGGGTGGGCTGGGACGGGCCGGTACTTGATGTGGTGGGCTGGGACGGGCCGTGGTGGGCTGTGGTGTGCCGTGATGGGCTGGGACGGGCCGTGGTGGGCTGTGGTGTGCCGTGATGGGCTGGGACGAGCCGTGGTGGGCTGTGGTGTGCCGTGGTGGGCTGTGGTGTTCCGTGGTGGGCTGGGACGGGCCGTGGTGGGCTGGGACGGGCCGTGGTGGGCTGGGACGAGCCGTGGTGGGCTGTGGTGTGCCGTGGTAGGCTGTGGTGTGCCGTGGTGGGCTGGGACGGGCCGTGGTGGGCTGGGACGGGCCGTGGTGGGCTGGGACGGGCCGTGGTGGGCTGTGGTGTGCCGTGATGGGCTGGGACGGGCCGTGGTGGGCTGTGGTGGGACAGGGACGGACTGTGGTGGGCAGGGACGGGCCGTGGTTGGTTGTGGTGGGCTGGTACGGGCTGTGGTTGGCTGGGACGGACTGTGATGAACTGAGACGGGCTGCGGTGGGCCGTGTTGGGATGGGACAGGCCCTGGTGGGCTGTGGTGTGCTGGGACGTGCTGTGGTGTGCTGGGACGGGCTGTGGTGGGCTGGGACGGGCTGTGTTGGGCGGGGACGGGCTGTGGTGGGCTGGAACGGACTGTGGTGGTCCTGGACGGGCTCTGGTGGGCTGTGGTGGGCTGGGATGGGCTGTGGTGAGCTGGGACGGGCTGGGACGGGCTGTGGGTGGCTGGGACGGGCTGTGGTGGGCTGGGACTTGCTGTGGTGTGCTGTGGTTTGTCCATCAAACAGCTTCTCTGTTTTTCTGTCTCTCAGGCCAACAGTTTTACCGTCTCCTCGGTCTCTGCCCCCTCTTGGCTTCATCGTTTCATTATTGGAAAGAAAGGACAGGACCTGGCCAAAATAACTCAGCAGATGCCAAAGGTATGGGTGAGCTGGTTAGCTTAGCACCCCCGGCGTAGAAAAAGGTTTAGTCCAGATCACTCGTCACGAAAGAGAGAGGTGTATTCTAGCGTGGGTAAAACCAGGGGGAAATGACACAGATCTCTGCTGTTCAAGGGAACCCTCTCTTTTACTGCTGCAAACACTGCTCCTCCTATGTTATTGTCATGGGTTGAGCCCTTCCAAGGAAGCTTTATGTGGTGCTGTTTTGAGAACTGATGTAGTAGGATACCTGGAAATGGCGAGTGCAGCAAGGCTTCTCCCTGGGGAGTTAGACGGTATCTAGATAAAGGCTAAATGAGTAAACTTCTCCAAAGCCCTTGCAGAAACCGGGACGGCACCAGAGCCTTGGGCTCTAGGCACTGCCATATGGCCGAAATTGTTAAGTTTCTGACTTGTAAAATTGTGGGGATTTGGTCTGGGCTTTTTGGGAAGGAGCGCATCTCTCAGTGGCAGGGATCGATGGTGTAGGCCTGACCAAAAGCATTGGCCTGGCTTGGATCTTGGCAAATTCTGAAGAGATTCATTGTCCTTCACCTCAAGGTTCACATCAAATTCACTGGAGGAGAGGATAACATCACTTTGGAAGGACCTACAGAAGATGTGCATGTGGCTCAGGAACAGATTGAAGCCGTGCTCAAGGAACTGGTGAGCTGCAGTTACTAGTTCCAGTAAGAAACTGGGGGAAGAAGGGGCAACAGAGCAGAGGTGATGAGGTGTTTGTCACATCCATAGGATGTCTTGGCATGCTTAATCGAACTTGCAGGAGACAAATTGTGTGGCAGGTGGATGACACCCCTTGGTCATCCATAGCATCCTTGAAAAGTCAGCATTAATTTTTTTGGTGCGGAGAAGGAAGGATTCTCTTGGTTATAGCTGGAGAGGCATAGAAGTGAGTCTTTTCAATGTTTCATGAGCACAATGCTCTCTTCTCAAAGCAGAGGAATGCTTGTGCTCTGCTTAAGAGCAGAAGTGCTTGTAGCTGACCGCTGGTGAGTCAGTGCCAATACTGGCAGTAGGCAGTTACTTAGGGCACGAGACAGAAGCGGTGGCCTGTCCTACCTGGCCCTATATAATATAATATATAATAGTGGACATACATACATATATAGATATAGATATAAAAATATAATTCTTTTTAGATCCACGGGATGGATTACGCAATAATCAAGGCTGACCACCAATTCCACCGACACCTCATTGGCAAGAACGCAGCTAAACGGTAAGTGGAGTGCCTTTCTAGTCCTTCCCATGCTCACACTCTTCGTGTTTAGTAGATGGTATCAGGGGCTCTGTAGCTCACCCAGTGTGCTGTCTCCATCACGTTTCCTCTGCTTTCCTGGAGTGGTGGTGGTACAAGGAGAGAAATGGGCCGTGAGGCCTTGCGATGGCTTTAACGTGTGAAAGTACCTTGGGAGCCTGAACAGTAGTGGAATTACTTCTCTGTGCGAATGACATTTTAGCAGCCAGTTGTGGGTGGTGGAAATGTGCTTGGTGAGCTTGTCCCTGTAGAGGAATGAAGGCGGTGGGTTGATTAGCATTGATAACACGCAGCTGTGGCCTTGCCTCAGAGGCAGTGGGTTGATTGACGTGGATGACGTGCAGGTGTAGCTGGTTCCCGCTAAGGGGTTAAATAGCCCTGTGGCTTGTGGGAGAGGGTGTCAGCTGGAGGAGGAGCAGTGTGGTCTGGCCTCTGGAGGAAGGCGCTACAGCACCGGCAGTAGAATATGGTCAACGCTAAAGCCTTGTTGCGGTCTGCTAGTTTGATAGCACTGCAACGTGACCCCAGCCAAGAGTTTGGGGTAGAAAGGAACGATTATCCTCTGCTCTAAATGTGATACTGTTTGGGGAAGAAACACGCCTCGCTCTGACAAGGGAACAATGGGCTCTGTAGATGCCACGGTATTTACTTGGACAGGCTCTCGTGTGGCACAGGTCTGCTCTCACTGAACTCCAGGGGGAAGAGGCAATTTCCCCTGTCTCAACCCTACCCCGCTGAGCCCTTCCCAGAGGCGGCTTTACTTCTTCAACAGCCTCTGAGCAGTGATAATCAAGGTGCCTTGCTTCCAGGTCTTTGCCTAGCAGATGGCGTCACCACAGTCCTTGCCTCGAAGTGAACAGGATGAAGGATCTGTACAAGGTGTCTGTGCGCATTCCCCCGGACAACGAGAAGAGCAACCCGATCAGAATGGAAGGAGACCCACAGGGGGTCCCACAGGCCAAGAAAGAGCTGCTGGAACTCGCTTCCCGTATGGTGAGTGGGTAGGACGTGATGTTTGGGAGACTGCAGGGTTTGGGCTCTCGTGTTCCCTTGTAACCTTCTGGTGCGAGTGTGTGCCCCTTGCCCACCGAGCACTTGGATCTCATGACAAGTGCAAGTTCCTCTTCACAAATGTCTTCCCCTGTTCCCTCGGGTAGCCTTTCTCTGTCAACGCAGAGTGAATTTTGTCTGGAGAAAAGAGGGACAGTGCTGGCAAGTAAACCGTCGGGCAGCAAACCGCTAAGTCAAAGTAGATGGCTCTCCGGCTGAACACTCAGTGTGCCCTCTGTTCCCATCAGGAAAATGAACACGCTGCGGACCTAATCGTTGAGCAGAAATTCCACCGGACCATCATTGGGCAGAAGGCTGAGCGGGTCTGGGAAATCCGGGAGCAATTCCCAGAGGTAAGGCTTTGTAGGAGAGGAGGAATCCAGAGGGGATATTTCCTACATGGGTAGTAGGCCTGTCGTCACAGAAGTCGTAACTTTAGTGGCTCTGTAGCGCAAGTGTCTGAGAAGATAGTTCTTTTAGCCAGAGGCCGCTAACACGGTTCCCCGTTTCTGAATGGGAAAAGGGCATGAGTAGGATCCCCCCAACCTTTGCATGTGTCTGACACAAGGGTTCTTGCTTTTGCTTGAGCTAACTAGAAATGACCGCTCCTGCAGGTTATCATCAGCTTCCCAGACCCTGCACACAAGAGTGACATCGTCCAACTCCGAGGTCCCAAAAACGAGGTGGAGAAGTGCACCGAGTACATGCAAAAGATGGTGGCAGACCTGGTAAGGAGGTCTTCTGCCTGCTCTTCCCTCCTACGTGCCTGGATAACCCTGGGGCAAAGCAGAGCTCTACTGGCTTGGGTAGAGCTAAAACACCTCAAGAGGAGGGAGCTGTCAGCTCTGTTTTGGCTGAATGGAGGCAGGGGGATAGTACCTGTTATGGGAAGGCTATAGGGGAACGTCCTTGCCTTTGTTTAGTCTTACAAAAGTCCCTCGTATAGAGAACTTCCTTGGGTCTAAGCCTGTTTTCAAAAGCTCGTTTATCAGAGCTCCTGAAGTCGGGCCTCCCTTGCCACGACAGTGTAAACTTCATGTCTCCCTTCCTTTCTCCCTTAGGTTGAAAACAGCTTTTCTATTTCTGTCCCCATCTGCAAACAGTTCCACAAGAACATCATAGCGAAAGGAGGTGCCAAAATCAAGAAGGTGAGATACTGTTCCTAACACAGGTGAGCCGGGACGGGCCGCGGTGGGCCGGGACGGGCTGGGACAGGCTGTAACCGGCTGTGGTGTGCTGTGGTGGGCTGGGACGGGCCGGGGTGGGCTGGGACGGGCCGGGGTGGGCTGGGACGGGCCGGTACTTGATGTGGTGGGCTGGGACGGGCCGTGGTGGGCTGTGGTGTGCCGTGATGGGCTGGGACGGGCCGTGGTGGGCTGTGGTGTGCCGTGGTGGGCTGTGGTGTGCCGTGGTGGGCTGTGGTGTGCCGTGATGGGCTGTGGTGTGCCGTGGTGGGCTGTGGTGTGCCGTGGTGGGCTGTGGTGTGCCGTGGTGGGCTGTGGTGTGCCGTGGTGGGCTGGGACGGGCCGTGGTGGGCTGGGACGGGCCGTGGTGGGCTGGGACGGGCCGTGGTGGGCTGTGGTGTGCCATGATGGGCTGGGACGGGCCGTGGTGGGCTGTGGTGGGACAGGGACGGACTGTGGTGGGCAGGGACGGGCCGTGGTTGGTTGTGGTGGGCTGGTACGGGCTGTGGTTGGCTGGGACGGACTGTGATGAACTGAGACGGGCTGCAGTGGGCCGTGTTGGGATGGGACAGGCCCTGGTGGGCTGTGGTGTGCTGGGACGTGCTGTGGTGTGCTGGGACGGGCTGTGGTGGGCTGGGACGGGCTGCGGTGGGCTGTGGTGGGCTGGGACGTACTGTGGTGTGCTGGGATGGGCTGTGGTGGGCTGGGACGGGCTGTGGTGGGCTGGGACCGTCTGCGGTGGGCTGTGGTGGGCTGGGACCAGCTGCGGTGGGCTGTGGTGGGCTGGGACGGGATGCGGTGGGCTGGAATGGGCTGTGCCGTGCTGGAACGGTCTGGGACGAGTTGTGGTGAGTGTGGTGGGCTGGGACGGGCTGGGACAGACTGTGTTTGGCTGGGACGGGCTGTGGTGGGCCGTGGTGGGCTGGGACAGGCTGTGGTGAGCTGAGACGGGCTGTGGTAGGCTGTGTCGGGCTGGTACGAGCTGTGACGGGGTGGGACGGGCTGTGGTGGTCTGCGGTAGGCTGTGGTGTGCTGTAGTGGCCTGTGGTGGGCGGGGACGGGCTGTGGTGGGCGGGGACAGGCTGTGGTGGGCGGGGACGGGCCGTGGTGAGCTGTGGAGAGCCGTGGTGAGCTGTGGAGAGCCGTTGTGGGCTGGGACGGGCCATGGTGGGCTGGGACGGGCCGTGGTGGGCTGGGACGGGCTCTGGTGGTGAGCAGAGACGGCCTGTGTTGGGCTGGGACGGGCTGTGATAAGCTGTAACCGGCTGTGGTGGGCTGTGTTGGGCTGGGACGGGCTGTGATAAGCTGTAACCGGCTGTGGTGGGCTGTGTTGGGCTGGGACGGGTCGTGGTGGGCTGGGACGGGCCGTGGTGGGCTGGGGCCGGTTGGGACGGGCTGGGACTGGCTTTGGTGGGCTGTGGTGGGCTGGGACGGGCTGGGACGGGCCGTGGCGGGCTGGGACGGGCCGTGGCGGGCTGAGACAGGCCGTGGTGGGCTGGGACGAGCCGTAGTAGGCCGGGACGGGCCGTGGTGGGTTGTTATGGGCCGTGGTGGGCCGGGACGGGCCGTGGTGGGCCGGGACGAACTGTGGTGGGCCGGGACGAACTGTGGTGGTCTGTGGCGGGCTGGGACGGGCTGTGGCGAGCTGGGACGGGACATGGTGGTCTAGAAAGGGCCGTGGTGGGCTGGGACGGGCCGTGGTGGGCTGGGACGGGACGTGGTGGGCTGGGACGGGCCGTGGCGGGCTGGGAAGGGCCGTGGTGGGCTGGGATGGGCCGTGGAAAGCCGTGGTGGGCCATGGTAAGCTGTGACGGGCCGTTGTGGGCTGGGATGGACTCTGGTGTGGTGGGACGGGCTGCGGTGGGCTGTGGTGGGCTGGGACGGGCTGCGGTGGGCTGTGGTGGGCTGGGACGGGCTGCGGTGGGCTGTGGTGGGCTGGGACCGGCTGCGGTTGGCTGTGGTGGGTTGTGGTGAGCTGGGACAGGCTGTGGTGGGCTGGAATGGGCTGGGACGGGCTGTGGTGGGTGTGGTGGACTGGGACGCGCTGTAGTGAGCTGAGATGGGCTGTGGTGGGCTGGGATTTGCTGGGACGGCTGGGACGGTCCGTGGTGGGCTGGGACGGGCTGTGGTGGGCTGTGGTGGGCCGTGGTTCGCTGTGGTGGGCCGTGGTGGGCTAGGACGGGCCGTGGTGAGCTGTGGTGGGCCGTGGTGGTCTGGTACGGGCTATGGTGGGCTGTGGTGGGTTCTGGTGAGCTTGAGACGGGCTGTGGTGGGCTGGGACAGGCTGGGACGAGCTCTGGTGGTCTGGGACAGGCTGTGGTGGGCTCGGACGGGCTGTGGTGGGCCGTGGTGGGCTGGGACGGGCCGTGGTGAGCTGGGACGTGCTGGGATGGACTGGGACGGGCTGTGGTGGGCTGGAACGGGCTGTGGTGAGCTGGAACGGGCTGTGGTGAGCTGGAACGGGCTGTGGTGAGCTGGAACGGGCTGTGGTGGGGCGTGGCTGGCTGGGACAGGCCGTGGTGAACTGTGGTGGGCTGTGGTGGGCCGGTATGGGAAGGGATGGTCTATGTTGGGCCGTGGTGGGCTGGGACAGGTCATGGTGGGCTGAGACGGCCCGTGGTGAACTGTGGTGGGCTGTGGTGGGCCGTGGTGGGCTGTGGTGGGCCGTGGTGGGCTGGGACAGGCCGTGGTGGGCTGTGGTGGGCCGTGGTGGCCTGGGACAGGCTGTGGTGGGCTTTGGTGGGTTCTTGTGAGCTTGAGATGGGCTGTGGTGGGCTGGGACGGGCTGGGACGGGCTCTGGTGGTCTGGAACGAGCTGTGATGGGCTGCAATGGGCTCTGGTGGGCTGGGACGGGCTCTGGTGGGCTGTGGTGGCCTGTGGTGGGCTGGGACGGGCTGTGGTGGGCTGGGACGGGCTGTGGTGGGCTGTGACGGGCTGTGGTGGGCTGTGACGGGCTGGGATGGGCTGTGGCAAGCTGGGATGGGCTGTGGTGGACTGGGACAGGCTGTGGTCGACAGGGACGGGCGGGGACGGGCTGTGGTGGGCTGGAACAGGCTGTGGTGGGTTGGGACAGGCTGGGACATGCTGGGACGGTGTGTGGTGGACTGGGATGGTCTGTGGTGGGGCGTGGTGGGCTGGGACGGGCCGTGGTGAACCGTGGTGGGCTGTGGTGGGCCGTGGTGGGCCGTTTTGAGCCGGTATGGGAAGGGATGGGCTGTGGTGGGCCGTGGTGGGCTGGGACAGGTCATGGTGGTCTGAGATGGCCCGTGGTGAACTGTGGTGGGCTGTGGTGGGCTGGTATGGGCCGTGGTGGGCTGTTTTGAGCCGGTATGGGAAGGGATGGGCTGTGGTGGGCCGTGGTGGTCTGGGACAGGTCATGGTGGTCTGAGATGGCCCGTGGTGGGCTGTGGTGGGCCGTGGTGGGCTGGGACGGGCTGGGATGGGCTCTGGTGGTCTGGAACAGGCTGGGACGGGCTGTGGTGGGCTGGGATGGGCTGGCACGGGCTGTGGTGGGCTGGCACGGGCTGTGGTGGGCTGGGACGGGCTGTGGTGGGCTGGGACGGGCTGGGACGGGCTGTGGTGGGCTGGGACGGGCTGGGACGTGCTGTGGTGTGCTCGGACGGGCTGTGGTGTGCTGGGACGGGCTGTGGTGGGCTGTGGTGGTCTGGGACGGGCCATGGTGGGCTGTGGTGGGTTCTGCTGAGCTTGAGACGGGCTGTGGTGGGCTGGGACGGGCTGAGACGAGTTCTGGTTGTCTGGAACGAGCTGGGACGGGCCGTGGTGGGCGGGGACGGGCCGTGGTGGGCGGGGACGGGCTGTGGTGGGCTGGGACGGGATGTGGTGGTCTGGAATGGTCTGTGGTGGGCTGGGACGGGCTGTGGTGGGCTGGGACGGGCTGCGGCAGGCTGCGACGGGCTGAGACGGGCTATGCTGGTCTGTGGTGGGCTGTGGTGGGCGGGGACGGGCTGTGGTGGGCGGGGACGGGCTGTGGTGGGCTGGGACGGGCTGTGGTGGGCTAGGGACGGGCTGTGGTGTGCTGGGACGGGCTGTGGTGGGCTGGGACGGGCTGTGGTGGTCTGGAACAGGCTGTGGTGGGTTGGGACAGGCTGGGACATGCTGGGACGGTGTGTGGTAGACTGGGATGGTCTGTGGTGGGGCGTGGTGGGCTGGGACGGGCCGTGGTGAACCGTGGTGGGCTGTGGTGGGCCGTGGTGGGCCGTTTTGAGCCGGTATGGGAAGGGATGGGCTGTGGTGGGCCGTGGTGGGCTGGGACAGGTCATGGTGGTCTGAGATGGCCCGTGGTGAACTGTGGTGGGCTGTGGTGGGCCGTGGTGGGCTGGTATGGGTCGTGGTGGGCCGTTTTGAGCCGGTATGGGAAGGGATGGGCTGTGGTGGGCCGTGGTGGTCTGGGACAGGTCATGGTGGTCTGAGATGGCCCGTGGTGGGCCGTGGTGGGCTGGGACGGGCTGGGATGGGCTCTGGTGGTCTGGAACAGGCTGGGACGGGCTGTGGTGGGCTGGGATGGGCTGGCACGGGCTGTGGTGGGCTGGCACGGGCTGTGGTGGGCTGGGACGGGCTGTGGTGGGCTGGGACGGGCTGGGACGTGCTGTGGTGTGCTCGGACGGGCTGTGGTGTGCTGGGACGGGCTGTGGTGGGCTGTGGTGGTCTGGGACGGGCCATGGTGGGCTGTGGTGGGTTCTGCTGAGCTTGAGACGGGCTGTGGTGGGCTGGGACGGGCTGAGACGAGTTCTGGTTGTCTGGAACGAGCTGGGACGGGCTGTGGTGGGCGGGGACGGGCCGTGGTGGGCGGGGACGGGCTGTGGTGGGCTGGGACGGGATGTGGTGGTCTGGAATGGTCTGTGGTGGGCTGGGACGGGCTGTGGTGGGCTGGGACGGGCTGCGGCAGGCTGCGACGGGCTGAGACGGGCTATGCTGGTCTGTGGTGGGCTGTGGTGGGCGGGGACGGGCTGTGGTGGGCTGGGACGGGCTGTGGTGGGCTAGGGACGGGCTGTGGTGGGCTGGGACGGGCTGTGGTGGGCTGGAACAGGCTGTGGTGGGTTGGGACAGGCTGGGACATGCTGGGACGGTGTGTGGTGGACTGGGATGGTCTGTGGTGGGGCGTGGTGGGCTGGGACGGGCCGTGGTGAATCGTGGTGGGCTGTGGTGGGCCGTGGTGGGCCGTTTTGAGCCGGTATGGGAAGGGATGGGCTGTGGTGGGCCGTGGTGGGCTGGGACAGGTCATGGTGGTCTGAGATGGCCCGTGGTGAACTGTGGTGGGCTGTGGTGGGCCGTGGTGGGCTGGTATGGGCCGTGGTGGGCTGTTTTGAGCCGGTATGGGAAGGGATGGGCTGTGGTGGGCCGTGGTGGGCTGGGACAGGTCATGGTGGTCTGAGATGGCCCGTGGTGAACTGTGGTGGGCTGTGGTGGGCTGTGGTGGGTTCTGGTGAGCTTGAGACGGGCTGTAGTGGGCTAGGACGGGCTCTGGTGGGCTGGGATGGGCTCTGGTGGGCTGGGACGGGCTGTGGTGGGCTGGGACGGGCTGTGGTGGGCTGGGACGGGCTGTGGTGGGCTGGGACGGGACGGGATGGGACGGGCTGGGACGGGACGGGACAGGCTGTGACGGGCTGTGCTGGGAAGGGATGGGACGGGTTGTGGTGGGCTGGGACGGGACGGGCTGTGGTTGGCTGGGACAGGCTGGGACGGGCTGTGGTGGTCTGGGACGGGCTGTGGTGGGCTGTGGTGAGCTGGGACAGGCTCTGGTGGGTTGGGACGGGGCGTGGTGGGCTGTGGTGTGCTGGGACGGGCTGTGGTGTGCTGGGACGGGCTGTGGTGTGCTGGCACGGGCTGTGGTGTGCTGGCACGGGCTGTGGTGTGCTGGCACGGGCTGTGGTGTGCTGGGACGGGCTGTGGTGTGCTGGGACGGGCTGTGGTGTGCTGGGACGGGCTGTGGTGTTGGGGGACGGGCTGGGATGGGCTGTGGTGGGCGGGGACGGGCTGTGGTGGGCTGGGACAGGCTGTGGTGGGCTGTGGTGGGCTGTGGTGGGCTGGTATGGGCCGTGGTGGGCTGTTTTGAGCCGGTATGGGAAGGGATGGGCTGTGGTGGGCCGTGGTGGGCTGGGACAGGTCATGGTGGTCTGAGATGGCCCGTGGTGAACTGTGGTGGGCTGTGGTGGGCTGTGGTGGGTTCTGGTGAGCTTGAGACGGGCTGTAGTGGGCTAGGACGGGCTCTGGTGGGCTGGGATGGGCTCTGGTGGGCTGGGACGGGCTGTGGTGGGCTGGGACGGGCTGTGGTGGGCTGGGACGGGCTGTGGTGGGCTGGGACGGGACGGGATGGGACGGGCTGGGACGGGACGGGACAGGCTGTGACGGGCTGTGCTGGGAAGGGATGGGACGGGTTGTGGTGGGCTGGGACGGGACGGGCTGTGGTTGGCTGGGACAGGCTGGGACGGGCTGTGGTGGTCTGGGACGGGCTGTGGTGGGCTGTGGTGAGCTGGGACAGGCTCTGGTGGGTTGGGACGGGGCGTGGTGGGCTGTGGTGTGCTGGGACGGGCTGTGGTGTGCTGGGACGGGCTGTGGTGTGCTGGCACGGGCTGTGGTGTGCTGGGACGGGCTGTGGTGTGCTGGCACGGGCTGTGGTGTGCTGGGACGGGCTGTGGTGGGCTGGGACGGGCTGTGGTGTGCTGGGACGGGCTGTGGTGTTGGGGGACGGGCTGGGATGGGCTGTGGTGGGCGGGGACGGGCTGTGGTGGGCTGGGACAGGCTGTGGTGGGCTGTGGTGGGCTGTGGTGGGCTGTGGTGGGGCGTGGTGGGCTGGGACGGGCCGTGGTGGGCTGTGGTGGGCCGTCGTGGGCGGTTTTGGGCCGGTATGGGAAGGGATGGGCTGTGGTGGGCCGTGGTGGGCTGGGACAGGTCATGGTGGGCTGAGACGGCCCGTGGTGAACTGTGGTAGGCTGTGGTGGGCCGTGGTTGGCTGGGACGGGCCGTGGTGGGCTGTGGTGGGCCGTGGTGGTCTGGGACAGGCTGTGGTGGGCTTTGGTGGGTTCTTGTGAGCTTGAGATGGGTTGTGGTGGGCTGGGACGGGCTGGGACGGGCTGTGGTGGGCTGGAACAGGCTGGGACGGGCTGTGGTGGGCTGGGACGGGCTGGGACGGGCTGTGGTGGGCTGGCACGGGCTGTGGTGGGCTGGCACGGGCTGTGGTGGGCTGGGACGGGCTGTGGTGGGCTGGGACGGGCTGGGATGGGCGGGGACGGGCTGGGACGTGCTGTGGTGTGCTCGGACGGGCTGTGGTGTGCTCGGACGGGCTGTGGTGTGCTGGGACGGGCTGTGGTGGGCTGTGGTGGTCTGGGACGGGCCATGGTGGGCTGTGGTGGGTTCTGCTGAGCTTGAGACGGGCTGTGGTGGGCTGGGACGGGCTGAGACGAGTTCTGGTTGTCTGGAACGAGCTGGGACGGGCCGTGGTGGGCGGGGACGGGCCGTGGTGGGCGGGGACGGGCTGTGGTGGGCTGGGACGGGATGTGGTGGTCTGGAATGGTCTGTGGTGGGCTGGGACGGGCTGTGGTGGGCTGGGACGGGCTGCGGCAGGCTGCGACGGGCTGAGACGGGCTATGCTGGTCTGTGGTGGGCTGTGGTGGGCGGGGACGGGCTGTGGTGGGCGGGGACGGGCTGTGGTGGGCTGGGACGGGCTGTGGTGGGCTAGGGACGGGCTGTGGTGTGCTGGGACGGGCTGTGGTGGGCTGGGACGGGCTGTGGTGGTCTGGAACAGGCTGTGGTGGGTTGGGACAGGCTGGGACATGCTGGGACGGTGTGTGGTAGACTGGGATGGTCTGTGGTGGGGCGTGGTGGGCTGGGACGGGCCGTGGTGAACCGTGGTGGGCTGTGGTGGGCCGTGGTGGGCCGTTTTGAGCCGGTATGGGAAGGGATGGGCTGTGGTGGGCCGTGGTGGGCTGGGACAGGTCATGGTGGTCTGAGATGGCCCGTGGTGAACTGTGGTGGGCTGTGGTGGGCCGTGGTGGGCTGGTATGGGTCGTGGTGGGCCGTTTTGAGCCGGTATGGGAAGGGATGGGCTGTGGTGGGCCGTGGTGGTCTGGGACAGGTCATGGTGGTCTGAGATGGCCCGTGGTGGGCCGTGGTGGGCTGGGACGGGCTGGGATGGGCTCTGGTGGTCTGGAACAGGCTGGGACGGGCTGTGGTGGGCTGGGATGGGCTGGCACGGGCTGTGGTGGGCTGGCACGGGCTGTGGTGGGCTGGGACGGGCTGTGGTGGGCTGGGACGGGCTGGGACGTGCTGTGGTGTGCTCGGACGGGCTGTGGTGTGCTGGGACGGGCTGTGGTGGGCTGTGGTGGTCTGGGACGGGCCATGGTGGGCTGTGGTGGGTTCTGCTGAGCTTGAGACGGGCTGTGGTGGGCTGGGACGGGCTGAGACGAGTTCTGGTTGTCTGGAACGAGCTGGGACGGGCTGTGGTGGGCGGGGACGGGCCGTGGTGGGCGGGGACGGGCTGTGGTGGGCTGGGACGGGATGTGGTGGTCTGGAATGGTCTGTGGTGGGCTGGGACGGGCTGTGGTGGGCTGGGACGGGCTGCGGCAGGCTGCGACGGGCTGAGACGGGCTATGCTGGTCTGTGGTGGGCTGTGGTGGGCGGGGACGGGCTGTGGTGGGCTGGGACGGGCTGTGGTGGGCTAGGGACGGGCTGTGGTGGGCTGGGACGGGCTGTGGTGGGCTGGAACAGGCTGTGGTGGGTTGGGACAGGCTGGGACATGCTGGGACGGTGTGTGGTGGACTGGGATGGTCTGTGGTGGGGCGTGGTGGGCTGGGACGGGCCGTGGTGAATCGTGGTGGGCTGTGGTGGGCCGTGGTGGGCCGTTTTGAGCCGGTATGGGAAGGGATGGGCTGTGGTGGGCCGTGGTGGGCTGGGACAGGTCATGGTGGTCTGAGATGGCCCGTGGTGAACTGTGGTGGGCTGTGGTGGGCCGTGGTGGGCTGGTATGGGCCGTGGTGGGCTGTTTTGAGCCGGTATGGGAAGGGATGGGCTGTGGTGGGCCGTGGTGGGCTGGGACAGGTCATGGTGGTCTGAGATGGCCCGTGGTGAACTGTGGTGGGCTGTGGTGGGCTGTGGTGGGTTCTGGTGAGCTTGAGACGGGCTGTAGTGGGCTAGGACGGGCTCTGGTGGGCTGGGATGGGCTCTGGTGGGCTGGGACGGGCTGTGGTGGGCTGGGACGGGCTGTGGTGGGCTGGGACGGGCTGTGGTGGGCTGGGACGGGACGGGATGGGACGGGCTGGGACGGGACGGGACAGGCTGTGACGGGCTGTGCTGGGAAGGGATGGGACGGGTTGTGGTGGGCTGGGACGGGACGGGCTGTGGTTGGCTGGGACAGGCTGGGACGGGCTGTGGTGGTCTGGGACGGGCTGTGGTGGGCTGTGGTGAGCTGGGACAGGCTCTGGTGGGTTGGGACGGGGCGTGGTGGGCTGTGGTGTGCTGGGACGGGCTGTGGTGTGCTGGGACGGGCTGTGGTGTGCTGGCACGGGCTGTGGTGTGCTGGCACGGGCTGTGGTGTGCTGGCACGGGCTGTGGTGTGCTGGCACGGGCTGTGGTGTGCTGGGACGGGCTGTGGTGTGCTGGGACGGGCTGTGGTGTTGGGGGACGGGCTGGGATGGGCTGTGGTGGGCGGGGACGGGCTGTGGTGGGCTGGGACAGGCTGTGGTGGGCTGTGGTGGGCTGTGGTGGGCTGGTATGGGCCGTGGTGGGCTGTTTTGAGCCGGTATGGGAAGGGATGGGCTGTGGTGGGCCGTGGTGGGCTGGGACAGGTCATGGTGGTCTGAGATGGCCCGTGGTGAACTGTGGTGGGCTGTGGTGGGCTGTGGTGGGTTCTGGTGAGCTTGAGACGGGCTGTAGTGGGCTAGGACGGGCTCTGGTGGGCTGGGACGGGCTCTGGTGGGCTGGGACGGGCTGTGGTGGGCTGGGACGGGCTGTGGTGGGCTGGGACGGGCTGTGGTGGGCTGGGACGGGACGGGATGGGACGGGCTGGGACGGGACGGGACAGGCTGTGACGGGCTGTGCTGGGAAGGGATGGGACGGGTTGTGGTGGGCTGGGACGGGACGGGCTGTGGTTGGCTGGGACAGGCTGGGACGGGCTGTGGTGGTCTGGGACGGGCTGTGGTGGGCTGTGGTGAGCTGGGACAGGCTCTGGTGGGTTGGGACGGGGCGTGGTGGGCTGTGGTGTGCTGGGACGGGCTGTGGTGTGCTGGGACGGGCTGTGGTGTGCTGGGACGGGCTGTGGTGTGCTGGGACGGGCTGTGGTGTGCTGGCACGGGCTGTGGTGTGCTGGGACGGGCTGTGGTGTGCTGGCACGGGCTGTGGTGTGCTGGGACGGGCTGTGGTGGGCTGGGACGGGCTGTGGTGTGCTGGGACGGGCTGTGGTGTTGGGGGACGGGCTGGGATGGGCTGTGGTGGGCGGGGACGGGCTGTGGTGGGCTGGGACAGGCTGTGGTGGGCTGTGGTGGGCTGTGGTGGGCTGTGGTGGGCTGTGGTGGGGCGTGGTGGGCTGGGACGGGCCGTGGTGGGCTGTGGTGGGCCGTCGTGGGCGGTTTTGGGCCGGTATGGGAAGGGATGGGCTGTGGTGGGCCGTGGTGGGCTGGGACAGGTCATGGTGGGCTGAGACGGCCCGTGGTGAACTGTGGTAGGCTGTGGTGGGCCGTGGTTGGCTGGGACGGGCCGTGGTGGGCTGTGGTGGGCCGTGGTGGTCTGGGACAGGCTGTGGTGGGCTTTGGTGGGTTCTTGTGAGCTTGAGATGGGTTGTGGTGGGCTGGGACGGGCTGGGACGGGCTGTGGTGGGCTGGAACAGGCTGGGACGGGCTGTGGTGGGCTGGGACGGGCTGGGACGGGCTGTGGTGGGCTGGCACGGGCTGTGGTGGGCTGGCACGGGCTGTGGTGGGCTGGGACGGGCTGTGGTGGGCTGGGACGGGCTGGGATGGGCGGGGACGGGCTGGGACGTGCTGTGGTGTGCTCGGACGGGCTGTGGTGTGCTCGGACGGGCTGTGGTGTGCTGGGACGGGCTGTGGTGGGCTGTGGTGGTCTGGGACGGGCCATGGTGGGCTGTGGTGGGTTCTGCTGAGCTTGAGACGGGCTGTGGTGGGCTGGGACGGGCTGAGACGAGTTCTGGTTGTCTGGAACGAGCTGGGACGGGCTGTGATGGGCTGGGACGGGCCGTGGTGGGCGGGGACGGGCTGTGGTGGGCTGGGACGGGATGTGGTGGTCTGGAATGGTCTGTGGTGGGCTGGGACGGGCTGTGGTGGGCTGGGACGGGCTGCGGCAGGCTGCGACGGGCTGAGACGGGCTATGCTGGTCTGTGGTGGGCTGTGGTGGGCGGGGACAGGCGGTGGTGGGCTGGGACGGGCGGTGGTGGGCTAGGGACGGGCTGTGGTGGGCTGGGACGGGCTGTGGTGGGCTGGAACAGGCTGTGGTGGGTTGGGACAGGCTGGGACATGCTGGGACGGTGTGTGGTGGACTGGGATGGTCTGTGGTGGGGCGTGGTGGGCTGGGACGGGCCGTGGTGAACCGTGGTGGGCTGTGGTGGGCCGTGGTGGGCCGTTTTGAGCCGGTATGGGAAGGGATAGGCTGTGGTGGGCCGTGGTGGGCTGGGACAGGTCATGGTGGTCTGAGATGGCCCGTGGTGAACTGTGGTGGGCTGTGGTGGGCCGTGGTGGGCTGGTATGGGCCGTGGTGGGCTGTTTTGAGCCGGTATGGGAAGGGATGGGCTGTGGTGGGCCGTGGTGGGCTGGGACAGGTCATGGTGGTCTGAGATGGCCCGTGGTGAACTGTGGTGGGCTGTGGTGGGCTGTGGTGGGTTCTGGTGAGCTTGAGACGGGCTGTAGTGGGCTAGGACGGGCTCTGGTGGGCTGGGATGGGCTCTGGTGGGCTGGGACGGGCTGTGGTGGGCTGGGACGGGTTGTGGTGGGCTGGGACGGGACGGGCTGTGGTGGGCTGGGACAGGCTGGAACGGGCTGTGGTGGTCTGGGACGGGCTGTGGTGGGCTGTGGTGGGCTGGGACAGGCTCTGGTGGGTTGGGACGGGGCGTGGTGGGCTGTGGTGTGCTGGCACGGGCTGTGGTGTGCTGGCACGGGCTGTGGTGTGCTGGCACGGGCTGTGGTGTGCTGGCACGGGCTGTGGTGTGCTGGGACGGGCTGTGGTGTGCTGGGACGGGCTGTGGTGAGCTGGGACGGGCTGTGGTGTTGGGGGACGGGCTGGGATGGGCTGTGGTGGGCGGGGACAGGCTGTGGTGGGCTGGGACAGGCTGTGGTGGGCTGTGGTGGGGCGTGGTGGGCTGGGACGGGCCGTGGTGGGCTGTGGTGGGCCGTCGTGGGCGGTTTTGGGCCGGTATGGGAAGGGATGGTCTGTGTTGGGCCGTGGTGGGCTGGGACAGGTCATGGTGGGCTGAGACGGCCCGTGGTGAACTGTGGTAGGCTGTGGTGGGCCGTGGTTGGCTGGGACGGGCCGTGGTGGGCTGTGGTGGGTTCTTGTGAGCTTGAGATGGGTTGTGGTGGGCTGGGACGGGCTGGGACGGGCTGTGGTGGGCTGGGACGGGCTGGGACGGGCTGTGGTGGGCTGGGACAAGCTGTGGTGGGCTGGGACTGGCTGTGGTGGGCTGGGAAGGGCTGTGGTGGGCCGTGGTGGGCGGGGACGGGCCGTGGTGAACCGTGGTGGGCCGGGATGGGAAGGGGTGGGCTGTGGTGGGCTGGGACAGGTCGTGGTGGGCTGGGACGGGCCGTGATGGGCTGTGGTGGGCCGTGGTCGTCTTGGACAGGCTGTGGTGGGCTTTGGTGGGTTCTTGTGAGCTTGAGATGGGCTGTGGTGGGCTGGGACGGGCTGGGACGGGATCTGATGATCTGGAACGAGCTGTGATGTGCTGCAATGGGCTGTGGTGGGCTGGGACGGGCTGTGGTGGGCTGGGACGGGCTGTGGTGGGCTGGGACGGGCTGGGACGGGCTGTGGTGGGCTGTGGTGGGCTGGGACGGGCTGTGGTGGGATGGGACATGCTGTGGTGTGCTGGGACGAGCTGTCGTGGGCTGGGACGGGCTGGGACGGGCTGGGACGAGTTGTAGTGTGCTGGGACGGCCTGGGGAGGGCGGGGACGTGCTGTGGTGTGCTGGGACGGGCTGTGGTGTGCTGGGACGGGCTGTGGTGTGCGGGGACGGGCTGTGGTGGGCGGGGACGGGCTGTGGTGGGCGGGGACGGGCTGTGGTGGGCTGGGACGGGCCGTGGTGGGCTATGGTGGGCCGTGGTGGGCTGGGATCGGTCCTGATGGACTGGGACGGGCCGTAGTGGGCTGGGACGGGCCGTGGTGGGCTGGGACGGGCCGTAGTGGACTGGGACGGGCTGTGGTGGGCTGTGGTGGGCTGGGACGGGCTCTGGTGGGCTGTGGTGTGATGGGATGGGCTTTGGTGAGCTGGGACGGGCTGTGGTGAACCATGGTGGGGTGTGCTGGGCCGTGGTGGGCTGGGACGGGCTGTGGTGAACTGTGGTGGGCTGTGGTGGGCTATGGTGGGCCGTGGTGTGCTGGGACGGGCCGTTGTGGGCTGTGGTGGGCCGTGGTGGTCTGGGACGGGCTGTGGTAAACTGGGACGGGCTGGGACTGGCTGTGGTGGGCTGGGAAGGGCTGGGACGGGCTGTGGTGGGCTGGGACTGGCTGTGGTGGGCTGGGACGGGCTGTGCTGAGCTGGGACTGGCTGGGACGGGCTGGGATGGGCTGGGACGGGCTGTTGTGGGCTGTGGTGGGCGGGGACGGGCTGTGGTGAACCGTGGTTGGCCGTGGTGGGCCGTGGTGGGCCGTGGTGGGCTGTGGTGGGCCGTGGTGGGCAGGGACGGGCCGTGGTGGGCTGTGGTGGGCCGTGGTGGGCTTGGTCGGGCCGTGGTTGCCTGGGACGGGCTGTGGTGGCCTGGGATGGGCTGTGGTGGGCTGGGACGGGATGTGGTGGGCCGTGGTGGGCTGTGGCGGGCCGTGGTGGGCTAGGACGGCACGTGGTGGGCTGTGGTGGGCCGTGGTGGTCTGGGACGGGCTGTGGTGGGCTGTGGTGGGTTCTGGTGAGCTTGAGACGGGCTGTGGTGGTCTGGGACGGGCTGTGGTGGGCTGTAATGGGCAGGGACGGCCTGTGGTGGGCTGGGACGGGCTGGGACGGGCCGTGGTGGGCTGGGACGGGCCGTGGTGGGCTGAGACGGGCCGTGGTGGGCTGGGATGGGCCGTGGTGAACTGTGGTGGGCTGTGGTGGGCAGTGGTGGGCTGGGACGGGCCGTGTTGGGCTGTGGTGGGATGTGGTGGGTTTTGGTGAGCTTGAGTCGGGCTGTGGTGGTCTGGGACGGGCTGGGACGGGTTCTGGTGGTCTGGAACGGGCTGGAACGGGCTGTGGTGGGCAGGGACGGGCTGTTGTGGCCTGGGACGGGCTGTGGTGGGCTAGGATGGGCTGTGGTGGGCTAGGATGGGCTGTGGTGTGCTGGGCCGTGCTGGGACGGGCTGTGGTGGGCTGGGACGGGCTGTGGTGGGCTGGGACGGGCTGTGGTGGGCTTGGACGGGCTGTGGTGGGCTGGGACGGGCTGTGGTGGGCTGGGACGGGCTGTGGTGGGCGGGGACGGGCTGTGGTATGCTGGGACGGGCTGTGACGGGCTGTCGTGGGCTGGGATGGGCTGGGACAGGCTGTGGTGGGCTGTGGTGGGCTGGGACGGGCTGTGGTGGGCTGGGACGGGCTGTGGTGGGCTGGGACGGGCTGTGGTGGGCTGGGACGGGCTGTGGTGGGCTGGGACGGGCTGGTACGTGCTGTGGTGTGCTGGGACGGGCTGTGGTTGGCTGGGACCGGCTGTGGTGGGCTGTGGTGGGTCTGCTGAGCTTGAGACGGGCTGTGGTGGGCTGGGACGGGCTGAGACGAGTTCTGGTTGTCTGGAACAAGCTGGGACGGGCTGTGATGGGCTGGGACGGGCTGTGGTGGGCGGGGACGGGCTGCAGTGGGCTGTGGTGGGCTGGGACCGGCTGCGGTTGGCTGTGGTGGGTTGTGGTGAGCTGGGACAGGCTGTGGTGGGCTGGAATGGGCTGGGACGGGCTGTGGTGGGTGTGGTGGACTGGGACGTGCTGTAGTGAGCTGAGACGGGCTGTGGTGGGCTGGGATATGCTGGGACGGCTGGGACGGGCTGTGGTGGGCGGGGACGGGCTGTGGTGGGCTGGGACGGGCTGTGTTGGGCTGGGACGGGCTGTGGAGGATTGGACCGGGCTATGGAGAGCTGTGGAGAGCCGTGGTGGGCTGGGACGGGCCGTGTTGGGCAGGGACGGGCCGTGGTGGGCTGGGACGGGCTCTGGTGGTGAGCAGAGACGGCCTGTGTTGGGCTGGGACGGGCTGTGATAAGCTGTAACCGGCTGTGGTGGGTCGTGGTGGGCTGGGACGGGTCGTGGTGGGCTGGGACGGGCCGTGGTGGGCTGGGGCGGGTTGGGAAGGGCTGGGACTGGCTGTGGAGGGCTGTGGTGGGCTGGGACGGGCTGGGACGGGCCGTGGTGTGCTGGGACGGGCCGTGGAGGGCTGGGACGGGCTGTGGTGGGCTGGGACGGGCTGTGGAGGGCTGGGACGGGCCGTGGTGGGTTGTTACGGTCCGTGGTGGGCTGGGACGGGCCGTGGTGGGCTGGGACGGGCCGTGGTGGGCTGTGACGGGCCGTGGTGGGCTGGGACGGGCCGGGACAGGCTGTGGTGGGCTGTGGTGGGTTCTGCTGAGCTTGAGACGGGCTGTGGTGGGCTGGGACGGGCTGAGACGAGTTCTGGTGGTCTGGAACGAGCTGGGACGTGCTGTGGTGGCCTGGAACGGGCTGTGGTGGGCGGGGACGGGCTGTGGTCGTCTGGAATGGTGTGTGGTGGGCTGGGACGGTCTGTAGTGGGCTTGGACGGGCTGCGGCAGGCTGCGACGGTCTGGGACGGGCTGTGGTGTGCTGGGACGGGCTGTGCTGGGCTGGGACGGGCTGTGCTGGGCTGTGGTGGGCTGGGACGGGCGGGGACGGGCTGTGGTGGTCTGGAACAGGCTGTGGTGGGTTGGGACAGGCTGGGACATGCTGGGACGGTGTGTGGTGGACTGGGATGGTCTGTGGTGTGCTGGGACGGGCTGTGGTGGGCAGGGACGGGCTGTGGTGGGGCGTGGTGGGCTGGGACGGGCCGTGGTGAACCGTGGTGGGCTGTGGTGGGCCGTGGTGAGCCGTTTTGAGCCGGTATGGGATGGGATGGGCTGTGGTGGGCCGTGGTGGG